>NC_068416.1:20978271-21310146 GCF_023724105.1 Carassius gibelio | reverse complement strand
TCAATCAATCACTGAATTGAATGGTCAAATACGTATTACATAAATGAACAAATTTTGCCGGCCTGAGATTCGAACCCACAACCCTAACCACTAGGCCACGACTCCCCCACACTATGTAGATTACACTGTTAAGTTTTTCAATTGTAGCATTGTTTACTTCACAGCATGTCCAATGAGACAGGTGACTGAGGCAAAATACGATCAAGTTCAACGACATGGGTCGCCTTTTTGAGCGCCCTCTACAGTAAGCTAAGGAAGTGTACTTACATCCTGAGGGTTTTCGGAATTCTCTGCCTCATTCAACCACCTCTGGAGCAGCGGCTTCAGTTTGCACATATTCTTGAAACTGAGTTGGAGAGCCTCGAAGCGGCAGATAGTCGTCTGACTGAACATTTTGCCTAGACAAAGAGATGTTTAAACATTTATCTTAAAACGGTTTCTTCATGCGCAAGTTTATATAACGGTTAGACAGCTCAAACTCACCATATAGGTTTCCCAGCGCGAGCCCCACGTCCGCCTGCGTGAAGCCCAGTGTGATGCGCTTGTGTTTGAGCTCTTTGGCAAACTGCTCCAAGTCCTCTGTAGTCAGATTCTCCTAAAAATGGGAAGTTGTTTAATTATACCAACAAAAGGTAGATCTTAATTAACATTTAGTTTAGGTAAAACCTCACCTCCTCCTCAGAATCACTGCACCCTCCACTGGAGGAGCCACTGCTCCTGGGTGCGCTCTGCGCCTGAACCGAAGGGGTGTTTTGCGCGGAGCCTCCGTTGAAAAACCCCAGGCTTCCGAACCCATTTCCGGGTGGAGATGGAGACAGCGATGGGGATGATGCGGAGGGTGTCGGGGGAGCTTGGGAAATATTAGCGGAAGCTGTAATGTGAGGCAGTCCAGGCCAAAAAGAGGGGTTCCAGGGTGTGTAATAGTTCACGCCGTTGGTCACGGATGATGTCCCGGGTGTGAGATTATATTGTGACGTCGGCTTGTTTTCTTCGTTGGTGTATTCATCAACATCCTTTTCGGTTTTTACCGTTGTAATCTTGATTTGTTCCCTGGTTTCAGCGATAGGCGGGCTGATGTTTGCCGGCTGGGTGGCTGACATCGCTCCCGCGACCTGCCCGGTGAACTCGGGTGCAGCAAACGGGTACCAGTGTTTGGGTTGCGCAAAATCACTACCTTGCAGATCGTTCGTTTTAAAATCGCCTGAAAATGGGAAGAAGGTTTGGTGTGTTGTAGCGCTGATTCCGTTGAAATGGGCTTTGTTAAAAAGCAGGCTTGGATCCTGAAGCATGCCGTGCGCGAACTGCAAAGACGCTCCGCCAAGTCCATCCAGGCCCGGGGCCTGAGGATACATGGCCCTGTTGAACTCGTAGGGTCTGCAGTCCGCTCCTGTCGGGCTCTGTGGTCTCTCCGTCATCTTCTCACAACAAAGTTATGTAGATAAAAATTTTTAAAAAAAAAAACTTCAAGAGAGAAAGCGTTGAGGCTGTTGGTTTGATAGTCAATACACGGCGATCATTATCTCAGTACCAGGATGCTCTTGTAGAAATACCAGTCTTTGTAAACCAAATTTGATTTCGAAGCCTCAAATTGTGCGTCCCAATATCAACCTGTGTGGAAATGTGCGCAGTCCTTGTGTGACGGCCATCAATAAGGCCTTCAGAAAGGCCTAGAAACTCACCGCACCAACTCTTCCCAATCTCAATTCTGATCCTGTCCCACACAGGTTTTGCTAATCAATCGGAGTTGGAGGCTGGGGTCTTGACCATCTCCTCTCCTATTGGTCACCTGAGACAATGAGCCACAGCTGACGGTGAATTTGTGAATGAACTTGGTTTTCTCATTGGGTGAGGAGAACGTGTTTGGGAATGCGAGGTGTATCTGTATATATTTGTATTTTCCAAAAGTACACAAATCATGCATTTAATCTTAAAAAAATAACTTAAGTAAAACTATAGGTAATTCATACAATGAAATGCATAATAGGCTAATCCAGCTTTCTCTTATGCGTGTTGTATATTTACAATGCAAATAGCACTATGTATTCATGTGTGTTTTATATTCATGCCACATTAAGTAAACTTTGTTTCAGTAATATGCACTTAATGAGTTTTCTTGATATTGTAATTCTCGGCAGCCGTGGGAAAATGCATTTTGTTGTGCACGAATTGAACAGACTGTTTCAAGAGGCATTTTATACTACTACTTAAAAACTCAGTTCACCAGATTTCATTAAAAAAAGTATTTTTAACGTAATAAAATGTATACAAAATATTTAATAAAACTGTTTAATCGGTAAAACTGCATTCACGTGTATTTTCGCTTCTCTATTTGGCCAAGAGCGACAAATAAAAGGTGAAATGTTTGTCTGTTGCTGATAAGCAATTGGATTACAAGCGTCACATCTCCCACCTTCACGCTGCTTGTTGAATCACTGATAGGAGCCGTTTATACTTGTAAGAGTATTTTGAAAATAAAGACAACAATAGCTTACTACTATGATGTGGAATGACATTATTTTAGTTCACTTTTAGCATTATGTATTTTTAACGTTTAACAAAAACTACTTTCAACAAAATTGTATTTATAAATTTAACCAAGTCAAATCGCAGCAGACAATTAATTATAATGACATGATAATGTAGGCATATAAACGTTTTCTTGGATTATAGTTTGAAATTCTAAATTAACTTATGTTTTTAGCATTTTTATCAACTTAAGTTTTTAGCATGATATGCTCCCAATCACTTCTTATTTTCATAACCCCCAACCCCACCCACCAAATTAAACATAATCAGTCCTACATTTACTACGCATTTCTCTCTGGTTTTATTAAGCTATAATTATTATTTTTTATTTGTATAAATGTAGGCTATATTGTGAGATAAAAGCTAATCTAAATAGAATTTTTCTGGTTTTATTTATTAGCCTAATTATGAGTATTTTAGGTGCACTGTAAAAATCCATCTAGCCACTTAATATTTTAGAAATGTGGTTGCAGTGTTTTTAAAAAGTATAATCAAATTTGCTGTAGGCGAAATTATAAAATCCAATTATATTTAACAGCCCTGAAAAATGTCGTTGAATCTCGTTTATCCTAATAATTTTTTTTTTTAATTTTGTTAAATTATTTTGCGTCTTAAAATAGCCTAATAGCCTATAAAATAACATAGCTTGGGCTATTTACAAAATATAATGGCTAAGAAGTAGCGTAGCCTTTTTGTTTCATTACACATTGTTTAGAGTTTGGAAGAGCTCTGCAGACTCATCGATACAGCTGTGCACCCCCGACCGAGACGATCGGTGCAGATTGCGGCAGGAAGACGCGCCGCAGGAAAGTGGATGGGGGAGGCATTGTGCCAGAAGAGCCCCGAGGCCCCCCGCCGCTTCCAGATCCAGAGTAGCGATGGCCGGCCATTAGCTGCCTTTCAGCACTGAACAATAAGCCGCAACCCTTTGATTCCGCCCCTACCCCCTACTCTGAAACAAACACGCCACAAAGTTTCACTGAGACTCTATGCCAAAGTCGCTTTACCCCATTAACATTTAGGCCAACACATATCTGTATACTGGAGACATGTTATTATTATTATATACCTTAGTCAGGGTAGCGCCATATTTAATTCGTGACAGCAGCGAAACCGAGACTGAGGGAAACAAATACAGTGCGTTCAGTCTACTACTGTTGTTTAACCATATATTGGTTGTTGACTAAAGGTCTTTCCAAACTCCCAATAAGAGAGAGAAATCCATAAAACACTTTTGAAAGTTCTAACTTGTGAGAATTACGAGATATGGACCTTCTCAGCAAACGGGAACACAGTATATTTTTTAAGTATAAGTTATATAATTAAGGCTAAAACTTACAGTAATGTTTATGGAACCTTCGTTTACCCTTCTTCTAAGAATTTTGAGAGAAACCGTTTTTAAGAACAACATTCTCTGAACGTCCTTAAGATGTAAGCCTATTTGTAGCCTACTTGTTGAACGTTTTAAGAAATGTTTTTGAAAACTTTAAATAGTAATGTTATAATCGTGACAAGAAAACTGGACACAATATTTTAGCAAAGCAATATTCTCCAAATGTTTTTATAGCCTAACCTACATTTTTTTTTACCCGTGCGTATACAGTGTGTGTCATCGTAAGGACTACATCTATGGCTTAAAATGATCAAAATATCTGCTACGCACATATATACCTCTCCAGTCTGCTTTGATTCCCATTCTAATCTCCCTGATGCTTCGCCACCCACCCAGAGCATCACACACCATCAGTACAAGCACAGCCAACTCAAATCTAGAACAATCAACCCCCTGCCACCAAACACACTCTCTCAGACCAGGAGCTATAGGTCACAACTGAGCTGTCCATCTCTCCTGGTCACAAAGCCTAGGAAAGGACACACAGGAGGCCTCCGGGGCCAGTCAAAGCTTTTAAAAGACATCAAACCACTGCTGCAGGCATTGTGCTGGCCCATGGACTTGGGTGGGGATTGTTATGTAAAGTGCCGACAGAGGAGGAGAAAGTGGAGAGAGATGACACAGGCCCAGTGAGGGACGGCAGAACCAGGATTAGCCCGCAAAACACTCCCAGGTGGCTCTGTTTGCAGGCTTGTGTACCGCAAAATCTGCAGTCAGCAAAACTTCTCTTAACTTCGTTAGAATTAACTTGACTTAAAGTGGCACTGAACTTTGATGTTCAGTTATATTGGTTAATATTGTTCAATGTAATATGGAGCAACAGCTTCACCCCACCCTTGTTTATATGAAATGCATTCTGGAACGTCTGCATCAGAATTCAATATTATATATGTGGGAACCGAATGATGTTCCTCACAAAAGGTTTGATATGTTGTAAAGAGCAAGTTTAGATGAAATAATGACTTTGTGTTTGAAGATACCAATCTGAGGAGGAAGGAAATCAAACATGAAGCTCTTACACGCATCTTTACAAATAACCCATATTAATATTTTACCAAACATATTTGGATAAGTTAATCAAATAACCTTCTCAGATATCTATTTGCCAAAGCAACATTATATTTAGTTATTTTGTGTGCTAAAACAACTACAACTGAAAATTAAAAGCCTTTATATGTATATAATAAAAGTATAAAAAAATATAACTAAAAAAAAAAAAAAAAAAACTAAATTTTTTTTAAAAATAATTATTCATAAATAGACTAAAAATGAAAACGGTGAATACTAAAATAAAAAAGGACAAAAACTATAATCGTAGTGACACTAAAACATCACAGATATCAAATTATCAATATTTATCAACACCAATATGGAAGCCGATAGCTGACAGATGAAGTTGTGTACAACATGCCGTATCATACTCTAGAAATAATTTTATGTATAGTGCCTTATATAGTTTGGTTGTCTGTTATTTTTTTTATTTTTGTGTTTTTTATTTAGGTTTTAGTATCTGATAAACAGGTATGTGAGCTCCCTTGTCTTTGCCCCATTCACTTATACAACCTGTCCGATGGCCTTTTGATTGCATTTGACACCCCGCTGACGACTACTGCCTCTCTCCCCACATATCTTGATCGGGTGGCCTATGGCTGCCTTCCTCACCATTCACAGTCACAAAGGCCTTTAATGGCTCTCCCCCCACAGACACCATGAGGCTGGATCAGTGATGGGCTCCTCTGAACCACACCTTATGGGGCAGTTAAGTGGCCCATCGCAGAAAAGAGCCTATACTGGGGGAGGTTGTGTCTCCCCTTGCCACATTCTGTTTAGCTTCTTCAGAGAAAATTTTTTTTCATGTCCAACCTAAAAACAAGTATTAACAGAAACGAAACATAGACAGGTTTCTCAGAAGAATCCAAGATTTAAAGTCAAACATACACTTTTCCCAATGTAAGTCTTTGATATATAGCTCATGCAACATTATCCATAAAATCCAATTTGATTTATGGAACAGTTGCCCTAGTGCATTAAATGCTATGCAATGTAATGTCATTTTATATAACTCCTTACTTATGGTTATCTGTTTGTGAGGCTTAATAAAAAAAATAAAAAATAATCTAAAAAGTAACTCTGTAGCTGTTGTATGCAAAAGTGTGACTGCAATAACATCACTCGTACACTTCAAGAAAGTACTATATAATACATTTAAGTTTATTTATTTATTTACAATAAAGTGATTTGAGCACAGGAACCTCAACATCTCTGTTTCAGTCTAACTAGTATTTCATTTCCTGACACAACCATTATATCATTAGATAAAATGGATTTGATTTTTACTGAAGGACTCAAAGAAAAAAGAAAAATAAAGAGAGGGAGGGAGAGAGAGACTTCATATTAAAGAACATACATAGGAAAAATAACTAATGTGACAAATTAAATAATATATTTTCTTTTTGAGATTAAGAATAGTTCTATTATGTTTTTGTAATAAAGACTTTAAGAAAATAATACTCAGATAAGGAGAGACAAGTAACACAAGTAAATGGGTGAGAGAGCACTGTGTATTTCACAATAAGAAGAAGAGGTGCTTTTGGAGGCAGCTTCGCCCAAAAACACGAAGACCTGTTAAAAGAAATACATCTAGCTGAAAGTAAAGATTCCTAACAAGACTCTAAAGAGAAATGGTTTTAAAAGGGATGTGACATAAAAAGCTAGTGAGAGAAAACCAACCCAAAACCAAAACCTTTCAACCACCGCTGTCTTAAATTTACTTTTACTTTTACTTTTATTAACTTCGGTATCTTTAGAGTTTGGGTGTTTTTCTCACTTAGTTCTGAGCACAATTTTCCAGGAAAAACAGAGTCATATTATTTTGATTTGTGTGTAGTGTGACATATGCAGCTTCACCCTATGGAGGAATGCTTTTAGGTGTGTTAGACCAATTCTAAAAGTATGCAGGTGTGTGTGTGTGTGTGTCCAGGTCACTTGTGATTTCTCTGGGAGTGTAAGGTGGAGTCGTCAAACAAGGGGTTTTTCACCTCCATCTCTCCAGTCTAAAGAGGGAAAATACATAACGGTTATACTAGTTTAGCTAATATGTTTTATTTTGTTTTTTAAATAATGGGACTGCATTTATAAATCAACTTCTGAAAGCATGTGGCACCAATAATTGTAGTAATGGCAAGTTGGCATCACAGGAATTAATTTACTTTTCATAAATTTTAACCTAGAAAATATTAGTCATTTTATTCATATTTATTCATAAGGTTTTTACCGTATTTTTGATCAAATAAATACAGTATTTGAGAGCATAAAGTAAAATATATATATATAAAACACAACCGACACCATTAAAAGGAACTGTCCATGCATTATAAACTGTATTTAACAACAAATTTAGTAAGACAATTAATTAATAAATGTAAGTAATTTTTCATTACTCTATTCCATAATATATTTATGTATTTTTTTGTATTAATGTTCTCATAAAACCACATATATAAAATCTAAATAAATAGAGATGCTAAAAAGCTGCTATATGCACAAATGTTTACACACCGGTGCTAGTCCAGGGCACTCGTACACAGTGAAATCTCCCACTTCATTCTCCTCATCTGATGTGGCCCCAGACTCAGAGACTTTAGGTTCTGCTTTATGTCTGTGTTCAAAATAAAAATCAATACATTAACATCTTTAACAGATATATATTACATGCAAAGTTTAATAAATACATATTTTTTTTTACAGGGAAATGGCTGCTTCATCATCATTATCATGATGTCTTAACCTTCGCGCAAAAGCACAGTGATAACAGAAAGGGATCTGACATATTAATCTATGTATTTACATTTCAGAACCAAAAGTTAATCCAACTATAAAAGTAGTGCAGCTTCAAAAAGGATGATTTAGACAACTTTACACTCAAACAAAAATAATGCAGGTAAACCAACTAACGATAAAAAGAAAGATGTACAAATAATGTTTTTTATTTTTATTCTCAGACAGGGACCGAGAGCTGAGAGGAGACAATGCAGCTCAAGCGACTAAACTAATGAAGAGATCATATATTGTGCTTACTTCTCCATCGAGAGCATCTGTTGTTTCTGATGCTGGTAGTGATACATCTGAGCACTGTGAGCCAGGGTTTTATCCCCAGACTAAAACATGGAAAGAGATGGACGTAAACACACATTACAAGAACTGGCTCTTGTATTTTTCTGATGTATGAACTGGCATTAATGTGAATGCTCTTACTGAAGTATGATTATGATTGGGACCAGCAGCATGAAACGCAGGGTAATCAACTTTTTGAGCCAGACGAGTTTCTCTTTGTAACCTGTTTAAAAAAATTACAAAAAAGAAATAATAATAAAAAAAAGAAATCAGGCTAAAGTTCAATAGAGGTACACAGTTAAAAAAATGCACTGAAAATGTTGAAATTATTCAAGGATATAAACTTATTTATTTTTTATACTAATATAATAATTATTTTTATTATTTAAAAGAATGAAAAAAGTAGAAAAAGGATACAAATACAAAAGGAAAAATATAAAAAGGATGCACTAACAAAAAAATAAGAATTGATATTTAATTAAAAACATCATTTATTTATAACATTATATTATCTATATCTATATTTAACATTATTTTATATTATAAATATATTCAATATATTTGTATATTATAAGAGATACTAATCCAAAATAAAATAACTCTTTTCTCCCCTCAAAATAGTTCTTCATTAGTTTGAACAGGAAGTTTTTAGAAAAGAACTACGGTGGCATGATAATGGTTCGGGCTGACGTCAAAATCTGACCGACAAATTAAAATAATAAAGATTCAATTTACCTGATCCAGCAGACAGCAGCGATTATGAGCGCCACGGACCCCACAATAATGCATAAAGAGACCATCACTGCTCCCAATGATACAAACACACACAATTATAAGAGAAAGAGAAACAGAGACACACAAGAACTCTATGAGGAGGACTGTCACATACAGAACATCTTGATTCATCAAAATAAGCGACATTTGATCAAAACTGACACTTGCCAGAGATTTTTCGATATAATTCAGAGAGGCTCACAGTGTACTAACGTCCAAGCCAAGCCAATTTTAAAAGCACAAAACATTACGTGATGAGCCTGCTTTAAAATGCCATCTTTGTCAGGGATGCACAGTAAATTTGGTAAATGGCATTAAAAAGATTTCTGTGGAAATTGGGTCAACTTATGCTGAAATGATTAAAAAAGAGCTACTCACAACACACTGATCAAAATTAGGCTTTAAACCAAATCAGAAAACACCTAGTGACACGTACAGACTAGCAGGCTGTCTCTGGAGGAGTTGGGGGAGATGATCGGCCCGTGGCGGTCGGACGAGTTTGTGACCGGCTGGGGAGATTTAGGGGTCTGGTGTGTTGGTGTGGATGGACCGCTGGTCGTTGGTTCTACAGCTGGGGGTTTGTGCAGACTCTTCTGCTTCGATTCGGACTGGGACTGCAGAGGAGACTGTGAGCGAGGGTCTAGAGAGGAGATGAAGAGACAGAGAGAGTCAGAAAAAGAGGATAAAAGAAAACCGATATAGCAGAAAACATCTGGGTCACATCTGGCATCACTGGCCAGAATTCTAACCTTAAAATCAAGAGTAGGCACAAAATAATGGCTTCAGAATCATTCCTAAATGTACAAAATGGTTCTAATCTGACTCGGGGGAAGACAGAAATCATGTCTTTGTGGCAGTTGTTCTTGTGATGCAGGCATGATACAAGACTTGTTCACCTAACAGATTGTTGGTGGAAAGCAAAAATGCTATGCTAATGCTATGAAATCATATTTGGTGAGAGGTTGTGACGTCCTAATAAAGCAAAACAGCCACTAGGTTTGAAATCAAAATCTCCAAATTAGAAAGAAACAAGTATTGGGTTACAGGACCGGGTTCTTTTTTTATCCTTGTTTCAGCATTAAAAAATATTTTTATCTAACATTCCTAAAGTTTCTATAGTTACTAGCAAAAAGCAAGCGAGGTGCAAAGTTAAGGGTTTGCTATGAATCATTAGAATGGCAACACTATCTCACTAACCATAACCACACAGATTCTAAGAGCAGAGAGTTCAGACCTGGCTGTTTGACTTCTGACATTTGCTGCTTGGAAATGACGGAGGACAGATAGTCGATTTCTTCATCCACGTCAGGATGAGAGGCTGTGGAAATAGAGACAGAATGTCATGTGGTAAAGATATCAAAAGACAAACATGCTTCTGCCATTGAACAGGCAAATAAAAAAAATCATGGTACCATTTGTTTTTCTGTACTTCATTCCAAATGCAGCTCAGTCTCAGTTGTATTGAGAGTATCAAACTTGTGAGGGGAGTGTGATGAGTGGGCTGTGTGTGTTCTGAGAGTGAGAGTGTGCCAGAGTGGTGTTTGTTTGACACGCTCTAAAGGGAAAACAAAGGCAGCTCATGGTTTAATGGTACGCTTGGCCAGACAGTAAGCTGCATTCCAAGACTATGGAAAAACGTCCCTCTTGACAACCAGCCTGCGTGTGTGTGTGTGTGTGGTCAGGGAGAGGGGGTGTGTGATCATTCATTATCTATCACATGTCCAAACGCAACACAAACAACTACAACATTCAGAACGGAAAGAGTTGTGAGCTGTGAGACTATATATACTTTATAATGGCATAAAACTATTTTAAATAAAATTATAAAATTATTCAGCACTGGTTAGTAAATGTTAAACCAGAAAAAAAAAAAAAAAATATATATATATATATATATATATATATATATATATATATATATATATATATATATATATATGTGGTAAAAGTTCATTACATCATCTGGCCTTATATGGTTAATTTTATACAACCAAAAGATAATATATTGCAAATATAAATTACATTAACCAGCCCCTAATAAAAAAAAAAAAAAAAAAAAAAAATATATATATATATATATGTCTTAAATATTCAATCAGCCCAAGGTAGTTAATTTTATAACAAAATAATGATATGCATTATGTCATCCAGCCTTAGGTGGGTCAATTTTTCAAAATAAAATAATATTGAACGGACTGTAAATAAATATTGAATTTATTTACCAGCCATAGTCGGCTAATTTTAGATAGTAAAAAATGTATTACTTATCCAAGCTCTTTGTATAACCAACAAAATAATGTTGACTATATCATAAATAATTAATATATCGCCCAGCCCTGGTTTTGTTCGCTCTTTCTTGAAAAGACATTCTAGCCTGGTTTGACACATTGATAAAGATCACCAACATTAATTTAACAGCCATGGCTTTGCGTGGTGAAGTGTTGCATATTGCTCAAGTCTGCAAAGAGCTGCTGAATAAAAGAGCAACTTTATCTCGATTATCAGCCTTGCACATAGACTTTAAATATCAAAACTCGCCTCAGCACTGTACCATGAAGTACTGACAGACCTAGCTACTGTTTATTGTCATGAAGGTTTGTGTTTAGTCTACAGCTGACTGGCCATCTGCCTCCTGGAACAAGACTGATGTGATAAAACAGCACATTTCGCTGGCTCAACACCCCCGCTCTCCACAGCAGGTGTCGAAGGAGGCGGGTCAAACCATCTGTACTTGTTTTGAGTGGACAAGTGAACCTGTAAATCTGTGGTTTACACATAAAGGGGGCGTTCACAAACAGTCCAGCCTGACTAAAGCTGATGAACAATTGAAGAAAGTCTGGACTCAGTAGGTGCTAGAAGAGTGGACAACTTGTTCCACGACTTTACACGCAATTTAATCTGTAAACACTATAACTTTAAGTATTCATATTATTATTATGAAATCAAATGAGTGTTTTTTTTTTCAATTCACATTTATGAAAAGTGAAGAAAGTTAAATATTAAATCTAACATTAAATTACTCTTTTTTTTAAGTTTTAATTAAAAGATTGTAAAAGATGATTGGAGTATGTTTTTAAAGGAAGATGCTATTTCAGCCTTTCTCTCTAAAAAGAATTGAGGTTTAGTCCAATGTGTTTCTTGCTGTTTTTGAGTGAAAATTGTTTCTACATCTTCAATTTTTTTTTTAGAATGGCATTATGTTAAGAAATTATGTTTTCACACAATTGTGCCTTGATACTACAGACCATTTACTGTTTGAATTTGCATGTACAATGACCATATTAACAAAAAAAAGAATGCATGAATACATCAGAAATACTCATGAAATAGTATATAATGCTGGCTGCTTTTGTCATAATGTACAATATTTTCTCAGACTTTTGTTAGTATATAATGCAGCTTTCTTTAACTAGCCAGATATAAAGCAGTGTCAGGCATCTGAAACTAACAGGCAGCATACATACTATTTTTGAAGTTTGAAGACGATTGTTCTGCCACCTAGTGGTGGCTTTACTAAAATGCATTGGTCAGTGATGAGTGAGTGTTTTTGATAATTGAGTGCTTAAATCAAACAACAAAAGTACAGTTATTATATGTGATTTACTGACATGCAAGTTAACACAATTAGTACAACCTGCCAGTCGGTTTCAGTCGATATGATAATTAACATGGCCACCGATGTGTTAAAATCAGGCAGGTGTTTATTATTGTCTGGTGTCTCGCTCTCTCTCTGTCTGACCAGTGCTGCAAAAATGAGACTGCTGACCTACATAGACAGATGATGATTAGTCGCAGATGCTTCGGTTTAGCTGATGGCTGTTAAATAACTTGTCAGTGTGGCCCAAATTCAAGGGCAGGAGAAAAAAAGAAAATCAGGGATTTCAAGATCATAATGGGAAATTAAAATCCAAATGAATTGTATTGTTCTTTAAAACTCTAAAACACTCCAGGTTGTTCACTTACAACCATATTAAAGCAAAGAGACTGGTGACGCAGGACTGTTTGCTAGGTCAACTCTTTAACAGCAGGTCCCACCTTGGTCTAACATTCACTGTCGCTTTAATTACGCTCCTTCAATCTTTAAGACTGTGCTGTAAGGCATTTCAAAAGGCCAGAGGTAAAGGTGTAAGAGACAAAACTGCTTTCAAAATCAAGGGAAACTATCCTACTTGAGAATACTGAGCAGCTAACGTTTAATGAATAGATCTGTTTATCGATAATGATGTAAAATGCACTGCTCCACACAAAACACGCAGGCTCTAGTTACACAAATGAAACGCTTGAAATGAAACCAGCACTTTATCAGAAAGGCAGGCCTGTGTTTGGAGAGCTGAATCACTTACGGGAAAGGTATTGCAGAGTACGAGAAAGAGAGAAGGAGAGGTAGGGCGAAGACCTATTAGCATGGACAGGAGACAATGTTTGGGAATTTTGAGCATAGACAAAACCAACAGGTCAGTGCCGCATCACTGCAACAGCACCTTTTTTTTAAATGAACATTTAGTTAAAATCACATAAATATTTTCATTTAGAGCAATGATGTGCAATTGCTATGAAAAGTCTAAAACATTCGTAAACATCTTTTATTATTATTATTATTATACAATAAATAAAATCAATAGAGCAAGCTAGTTTTAGAGGCCTTTTCGCTTTTGTTACTTGTATAATAAGTAAAAAGAAAACAGATATGATAAAAGAATATTAGAGAAACTATTGTTAGTTAAAAAAGAAAAGAAAAACAAGCAGTTAGTAAATGTATAGAATGGAAGTCTAAAAAGGCTTTTTTTGTTTTCTATATCAGAATAAAAAATAAATAAAAAAATGGAAGAGACGTGTTTTTAGCTAAAAACATAAATAAATACATAATAATTTTATATATTTTCTATTGCTTAACATTTTGAATATTTCTCACATACAGTATTTATTACATGACATACTAGTCAATTTCATGCACAAAACGTATGCGCGAGAATGACTTTTTTATCTCATGGATGTTTGGGTAGACAGACTTTTAAAAAGGAAAAGAGATTCTAATATTTAAGTTTAGTGTTTTAAGTAACTAGTAACATGTAACAGAATAATGTTATTTAATTACAGAATAAATGTAACTGTTATCTGTTATAGCTACTGAGAAAAAAATGTGTAATTAAATTACAGTTACTTATGAAAATGTTAAATTGACTGCTTTTATATATAAGACACCAATGTTGCAAGATTTTATGGCACAGAATAGTACACATGATGCTTATTCAACTCTTATATGTCAGTTCTTCCTCTCATAGCCATGCAAAGGTTTAAATCCTAGTCTTACTGTAAGGTTAACCCTGCCTTGTTTGAAAATCTTCCAGTGCTCACATGGAATTACATTAAGGCCAAGGCTGCACAGAGACACACGCGTGCACAATCCATCTGATTAAATTCAGTCATGTGCCTCTGCCACACGAGGAGAGACAGAGACAGATTAAGCATTATGCTCACCACAAAACTAACAGTGAGAGAGGAGTGAAACGAGAGGAAAAGCACAGGCCAGATGATGGAAGGATCTGTGGTCTAAACCATCAACATCATCTCCTCTTTCACAACGGCATTAGTCACAGGCCAAGGGTTCGGATAATGAATGCATAGCATTTGGCTCGTGAAAATGGTTCTGAGTCACACCAAAGCAAAGGCCAGATTAGACAATATGTGCTAAATGAATGGTGACACAGTAGCCAGAAGGATGGTAGGGTGCATGTGTGAAAGCCTTCGTACCTTGGTGGTGGTGCTGGAGAAAGTGTGTCCTGGGAGCAACACAATGTCCCGCTTTATCTTCCTCCAATGGGGAGAGGCAGGAGCCACAGTGGGAGGAGCCAGGCTTGCAAAAGTGCCGCCCCTTTCTGGCACAGTCTATGTGATCGGGGCACTTGTTTGCTGAGAAAATAGAAAAAAACATGTTGAAAGAAAGAAAAACAAAACAACTTCAAATTATATTCACTTGCATAGCCCTGAATTATCATGTCACATGTAATGTGTTTGAATATTAAAGGCTTAAAATCACTATGCAATATTACACCACGTGTTGATGACAGGTGAAGAAAATAGTGTTCATTAAAAGTCATAACTTCAGCATTCAATAACCTGTGATGTTTTTTTTTTTTTTAGGTATTGCTGCTTCTCCATGTAAAGAATATCGTGTGCCGTAAAAAATTCATAATGATGCTTATTTTGTTTTCTTTCAAATTTTGACACAGATTAAAAAAATATAAATAAAAAAAGGGAAAATGTATATTACTAAACATAAAATACTCATAAATTATCTTTATTTGCATAGTATCTATTGAACAAAAACAATCTATCAAAAAAATCTTGATATCCGTTGTTTACCATTTGAAAATAATACTTTTAAAAGAGTTTATTACTTTTATACAACAAGAAAGCATTAAATTGATTAAAAGAGAAAGCAAAGACAATTTACACAACTAATAATGACTGTTGTGTATTTCTATTCATCAAAGAATCCTGAAAAAAATCTAGCTTTTTTTTCTTTCCACAAAAATATAAAGCAGCAAAACTGTTTTCAACACTGCTAATAAGAAGAAATGTTTCTTTAAAGGGGGGGTGAAATGCTATTTCATGCATACTGAGTTTTTTACACTGTTAAAGAGTTGGATTCCCATGCTAAACATGGACAAAGTTTCAAAAATTAAGTTGTACGTTTGAAGGAGTATTTTTGTTCCCAAAATACTCCTTCTGGTTTGTCACAAGTTTCAGAAAGTTTTTTTCGAGTATGGCTCTGTGTGACGTTAGATGGAGCAGAATTTCCTTATATGGGTCCTGAGGTCACGTCTGCCGGAAGAGCATGCGCTCCCGTATAGCAGAGCACTGAGAGCACAGACATTCACTGATCAGAGCGAGAGTGTCGCGAAATGTCACAAAAGAAGTGTGTTTTTGGTTTGCCAGGGCAAGACAACCCTGCACAGATTACCAAAAAAAAACAGCATTAAGGGACCAGTGGATGGAGTTTATTTTTACAGAGCATCAATGGAGTTGTGCAAGTGTTTGTATTTGTTCCCTGTATTTCGAAGATGCTTGTTTTACGAACAAGGCCCAGTTTGATGACGGATTTGCGTATCGTTTATTTCTTAAGGATGATGCAATCCCAATGAAAAAGGGTCACGATCGTGTGTTGGAACCGCAGGCGGTGAGTAAAACTGCTTCAAATATCTCTGCCTCCTTGTTAGTGCGTCCGCCTCCTATGCCGGTCGTGTTTTTCCAGGAAAAATCGGTACAGACTATCTTACTCTTATGAATATAATAAAACTAAAGACTTTTTGGAGTTATGAAGGATGCCGTACTACTCTATAGGTACTCAAGATTAACAGGATATTGAGTGAAAACGAGCATTTCACCCCCCCTGTAACAGCGAATCCACATATTAGAATGATTTCTGAAGGATCATGCGATTAAAGACCTGAGTAATGGCTGCTGATAACCCTCTCTGCCATCACATGAAAAATTTAATTAAATATATTAATACAGAAAATAGTTATCTTAAATTGTAAAAATATTTCACAATATATATATATATATATATATATATATATATATATATATATATATATATATATATATATATATATATATATATATATATATATATATATATATATATATATAAAAAGAAATGTTAGTGATTATCCATACATTTTATTTTCAACATGCAAAGCCAGTAAACCTAAAAACTTTGGCATCACACAAACAAGGACAGAAGAGAAGGTGTATGACGTAAGAGCATCCCGCAGATGCTGTCGATAGAGCTTTACTGGAACCTGAAAATTCCTTAAAGCCTCAGAAACATTCAATGTTAACTGAAGTACCCAGTGACATCAATGCTATTGAATTCAGTCTGCCTCATATCCTCGACTGACTCTCAATCGCTCTAGAGACTCTTAAATCAGTCATCGGTACAAACTCGCTTGAATGATTCAAATCGGTCCACAGACGCAATCATAATCTCAGCTCCTTCTTTTCAATGATACTTTTTCATATGAGCTCGTATTCTCTTTAAATCCCTCAATTTTCAGTGTAATTCACCCTGTGGGGTTGCAGAAGGAAACTGGGTCAGCAGCAGGTGTGTGTGTGCTGTTTGTGTGTGTGCTGTGGTGGTGCTTGGGGATTTCATGGGGATCAGAAGTTTTTTTTAAATTTTTGTACTATTATAGTTTTTGCAAATTGTTTTTATTTACAATATTACTTTCAGATTTAGTAATGTTGTTGAGTGGTTTTGATATTTTTATTTATTTGTTTTTGTTAAGTCATTTTAGTACCGATTAGCCACTTCAGGAAATTGTAATTGTGTAATTGTGTAATCATTTTCAGTTGCTGAGTCGATGTGCTTCAGTGTCATGAGATGACTGGATCTCTGTCCGTTCTCTGACATCATCTGACGGACGTCAGTAGGAACTCACAGCAGAATATTAAAGAATGACACATTTTCCATCCGGAAGAATTTCATTAAGCGTAAAGCAATCATTCACGAATTGTCCCAGGCGGCTTGTTCTTAAAGGAGAATAGAGCTAAACTGGACCATGAAACTGGACTAATGGTCCAAGACAAACTTGTGTTGTTATTAAATGATACTTTTTATTTTTACAGTGACATTTTTATATTCACATATTTATATTTCTTTATCCCTTTGATGGCAAAGCTGATTTTTTTGTGTCATGTGATCCACCAGGAATCATTCTAATATGCTAATTTGCTGCTCAAGAATTTCTTATTATTATTATTATCATCATTTCATATTATCAAATATTTTTTGATTTGCAATAGAAGTCTTTTGCAACATTTATCTGCACCACCACTTTGATCAATTGAATGCATTCATACGGAATAAAAATAATAATAATAATTTCTTTCAATTATAATTTGTTTTAAACTAACCCTAAACTTTTGACTTCAAATAATCACTGAAATATATAATATTAACATATATAATATTATATATACAATATTAACATATACTGCAAAATCCCAACAAAGCCAGAATCTGTCACAGAACCTATTGTCAAGTTTCTACCAAGTGATGAATTTATGACAAAAATATAATAGTTTAAACTGACTTACAACATTTGATGTCAACAACAAAAAAAGGGAAAAAAAATAGTTTTTCCTCCGATTCATATATGACGTTCTGCATATAAAATAAATATCTTCAGATGTGTGCCAGAGGTAAAACTAAGATCTAGACTATATCACCATTGTACCCTTTTTTAGATGCTGCTGCTCAATATGCATTGATTTCTGCTCACACCTGTCATAGACCTCCTCATCTCTCATTAGTTTTGATAAAACACCACCAGATTGCTTTTAAATCTGGAAGACGAGTCATGAGGACTGAGATTAACTGACTAATGAGGTGCAACTGTATGTGTGCATGTGAGAGATGCACATTCCTCTAAACACCCCGCTGGGCCGCCCACCTCCAGCCGGTCATGGACATTAATTTACACAATCAACCACAAGCTCAAGCTGCACTTGGAAATAAGGAGGACATTTTGAAGCAACAGCTTTTTAAAGCTTCACTGCAGTAAATGTACTTCAATGTAAAGAACTAATTGACAGCTGTATAACACTATCATTTAGATGAATATTGTACCTAAAATTATCTTGCAGCACATTTAATTTGAAGTGAATTGTTCTTAAATAAATGCATCACCACACAAAAACTGTTCCTCATATTGTTCCAAACTTTCTTTCTACTATGAAAGAGTGTATTTTTTATATGACACTGGACCTGACCGACTTACTGCATTGACAAAATACCACTGAGAGCTCTTTCAAAATATCTGCTTTTGTTAAGAAACCCATTATTTTAGCAAACAGGACTTGCAGACTATTTATCAGAGACCATAATGTTTCTGGTTGGAGAAAATGCTTTGATCGCCAGTCCGCCTCTGCTCATCTAAACATCAGTGACATAAAACTGATCAAAGTCAAACCTGACAGAACAATTACATCTGGACTCTTTGAAGGACCAGCTAATAGAGATGAGATGGCCACTGATGTGTATGACTTGTAGACCTTGAAAAGAAATGAGCACTAATCAGTGGATCTTATTAGACACAGGGTCATTTCTAAAGCAAACTTCAAAATATAAAGTACAAAATATATCTATATTAAATATATAAAAAAATAATACTCAATTTATTTATATAAAACTGAATAAACTGATATGCTACCATAAGTGTGTTTGTCGGCACTCCTAGGCATGGGTAGTTAGAAGTGTTACTGTTTAAATATTTTGTACTCATAACATGATGCTAAATGAATGTCCATTTAGTTCCATAATAATAATAATGATGATGTTGATGATAAAAACTATTTTTCATTTGGAAAGTATTTAATAAAAATACAAAAATAAATCAGCATTTCAACATGGTTATGTAATCTAGAAAATATATATTTTTTAAAATAATGATGAGGTATTTTCTATCTGTATTTTATTTAATTAAAATACAAATCAAAAAAAAAATCAGCATTCCTAAAAAGTCATGTAATCTATCAAATATTTTGGATTCAATTTTTTCCCAGTATGAACTACATTGCAAAACATTGTTACCAAGGTAAAACATTTATTGAAATTATTATTAATTAATTATTAGCATTTTGGTCTTATCATACGAGTTCACATTTAAAAAAGAATAAAAAATAAAAACACTGATGGATTCCTTTTTGGCTCCGCTATTGTGTTTCATACAATCAGCTAACTTAAAAAATAAGAATTTGAACTGGTTGTAAACGCATTGTTGAGACCTTTTGCTTCCTAACACATCTGTCATTTTCCTAAAATAACACCAAAACCTCAATTTCAGCTGGCTGTGAAGTATGATTTGGTCAAAACATCTCTGATCATTTGCTCGGCTAAAGAAAAGAACACACGATTACATAAGAAAGATTTGCATATCATAAATCTGGATTAAAATTGAATATTTCTAACCATCTGCTGCTGGCTCAGAAATCATTAACCGAGCTCTGAGTGGGAAGGAAGCCAACATCAGCACAGACCTGCAGCACAGGAACACGGACACGCTTACGTGGCAATATTGACAGCTTCCATTTACTTTGTGAGGTAGGATGTGAATCAGAAGTGGCCACAAATGTTTAAAAATCTGTGAAGAGGCAATAAAAGTAAATCTTTTTTTTTCAGCTGGATAATAATTTTGCAGTTGTGATAGGAGATGCCATGAACAGGAAAGTGTGGATGGATAAAGGGAAACTCCCATTGTGTGGACTTCCTGTTGCTCCACTTAAAGTCAAGCTAAGAGCCAGTTGTTTTGCCTGTTTAATTTGGCTCTCTTCCATGACCACAGACAAACTTATGTTATAAACCTAGACTTTATATTTTCTGAAGATGTAATGCATGCAAATGCAAAAGTTGCTGCCACAACACCACTGTGCATTTGCTAGTGTTCACAGCATTTTTTAGAACAGTGCTATGTAGGTACAAGGTTGCTTTCTGATCCAAGTCAAACAAACTCATTGCCAAGTTTCGATGATATTCAAGGATCGAGATACAGCTTGGGGCTCTGGGTTTCTTCACCTGTCTTCATCACTTAAAACAGCAATAGCATTCAATTTGATGCGTCATAAATATTCATAAAATTTTTCTTAAACAAACATGCATTCTCAATCCAATATTCTTGATCTGAAAATAGCTTTAAAGAGCTTTAAAGTAGATTCTGTGAGACTCTGCTAGCTTTACAGACAATGGGGTCACCGGTTTTCATCCATTTGGCTCTTTCTCACTTTCGGTACTTATTAACTTAATGGGAATTGGCTACAATCCCAGCTGCGCCGGAAAAAATGCTGTTTGAATATCTCCCGCTACATAGCAAGGTGCTAATGTGATTACATCTGGATCCGGTTCGCACAGAATTGTAACCATGACTTGGTTACATTTCAGACAACCATACCTCAAATCTCAAATGCCATCTGTAAAATATGATCATTCTTAAATATAATGGTATATCTAAAAAAATTACTGTTTTTTTTTCATCTGAAATTTTTATTTTCACCAAGGTTGCATTTAATTAATCAAAATACAGTAAATTTTATGAAATATTATTACAATTTACAATAACTATTTTCTATTTTTATATATTTTTAAATGCAATTTATTCCTGTGATGGCAAAGCTGAATTGTCAGCAGCCTTTACTCCGGTCTTCAGTGTCCTTCAGAAATCGTTCTAATATGCTGTCTTATTATTGTCAATACCTTAATAGTTTAATATTATCAAACTGTTTAATGAAAAGTAAAACTGTATGCAAACTGTGAATTCTTTGATTAAATAAAAGTTCAAAAGAAAAGAATCATTTCTTTTCATGACAAGAACAATTTAATGAATCTTTGCTGAATAAAATAACCAATTTCTTTAAAGAAACCTTACTGACCCAAAATTTTTGTACAGGAGTCTATATTTACACACACACTACATATACATTATATATCCTAATTAATCAAACAACAAAGCACATTTGACTGCATCATGCAGTTTAATTAAATTCTTTAAAGGGGTCAAATGATGTGAATTCATTTATTTATTTCTCTTCGGAGTGTTACAAGCTCTTGGTGCATAAAAAAGATCTGTAAAGTTGCAAAGACTATAAAGTCTCAAATCCAAAGATATATTCTTTATAAAAGTTAAGACTCTGCCCCACCCCCCTAAAATGGCTCATTCAAACACGCCCCCACGTCAACCTCACTATGTGGAAATATTTGCACAATGCCGCCCAAATATTAAGCAGAGAAAGAAGGCGTGGTTTCAGTAATCGCAGTAAGTGTTGAAGCCGGCATTTCATTGAGATGCTGTGTGTATCTAGGAGAAAGCAAAAGCACTTAATTTGGCCTCCTGAAAGTAGATGCATTTTGAATGATGAAGCTCTCGCTTATGGAAAGGGGCGTTACATTTCTGACGAGAGCTTGCGGTGTTCGGCCAATCACAATGCACTGGGTCAGCTGGCCAATCAGAGCAGACCGCGCTTGTCAGAAGGAGGGACTTTATAGAAAACAACACTTTTGAGAGAGGCGGGGCATAGAGGACCTACAATAATGTACCATATTTGAAAAATTATGTGTTTTTTGAACATTAAAGCATGTCAACATAATCTTTTACACCAAATACACAAAATAATGATCTTTAAAAAAGCATCATATGACCCCTTTAAATTAACAATTTGAATGAATGTATGTGAGAGTGAAGAAGTGTAGTACTAGGGCTTCCACTGTTCATTTGCACAGAGTAAATGATAACAGCTGAATGTAGGATCATTTTAATAATTCAATTCTACAGCAAAAAGATATTTGACTGTGGGATTTCTAGGTACAGTAAAAAGGGACGTGATTATAGCTGTTTCTAACTGGGGATCACCTAGTGAAAGCATTGTTCTGCGAACCATACAAATGCAAACAGGCCACTGAAAACCAGCCTGTTAAGACTGGAAAATGAATATGCGGCTTTTCATATCCTAATTAAGTATCCTTACAAAATTATGAAATAAATACACATTTAAACAGTTATAAACACAACAGAAATCAACAAATGTGTCTGCAGAATTCTCCTGTATTGAACACAATTATGTTTTTGTTACATCAGACTGTGCTTCAAGCGTCTGAGGGTCTCTTCTCTGCCTGGCTGAGATCCTAATTATCATTAACAAAAACCCAGTAATGACACACATCCTCATTAGTGAGAGAAGTGCAGTGGACCACAGGAAATGAGGACATCTTTACGCCCACATCTTTCAATAGCCACATTAAGACATTAAAGAGCCCTGCGATGGAAACCTCCATTTTGGTTTAGAAAGCTTCCGTACGGTAAAGAAAGAACTTGTTTAAGTCCCTGCTGATCAAAGTGTACTTTCTGCAGTCAAACTGGCAACCTGTGTACTCAATGCGAGAAGACTTAAGGGTGGATGTTTGCTGTGTGTTGCTGAGCACTCAAGGGTGTGTTTGGATTGTATAGTGCATATAATACATGTAAACCATGTTTGTTTGTGCCTTTAACTTTATAAGAAGTACACATTTTAAATCTCACCACCAGAATGGCAGATAACACAATCGCAGCTGCTTGGTTCTCACATGGCGGGGTTTGTATACAGTACGTGGCCTCATTCAGGGATCTGCTTCAGAGATAAGCTGCCGCTCTCAATGTGCGCTCTGCAAATCATCATTGTGGCAACAACGAGCTGTTTCCAGATCTCTGTAGAGCCTTAGATCCTCACGTTCCCCTGAGACGGCAAGCGCAGGGTCCAATTCTGTGGTTACCACAGCAACACAGCTAACCTTTTCTCAATCCACTCCATCACCTCCGAAGAGAGAAATGCAGTACTCAGACACCTCACATTACCCAAACACTTCTTATGTAAGTGCATTACGAAGTGAGCTGTAGTCAAAACTGCAGCGTAATGGAAAGAGAATGTTCCCTATTTGTAAAACTGCAGGGTTAATTTCTTAAATCTCTTTTACCCTGTGCTTTATGAGGAACAGGGTTAAGGTGGCATTTTAAGGTTCGGATTTCAAGTTTTTTCAAATTGGTATGCTAATGTGCACAAACTAAATAGGCTATTTTCCAGCCTACCACTTGATTATACCAAAGCTGCTTTAAAAGACTGCAATTAACAGAACTTACAAATCAAACAAAAGAAGGCTCAGGACATAGCCCTGTTGTACCTCAAACTTTCCACATAAACGCAAAACATTTCCTTGTTCTGAGTGAGTTGTATGACTATAAGGCACGTTTGAATAAGCATAACAAAATACACTCCTTGGGTATAGATTAACCAGGAACATTTTCTTCAAGGAAAATGTCTTTGCAGCACAATAATTGGTTGACTACCCTGCCATTGTGATCGGCTGTTACTATAAAAGAAACTGAACTATTAAAAATAAATCAGCAATTGAAATAAACCTGAAATTAAATACAAATATAAATATTAAATAAATAAATAAATTAGAAAAACAAGTTATAAAATGAAATGTTGACTCAACAGCCTAACTGAAATAAATTTTAAGCTGAAGTGACAAAATCACAGCAGCTAAAATTAAAATGTGAACTGAAAGCATAAAAATTTAAGTTAATTAAAAATTTTAATGCTACTAAAATAACACTGAATGTTGAGAAAAAGTCTAAATTAAAGATGAACATCAGTGACTGCAACTTTCATGACAGTGAAAACCTTTATGGAAAAGAATGTGACTTAATAATAAAGCAAATAATAACATTAATTAAAATAATAATATTATTAAAATACTACTACTAATAATAATAATAATAAGTATTATTATAACAAATAATTTAAAAAACATAACAGCTGGTATGAATGCATAAAAATAATATTATGAAAATTAACATCACTGTTACAGATATCAAAGCATACCATTTATGAAATTATGATAATTTGCATAAATGCTCCTCAAACAAACATCAAACGAACTGGGGGTTGCTTTTTATAAACAGTCTACAGGTTGCTTTGTTCACCTGTGCGAAACAAGCTTGATTATCCACACATGGTCTGGTCACCATCTGTGAAATGGCTGCATGGCTAGCGGCTCGAACCACAGTTCTGTCTTTCTGTGTGATATATGACATGCTATTCTGTGGCGATCAGATCAACAGCCTGAGGGGGGAGCTCAATGTGGAAGCTTTTTTGAAGTCACATGCTAGAGAACAACAAACAATCTACTTTACAATGGAGAACATGCGTAAACATGTTTAGGCAGTGGGACACGAGATAAGAGAGAGAAAGAGAAAGACTGATCAGCCTCTGGACATGTTACAGAACACTGAAAACCCCTAGAGCAATACAGCAGGTAAGAAAGGATTATATTAGCACATATACAGTATGTATGAATATTTTAATCATTCTTTTTTGATGACTCATACGGTTTTATCCAACAATTCCATATACTAAGGCTGCTCATTGTGCAGATGTGTGTCAATGAGAAAGTGATTGAGATGTCCTGCCAGTGTCCAGCTGTTGTCATTTCCACAGGGGTCTGAAAAAGAAGCTTGGACTGATAATCTCTGTTTATGTTCTCCATAATTACTGCACTCACATCCCATAATTCAGTTCACATTGCCCACTATGAAACTCTTAGACTATTACAATGAACATCTGAGCCATCAATCAGACACTGACTCGATGAGCATAGAAAATAAATAAAAATATATGGATTTCCTTCAGTCATATTTACAGTAAAGTGCAAATGGGTAAACAGATGCTGAATAAGAATGGTATGAATATATATATATATATATATATATATATATATATATATATATATATATATTTATGCGGCATGGGTTTTATATATATGTATGTATACAAGAATTCTAATTTCTCAAAACTGTGGTTGGGTGATTTCCAATTATTGCTTGTTCTAAAATTAGTTTTAGTTTAAGAAAATGTTTAAAAATGCAGTAATAACTTCCAATAAAGCTTAAATTAAGGAGCTAATGCTGATCTAAAACTCACGCTGTCCCTGTCACATTGAATGTATATAAATAAAATTAAAATGTACGTGTACATTTATGTTAGACTCTGTATTTCAATAATGAATGTGTTAATGGTTGTGCAATGTAAGCATCATAATAAAAGCATGCAAATACATGATGATAGCTTCTAAATATGAGATTTAAAATGCAACACTCAGTTTTATGCAACTGTATAATCTCTATGTCCATTAAGGGGACCTTGACCTTGAAACAATTTTAAACAACACTTTAATAGGAGGGGGAAAGAGCCACAAGGAAATTACATGACATTTTCCTTTCCTCCTTCAAGGTTTTTAATTATTTATTTTTTTTACTTATTTTCTCCACTTGTTCAGCCGGATTAGGGTTATCGTAGACAGTGTGAATCCTCTTTATTCTGGCCAAAAATAAATAAAAAATTATATAAAAGTGTAATAGAGAATAAGCCACATTCAAAAAAACAAAGAAATTGAAAAATATAAATATTCAAACTCAAATTCATCTTTGGAAATCAACGATATTTAATATTGTATACATATTTAAATACAATCTGAACAATTTTAAACAGTGTTCTCACATCACATCGCATACTATGAACTACTTAATAAATGTTTCAAAACAAATATAATGATAATAATAATATATTTATTATTAAAAGCTCAAAAAATAATTAATTAAAGCTCACAAAAGCTGCTGAGCCACTACCATATGTGAGACAGACAGACTCTTACCCGGCATACTCGCACCGACGGCGGCGAAGATTACGCAGATCAAGACCCCGGGCAGGAGGAGGGAGGCCCGGGCTCGCCGTGCGCTCCGGCTGGGGCAAAACAACATCCTTAACTGCTCTTCTCAAGTCCAGGACAGCAGATAAAAGCTCCGGAGTGTCATTCCCACATCTGTGTGGGGCGGATGGACGTACACTACCGAGAGAGACAACCTGACCCGAATAAAGATTGGAGCGTCCACTCAAGAAGAGTGTTAAGCCGCTGCCTGTGTGGTAACGTTACAGAGCTAAAGATAGAGGAGAGAGAAAGATTGCGGTGGCAGGAGAAGGAGGAGGAGGAGGACCTCCGGTGATAAACACGCTACAGTAGAGATTAGAACAGCAGCGGGAGGATGAATGAGCTCGTGACGCAATGACGCTGACGTGGGTGCTGCTTCTCTCAGGTGAGGGAACGTTCTGTTAACTAAACAAAAGAGATTTATGTTTTAAGTAAAGACTTATTTGTTCCGAGAGAAAAAAAAAAGAATTTATTTCATAAAAAATAATAGCAGAGCATGTTATCAAACTGTATATTTGGGGGGAACTTGCCAAACTTACATTTAATTCACACACAAAAAAAAAAAAAAAAAAAAAAAAAAACGAAAATGTACTCCTTCAGACCATACAAGATGTAGAGGAGTTTGTGTCTTCATCAAAACAGATTAGGAGAAATTCAGCATTAGCCTACATCAAATGCTCACAAATGGATCCAATGTAGTGAATGGGTGCCGTCAGAATGAGAGTCCAAACGACTGAAACTACTATTAAATCACACGACTCCAGTCAATCAATTAACATCTTATGAAGTGAAAATCTATATGTTTGTAAGAAACAGATCAATTTTTGAGACATATGATTGTTATTCTGTGTTTATCGGTTGTTTGTACTCATTCTGGTGGCACCCATTCACTACTGTCTTTTCAGTAAAATGTAAAAATGTTAAATAAAATGTAAGACTGCTCAATTGCAAAAAATTTCAAAAGTATAAAATCCTTGTTTTGGAAGAGAGAAATGGTAAATAATAAACTGTCTTAAAATAACTGTATAAAACATTTTAGCTTGCCCCAATTGGACACTCATGATAAATACTCCTGAGAAAAAACAATAGTTCAACCTTATTGTTGGTTCTAAAATGAATGCCAGTTTAGTGTTATTGTGTTCAGCTATAGCATAAATATGACATTTATTGTATTAGACTCATTAGTAATAAATTAAGAGTAGGAAAATGATAAAAAAAATAACATGGGAATTCAGATGTCATGTTTATAAAAAATTTAATTCACGCTTATAGTGGCACCTAGTGGCCAAAATTACGACATACAGACTGTTTCTTTTCTTCTTTATGCATTGCTTCTTGAAAAATAAACAAACAAATACACACATGAATGTACAGGCACAAAAACATTTTTCCTGCTTTCTTTATTGAGCATTATGTTTTTGCTCTCAATCTGGGGTGTCCATGGCTGTTGCCATCAGACAGCTCAAGGTCTTTGCCTGAGTACAGAGATAATAAATATGTATTAAATGTTGTAAAAAGCTTTTAATTTGAATTTTTATCACCATCTTATTCAGAGATCCACAACCTTCAAGACTCAAATGTAACAATAATAGTGAGACATGTAATTATTTTCAGAAGTTGATACCTCATTTCTAAAGGGACCTTTTCAAATTGCTTGGGTTCATGGTACGTGGCCTGAATGGCCGGAATTTGATGGCCACTGCAAACCAAAGAGATTCAAAACAAAACATACATGAAAACTTACAAGTCCCATGAATTAATTTTGACACCTCACCTCAGTGAGGTTAAAACTGATGACATACAGTGCTGAGATGTACAGTTTACTTTATAAAAAGATTTGTGCTGCTTGCTTATATGTGGATCGAATCCTGGGACAGAAATCCAAACAGGATGTGCACAGGAGGCAAGAGACTTTTCTACAGGGCTTTCTACAAAGAAAAATATTTTATAGAGTCCATATATATTAGATAGATAGATAGCAAATGAGTTCTGTATGATGCCACAATAACTGAATGTCATCTATTCAAAATCACCAAGGAAAATAAAATAAGACAATTGATTTAATTCCTGTTTGTGTTATTTATTATAATTCATATATGTAATTCTTGAATATATATATTTTTAAATAATAATTATATATATAGCCTATATAAATATATAATATAAAACATATCACAGAAAAAGAAAAAGAATTCAGGGCCATAAACTTTTTTTTAATGGCAAGTGCTAACATTTCATCAGTCAATACAAAAAGGATATTAAAAAGAGGCTATAAAAATCTTGTATTACATCCTTTGGCCCTCAAGAAATGCTTCAGATGACCCTTCTGACAAGTATCTTCATCTCAAGTTAATGTATAGAAAATATCTTAAATAAATATAATCCCATCTAATCTATATGATGCCCTCAAACTTAAGTGAATCAGACATAAGCCCTTTGTGAAACAAGAGGTACACAGGTTGACATCCTTTTGAAAACAGCCATCCGTGACAAAATACAAAGTGTACATTAGAATTAAGATTAGGAATGGAAAGGTTTGGGGTTGATATAACCGTTCTCTGCATGCTATAAAGCAACAGATTGTATTAAACTCTTGAGCTACATTACGGCTGTGACACTCAATGCAAAAGCTAGTCTAATAACATTGATGCATTTGAAATATTCTCAGATGATATAAGGAAAGAGATGAGTCTAGTGTAAGCAGCACCTCTAGTGTGTTGGTGAAGCTGTGCAAGTGACAAAGTAGGCAGTCATTAATAGCTAAATTAGACTAATCTAAATACATACGACTCATTTTCATCATCACCCTGATGCACAAATGGTTTTTTCATTGCACAAAACAATTATTTAGCACTTTTTAATCAGCCTGTGTCTTGGGCGTTCATGACAGACGCAAGTTTTTGGTAGAGGAAAGGGCAATTAAAAAACGCCCCACCAGTCACTGCATGAAAGCGAGATTAATGCATTGGCTGCAAATATGCACACACATACACAAATATGAATTATTGGCACATGATGAAGTGCACAGAGTATGTTACATTATGATAAAGGCCACCACCATACATGCCTTTCACACACACACATGCACACATGTTCAAGTCAGATCATTGATTTCCCTGATGTTTCTGTATCTAAAACATTTTGAACTATGTTTTATTGGTCCATTCTTCCTCATTTCAACACTGATTTTGGGTTTGGTCATGGGTCTGTGTTAAGGATGTCCTGAAGACTTCAAGCCGCTTACACTTTAAGAATGCATTATATTACTGTATTTTCCGGACTATAAGGTCGCACTTTTTTCATAGTTTGGCTGGTCCTGCGACTTATAGTCAGGTGCGACTTATTTATCAAAATTATTTTTGACATGAACCAAGAGAAATGAACTAACAGAAAACATTACCATATACAGCCGCAAGAGGGCGCTCTATGCTGCACAGTGCTCCTGTAGTCTACACTGAGCAGTATAGAGCGCCCTCTCGCGGCTGTAGACGGTAATATTTTCTCTTGGTTCTTGGTTCTAAATAAATGCGACTTATAGTTTGGTGCGACTTATAGTCCGAAAAATACGGGGTATAATAAAATAAAATAAATGCACAAAACTGAGAACCAGTGATCTGCAGTGAATGAAAAACATTAAAATAAACCTGATCCACATAAAGTGGCGTGAGAGAATCTTTTACACCTCTTTATTACCCAAAACCGATGCTTTTCAATTGTAGACAACTGAGAAGAATCTATTGCAACTACCACGATATCAGAGAGACAGCAGCTTCATGTGTTGTACCATCTCACTCTGTGCAGATCAATATAGTCCCCAACTATGCAAGATAAGACCAATCTTAACCAGGGGAGGACTTGTGATCCCCCTGTGAGGAGCTCAGATGGTACATTTTCCATAGCACAGCCTGCATTTTCTGATCCGAGATCGGTGACAGGGAGCAACAGCCCTGCGTTCTGTGAAGGGGACCGTGGTCACGGCTGATCCCAGTGTCAGGGGCTGCTCTCAGGGTCTTTCAGCGGAGAGCTGCAGGTCTCCTGGTTTTCCCTGTTCAATGATGCGGCCTCATTGTTTGTCTCTGTGTCAGTCTCGCTCTGGTCCAGCACTAGCTGGATGGTAGTGCTTTCAGTCTCACCCTCGGCGAACTCTCCTTCCTTAGCTAAACGGAACTTAATATTTAGCTTCTCAGGTTTTTCTAAAAGGAAAAAAGAAAGGCAGAAACTCAAAATTGGATTCCACCTTAAAAAGTGGCTTGTATATTTTAATCGATAAATTGTACAAAATGTAAAAATCTATCTATCTATCTATCTATCTATCTAGAAAAGATAATTGAATCTATCTGAATTTAGAAATAAATAAAAACAATGTAAAATGCTATAAACGTTTCTAAAAGTAATATATAAAATATAATGCCTGCAAAAAAAAAAAAAAAAAAAAAAAAAAAAAAACTAGCACATTTTTGACTTACAAAATTTAATATGCTGACCAAATTGACTATTTGCTGATGTCAACAAACTAAGAGTACAGAAGTAATCTATATTCAGTAGTTTTTGTCTAGTCAAATACCTTTTCCTAGTTGTTTTTCTTTGGGTAGCAAGAGGACATCCACATTGTGATGTTCTTGCAGAGCGGCAGTGAGTATAGCTCCCTCTTTGCTGAAGAGGAACACCAGGGGAACTGTGATGTCATCGGTAGGCTCTCCATCTCCAACCATCTGGAAGAGTGGAGTCTCAGCACTGCTGCTGCCCTCTCTGTGATCTGTGAGGACATTCAAAACCGAAGGGTCCGGATTCTAAGACAATGCAGAGAAATCAAGAGCATAGTCTTCAAGTAATGTTACACTAGATCTCACCAATGAAGATGACTCCGGTGGCTCCAGCTTCCTGCAGGCGCCGAGCTTTGGCAGCAAACATGCAGTCTCCCCTCAGTGCCAGTGCTATGTGTCCCTGCAGCTGTACTGCGTTTTCAATCGGCCCACACGCCGTATAGGGAACACTCTTCACAATGCTGCCTTTCACCTTAGAGAGACACAGATGAGACAATAACTTGTGGTAAATATGTAAAATACCAGCCAAAAGTCAAGAAATTATCATAAGGTTCCTCACCCCATGCTCTTGTTTGGTAAGATCCGTTCCAAACTTTGCTGGCCCCGCCGTAAGGACTGTTTGACCCAAAAACGGAGGGGAAATGAGCTGCACAATTAGTGGCACCACTTCCTCATGCTCCGGTGTTTGGCTCACCTCAGCAACCAGCTTTAACTTATACACACCCTTCTGAGAGTCCTATGGAAAAGAGAGAGACGGATGAATGAACTGACATATGAAAGAAGAGATCAATCACTGATATCCAACAGTTGGTCCCAGTGTCAATTTTAACTAAAACTTAAAACTAGTATTAAATACAGCTGAAATAAAAATAAAAACTAAACATTTTAAAGGTTTGTTTAATCTTAAAAATAACAATGAACATGACAAAATTACTAAAAATAAATGGAAATGAATACAGATAATACACAAAAGCAAATTCAAAATATTAATAAATAATACAATAGTATTTAAATAATGTTAAAACAACCGACTGGTCCACTGAACTAAAATAAATTAAGTTTTAGTTTAAGTACTACAATTATTATAACTACAACCAAATAAATTAAAAAGGTAAATATAAATACGAAAAGGCGAAAAACAAGTTTATTAAAACAAGTAAAAAATGGAAAGGCTGCATTTTTATTTGAATGTGTCCTATTATTATGAAATTATAAAATTAAGTAGTTTGTAATATTAATTAATAACATGTACTTGTATGGTTAGAGTAATGACTATGGTTTGGTTAAGGGTTAGTTACATGTAATTATGCATACAAATTCCATTATTACTGTAATAATAGGTATGCAATTTGTAACAAGGACAATGTAAGTGCTACCAAACTCAATATATTAAAAGAAAAGCTCATTTAAAATATTAATAAGTACAAAAACAGTATATAAACAATACTAAAATGGTTGGTCCAATGAAAGGAAACCTGAAATGCTGAGCCTTGGCTGGCAGAGACCAGCTCAGTAAGAGGTGTCAGAGAGATGCCCATGCTTTTCAGAAACTCGATTGGCTCCAGGCCCGTGTCATGAAGAGGCAGTTCAATCCCCCTGTGTTATATATATATATATTAAAAAAAAAAAAAAAGTTAGCCCTTTTTTTGTCCTTATCTTTTTTTATTCTAGATGCTTCTCAATGATAAACCTGTCACATATGATCCACCTGACAGATGAGGCCTGCTGGGCTCTTCCCACACCGGTGAGGTATTTATAACTGTCCCTGATTGTCTTGGCAAAGGTGGGGTTGTTAGGGAACAGGGTTTGAGCACTGGGACACGAGTATGAAAATAAATCGTCTTCATGAGCTTGAGGTTCCTGAAAGGTATACAATGATGTTGAAACCCATTAACTACTATGTTTCCAGCCACATATTTGTAAAATTGCATAAAAAGTTACAACTGTTTTATTTGCAAATGTTTTATGCAAAATTCTAATTCTGGATGGTTACACTGGTATTGTAGACAATTACAGTCAAAAAATAAAGCCAAAAGTTGCAGAGAATATCACATTGTGGGGATTTAAAGCTCTAAAACCAAAGTCTGAGAAAACATTCAGTCATAGAAACAAACTTCTTATGGATCCAAAAGGTCCCATACTACATGGAACATCATTTTGGAGTCCCGTTTGAGGATAAGGCGATCTCTTACTGTGTTGTTGGTATGGCAGGGGGGTTGGGTTGTAGACAGAGATACTGGGAGCAAATGAGCCTCAGTAGTGAAAATATAATCATCAATGTTTATAGGCAACTGGCTCTTCTCTGAGAAGAGCAGGTAGAGGTACTTAAACATCTCAGCCAGGAAGAAGGAATCCATCCTTGAAACAAACAAACATAATTATTTGACGCCTCTGACTACAGCCTTTTAAATTTAATCTATATATACTACACAAACAATATAGAGGAATTACTAACAGGACTCTCACCTGTCCTCATGCGTTCCTGTCCTCACATCCTGTACGGCGGCGAAGCCACAAGGGACCCGAGCGTGAGTGTTTAGCTTCTCCACTATAGACTGGCCTACTTTCAAATAGTAAGGATCACCTGTGGCCTAGAAATGAGGCGGGAAATGTTATTTCAAAACAATGGAGACAGCTAAAATAAGTAGTCTGCTGTTGGTTATTAGTAGGCCTTCATATTCAGCTGTTTCAGGTGGTATCCATACTTTGTAAAGGAAATATGTGCTTTCAGCAAACTCCGGTCTCAATGGGTGCTGGCCCCAGTGAACTCTGAACTCGGTGGTGAAGGCCTGTTAAACAAAATGAATAGTAGGCAAGGACTTTTGGAGGATTAGTACTGAAAAATGATCTCTGTATGACTGAGGATGTTTAGGTTTAAGGTGACTTGTGCAAATTTAGACCATTAATTACCTCGGGGAGGAAATTGTGCTGTTTAGTCACTTGATACAGCATCTCATGAGTCTCTATGGCAGGTTTCAAGTCTCCTCTCAGAACCTGAAAGATATTTAGGTATACTACTTCATTTGTGACCATGGACCACAAAACCATGTCATGTGCCGTAAATTGGCCCATCTCATTTATATCTTTTTAATGTTTTAGTAATTTCAGTACTTCCACTTAAATTTATTTCATTTTCTGAAATGAAAAAACGTTTAAATATGTTTTACTTAATAGTAACCACAATGGTTGTGACCTATCATTATTTTATACATATTTTCATCTTGTTGTCTTAACTAAATGAAATAAAGCAAACATTTGGCTTTCTAGCTGAGAGGGAAAAAACTGCCTTTTGCCATTCGAAAAGTTTTTTTTATTCCTTTCGTTTTTGTATACTTGAACACATCACAGAAAACCAAAAAAGTAGTCGCCAACTGGCCAGTAAAGTCCATATTTATTCAAGAAATAGGGGTGCACGATAAATATCGGCCGATAAATAATGCGCATATCGTCAGTAAAGCCGGTTCTCTAATCAGTGGTAAATTCCATCAGGTGCGTTCATTATCAGCGTGGATTTGCGCAGCTTGTCCGTTAACAACAGCTCTGTGTAGTCACAGCTGATCTATGTGAAATCACGCACCTGATGGAATTTACCACTGATTAGAGAACCGGCTTTACTGACGATATGCGCATTATTTATCGGCCGATATTTATCATGCACCCCTATCAAGAAACATTCATTTTTAACCCCCACTCCAGCCTAAACTGATCTATAAAGTCTACTGGTGCTGACCAATTTGTCAATGCAAAAATATCTCTATTCTCTGAGTCAACTTGAAACACAGAAGATGAAAAAGTGAACCTGTAGCCCAGGGAAGAAGGCAAGCAAGGAATCCATCCAGCTTCGCACATTTACAGTGGGGTTGTGCATGTGCACGTTGAGCAGCAGAGGAGGCTGGCTGATGTACTTCATAATGGCACTGTAGTGCTGTCACAACAGACAAAGTCACATGGGCAGATCATAGATGTAAAACAAGCTCTGTTTGACTAATAGAGGCTTGATTATTCCTGGAGAACAAAGAGCCCTTACTGTGTTGAATCTGTTAAGGTACACCTTGTCCCCAAGAAGAATATAAGCTTTCATCAAGTATTCATAATAAGAGTCGATTCCAGCGCCAACACCACTATCTGTCATGAGAAACAGAGAAGGTACTGATATGAATACGGTCTCTGTAAGAGTCAAAGTGGGATTAGTTATGGTGAAGTGACTCTGTGGGACATTTATTTTTACTGTGCAAAGGAAATGACAGCAACTAGAAGTGTCAGTATGAGGGCACACCTCTGCGAACCCAGTCTCCATTGTGGATGTTGATCACAGTGCCGACAAGGTCACTTCCTCTTTGCCTTTTCTCCCAGAGGACATCCAAAGCTTTCCTAGCGTGCTCCTAGTATGAACAACCTCTTAGCACACACTTCTCACTGAGTCGGAGTCTTGATCTGTAATTAGTAAGAAAACATGAAGGATGTTTACCTCAAAGATTGGGTCCCCGGACAGTCGGCTGAGAGCTGCAAACTCCAGAATCATGGTGCCTGCACAAGCAGTGCAAGTGTCCGACTCCGTTCCGGTCCGAGAAAGGGGGCTGATGACCCCATAGCGCAAATTTACCTGAAGAGGAAAATGAGAATGAAAACATTTAAAGGAAATGTCTGATCAAGGTTTAAAATGTAACAAAAATTTGTGATAAAATAAAAAAGGCAAAAAGTGACTAGTGTTTTGTGCTATAGGATCCATGTTACATTTCACCCCAAAATAAAAAGAAAATTATTTTGCATAGTGATTAAATGTATATCCCCTAAAAATCAATCTATTGTATTATTCAGTTAGCATTTTATTTAATATTACCACTTAAGGACAGTTAGATTGATAGACGATCAGTGCCAAAATGAAAAGTGCAGAATGTGTATTGAACTATTTGTCAAAATGGAAAAACACAACCCTTTTTTTCTAGTCATGTAGCACCGATTTCAAATTATTCACGTTTTATTAAAAGCCCATCTTGCCAGCAGTGAATTACACCTTTATGTCATTCTGCTGCCAACAGAAGGACAGGTCAAATTATTCAAGTATCAGTCAATAGTGGTGCAGTTACTCGAGGATAAGGAAGGCCACTGGAGGTGTTAAAGGCAGGCAGGAGGCGGAAGCCCAGTTCTTTGGCCATGTGTAGCAGTTCATCTCTGTACCACTGCATTTTCTCTCCACGCTGCTTTAGAACATCTGCCATGACATGGGCACCCAACAAGCCACTGGAAGAAAACGGAGAAGTTTCATCAATAATGCATTTCATGGAGGAAGTCTATAAAAACAGTGAACTTGGAGCATAAGGCCTGTAAATCTAATTATGTCTTATAAACCTGCTTGAAAATCTACTGTATTCCTGCTCAGTTTTTTTTTTTTACCCAGTAAACACATCTAAAGCTAAAGAAACATCATGATTCGTACCCCAGCACACGGATATTGGTCTCAAAGACAGAGACGACGATGTCATTATCAAATCTGACGTCTCGCACGGTCTTCTTCACAGCCTCCTCAAATTCATCCAGTTTGTTTAACAACTGCTCAAAACACAGGAAACAACACTTCAGAAGCATCTATTATTATGTCCTTAGTATTGATTTGAATGAGCTTGCTTAACATGTCTGGCCGATTAAATAAACATCATTAATGTTTTTGATCAAGTTCCATTAAATTGGAAAAGATTTAACTCACCACAAGAGTATCTAAAGTGTCTATTAATGTTAAAGAGAACCTGTTAAGAGGGAAAGAGACGTAGCCATTAATATCCCAAAGAATCAAGGACTTTCAGATGTCCCATCAATCAATCTTTGAAACTAAATCTAGCAAACTGACTGGTCATATTTCCAGAATCCAAAGTAACATGTGATTACAAGAGTCATGTGCAGCAAAAGTTTTAATAAAATTGGTAAATGTATCACTTTATACTAGTGCTGTCATCCAAAATAAAATTTTTTGTCTACATAATATATATATGTGTATACTGGGTATGTATATATAAACACACACACACACACACACACACAAAGAGTATATATTTTGATTTATATTATATATAAATATATTAAGTATATGAACAAAACATTTTTCTGAAATGTATACATGCATGTGTGTGTATGTATATATATACATAATAAATATACAGTACACACATATATTATGTAAACAAAACTTTTATTTTGGATGAGATTAATCGTTTGACAGCACTACTTTATACAGAATGATTATGAGCTTGACTCACTTTCCCAGAGAGTCATCAATGTCTCCTCGATTGGGTTCCAGCCCTCTTACCCTTCCTCTACAGCTGAGGGGCATCAATTCATCTGCTGGGTAGGCATAGTCCTAAAAGAGAACAGAAGGAGAGACAGTGCATCTCAAATAGTCTTAATAACAGATGCATTCCTTTCCACATTTTATTTCATTTAGGTCCAATACATACAAATGATTCAGGAAACCAATGTTCTTGTTTGTGGACACTAATTTAAAATTATTCCTGAATTATAAACAAACATATTCTGGGTATTTACTCACCATGTAACTGTTATAGGCATGATCAAACATCTCTAGAATTTGGTCCCTAAAAAATATAAAATAAATAAGAATGTGCAGCATTTACTCTTTCATATCACTAGAAAAAAGCAATGGAAATGTCCATGTAAACTCAGTTCAACTGCAACAGTAAATGTTGCAGAAGTCAACAACATTAAGAAGTCACCAATAAGGTTACCTTTTATTGTATACCTTCCACATTCACATTAGAACAAAAATACATAATGTCACTGCTGTAGGCAGTCTGTATATATATATATATGAATGTATGTGCATATAAAGTTTAAATTTGGGGGTCAGGAAGTTTTTTTAAATTTTTTTTATAAACAATTTGACATTTATATTAAATGCTCTTATTTCAACTTTCTATTCATAAAAGAATTCTGAGAAAAATAAATAAATAAACCTTGGCCTATCACAGTTTCCACAAAAATATTAAGCAGGGCAACTGTTTTCAGCAATGATAATAATGATGTTTCTTAAGTACCAAAACAGCATATTAGAACTATTTCTGAAGGACCATGTGGCACAGCAGAATAAATTAGTAATGGCTGATTTGCCATTACAGAAATGAATATTATTTATAAATTTATTGAAACAGAAAATACTCACTTTAAACTGCAATAATATTTCACAATATGACTGTTTTACTGTGCAAATAAAAAGTCTTAAAGAGACTTTAAAACTCAAAAACATTACAAAAAAATCAAATACCTAACTGACCCCAAACTATATATTAAATATATGTAGATATATGTAGATGGTGGACCCAAATACCAAACATATCAAATGTCTGCTACTGTATGTCCACATCCTGAGTCTGAAGCTGTATAAAGGTATAACCTCTTAGATAAAGACACACCACACCGTGGCGTTTGAAAAACAGGAATCAGCATGACAGCAAACTAAATGATTAAGTTAAACTGATTAACTGTTTTCATCAACATTGTGTTCTGAAGCAAACCTCTCCCAGTAAACAAGACTCAACCACTGAAGCAATGAGGTCATATAGAGATTTACAGCCCAAGAACACATATTTGGTGTAACATGTCAGACAAAACCAAAATGACATGGAATTAAAGTTCATGGATAATGTTTACCATTATATAAAGCATTACAGCCTGTCATCATCATCATCAGAGTATAAGGTAAGAAATGTTTGACAAGTCATGTCACCAAATATAAATGTACACGTAAATAGTAAACGTCTTGTTTGTCACCACCATTTACCATAAATATTCGACCTGCCATCAATCATCAAAATAATCACGCCAAATCCCGTCAGGCCACCGCAGCTAAACTCACCTGATTTCGGACTTCTCCTCTGCAGTCATTGCCTGTCCATCTTGACCAGTGACTCCAATCACAAGACAAGAGAATAACACAGCTGCCAGAGCCATGACAATCCCACCAAAACTATTTGTTTCTTTTCTGATCCAGTTTCCCCCCATTTAAAGAGGTATTTTTTCAAAACCTGCTCTTTTAGCCCCTTTAAAATATAACTAAGTTACCCTTAGGCCTGTCAATGTTTACGTTAATAACTTCTTATCTTGTCCTATGCAGTTCGTTGACATTAGTTGATTTTATTTTCCTACCTTAACGGTCTTATTTCGTAATCTCCAGAAAAACTGAAAACAAGTGACTATGTATTTTGGATAAGTGCTTCTGACAATTTCTTTACTTACAACACTGCCTCTACTTGTCGAGCTAACGAGCTAACTAGCAAACTTGCCTACGAATGTATTTCCCAGCACTAACAATACTTTTGTAATCTCGTTAGACCCTCTTAAAATTTCTGGACATATATACTTTCGAACTGACTGCGTCCATCTCATGATAATCTCCATTCTGTCTAGATTTAGCCCCTCATTTCGCGGAGTTTGGTTTAGCCGATTGACCAGCCTCATCCGGGCGCGAGCTGATGGCATCATCACCAAGAGCCAATGGGCACAGAATACATAAAGGCTGGGTTGATTTATTGCTTTATTCATTTAATATTGTTGTATTATACCAAAACTGTATTTAAACACAAAATTTTATGTGATTTGGTTATAAAGCTTGTATCGTATTATTTACCGTATTTCTTAAAAATAATATTGAATACATGTATACAAACCCGTTGTAACCCGTATTTAACATGTCTTTACACAAGTTAAATTGCATTTATAACGTATTTTTTAGAGTGGTATGTAGTTTTAATCGATTTTTAGTTCATTTCCGCATTGGACACGCAGAGGACTTCAACTCCCATAATCCTTTTCGGCGCATATAAATAAAGCCTCGTGATGTAACGGCACTTTTTTGTTTGGGCTGAGTGCTTTTCAACTGCCTTGCTGTACGGGCAGTCGGGCACAGAAAAATGTGTCTAACTTGGCCGTTGAGTCGCAGGGGGTAGTGAAATGTGTGTTTCTGATGCAAGGGTCGTGTCATCTGTCTTAAATTTACCTGAACTCCTTTTTAGACGATCGCACGCGACTTCATCATGAATGTAAGTTTTACTTTCTACAATTTCATTGATTTCACGCAGATAAATTATAGTCAGTAAATAAATAAATAAATGCATCTGTAATCCAAGACAGATGTTAAGCATTAAGTGGGTTGTTGCTGTTTTTACTACATAGATATGCATATTTCATTTTAATACACCATTGCGTTATGTTAATAGTTACTTAAAAAGATCATTCCTACTAAACATGGAAATTACATTTAACCTCCTCAATATTGGGAACTGACAGCCTTATTAATAATTATAATTATTCCTTTAATAAAAGTGAAGAGGACTAAGGCTTTTTGAGCAATGTTTCTTGGGCACTTTCCCAATTTAAAAAAAAAAAAAAAAAAAGACTAAAAATGTCTATATGGATACTTTAGATCAGTCGTCAGCCCTGGGTCTCACCTGATTCTACTTTGACAGTAACATTAGCTAAAGTTGCCCGGCAACATTGCTCAAAAAGTTGCCCTGTGTATCATCAACCTAAGGCTGTCATTCTATCACATCACATCATGGACAAGTAGCAGGTTTTGCAAAACTGTCAAAATGATTCTTTTGATCTATATTTACACTGAAGTTGACAAGGCAACAGCATTTCACAGAACAAATAAAAGATGTATTCAGGTGAGAGCTTACACAGCTGCTCCTAGATAACACTGGGAAGTTCTTGATAAGGACACAAATGTATCAAAAGCCACTTGTCTCCATTTGGCTAATGCAAAACTATCTCCAGAGCAGGACCCTGGAATTCTCCAGTTCTTGAAATGGATTGGATGGAATTCTTAAATTTTGCTTCTGAAGACAGGACAGGCAGATTTACTCATGATTATAGCGAGTGATGGAATGTTGTTGATCTGGAGCATAACAGGGACCTCCTTGTCTTCTGCTCTTCGTTCTGTACTTCCTGAAGCACACTTGTTAGTACAAGTTTAATGTGTCAGTCTTCAAGGGGCTGTTTCCTGTAATGTGACTGTCACATGTAAATGGTTAAGCTTCCTCTACCACTCTTTTCTAATGTTTTTTTTTTACGTTAACACTGCAGAAGTAATGAGAAAAGCCAGGACCACAAAGTCTGCTCAGATCTAGCTTTGATATATTGTGTCTTCTGACAGTTGCTTGGGTAATTTAAGAAAGTCATGCAAAAAGTAAAGCTTGATGGCATTGAAATATTGCGGTGTGAATAATAGTAGTTAATCAGAGGTCCAGGATTGAACTTCAAGGACTGGCAAGATTGCATTACCTGTTTTGACAAGGTAATGGAAGCATCATTAACTTCTATTTATGGACTCTTCCCAAGAGTGATAGTCAACCCCCAACGGAAACATGTCACAAATTACAAGCCTGCTTATTCTGTCTTCTGCAGATGCACTTTGAGGGATCCAGCAATGTCACGCTGTTGTTTGACTTCTGGGATGTGCGTGGACCTGCAGGTACATAGGATTTACAAACAAGATCGAACATGATAGGATAATGCGCATACATGATTTATACCAAACCATCTTTTATCAGTTAGATGCAAAAGTTGTTTAACCTGTTAACTGTCAGCCGTCCCCTCGGTGAGACACCTACATTTACTTCACTATATTACAATTAAATCCTAATCTAATAACAAACTATATATCGTTGGAAAGGTCTAAAACTCCTAAATAGATATTTTACCAATTCTTTTTGTTAAGAATGATGTAGGAAAAGTAATAGATTAATTTATGGCAAGAGTGCACCCCAAAAACATACAAGTTCTGACCTTTGTCCAAAAAAAAAAAAAAAGTCTTCTTTGTTGCCTTTTTCACATTTTAGAAATCATCAGAAATGATATATCACTTGAAAACATAACATCTCAAAATTCATCCTTTGAAACCCATTTTAAATTCAAACATTCCATTACCATGAAAATGGTACGTCAAAATCATGTACCAAAATGTTTTCAGTCATGAATTATAAAAATTTCAGTTTGGATCATGCACTTTCAAGTCTATGTTAAAAAATGTGAGTGATAGTTAACAGGTTAACTTTTTTTATGTACATGTTACTTCACATTAAAGTAATAGTTCTTGCACAAATTACAAATATCTCATCAATTATTGCAGTGTTATTTTTTCATTTTAATTTGAATTTACTTCAGTTTAAATTATTATATTATATATACATACATACACATACTGCCTTTAATTGAAGTTACAGGTGCATCTCAGACAATGGTGAGCTTGAAATATTCCAGAAAATTGGCCAGCCGTTTCAGTTTTGACATCAGGCTCTTTGTTGTAGAAATGCCACAGCTTTATAGAGTATATTATTATATTGTAGTGTAGGGCTTGAATGTGCGTATATTCAGTCATACTGTGGGAATCACGTAAACAACAGCTTCCTGATTTGGTTTGCTCCCGGTTGGTTTCAGTTCATTGTAAGAGTCAGACAGATAATGATATATGTAAATTGGGGTTAGAAATATTTTAAAACTGTTTCTGAAGTCTCTTATCCTCATTATTTTTAGCAATATTGTGAAATGTTGTTACAATTTAAAAATAAAAATAAAAAAAATAATAGAAGGTATGAAAGAACAGTATTTATTTGAAACAGAATTATTTTGTAACATTATTAATAACTGACTTATTTAAAAATGTATCTATCGCCTGAATGTATTTTAGTATACATCGTAAATGTCTTTTTCCTTTTGTTGATTGTATAATTTGTATAATTTATTCAGAGATCGCCATGAAATTAGCCTTAATACTGGCCTGGCGTTAAATAGCGAATAAATAAATAACATTATAAATGTTACTTTTCTGTTAAACTATAGCATTCTGTAATGCATCTTTACTGAAAGAGAAACATTTGTTAAATTATTTAACTATTTAATGCCAACTATAAAAACTATATTGGTTTTTGTTTACATTTAAACATTTTATCTGAACATTTACTACATTTTTAACAACTGATTTTAGCTATATAAACCTGAAGGGCTTACATTTTAATAATTTTTATATTAACATTTTGATCTTAAAACCCTAGTGTTAAAAAACACTTTATACCTGTAATTTTAAAAGTTCGATTAGCAATCTAAAGTGTGTAAAGCGCGTGTCTTGATTTCTCTCTCTACAGGAATGGTGTTGTCGGTCTTTGTCGTTCTACTGCTCACAGTGATCTACGAGCTTCTGAAAGTGTGGAAGGTCACTATCGGACAACAGAAGCGACCCTCCATGAAGCATTCATCCGCTCCGGTGTCTCTCTCACCTGGAGCGTCCTGTTTCGCCCCTGTCATGAAGTGTCAAGGGGGAAGCTCTTCTCTGAACAACAGCCCCTCTGAGATCTCATTAGCTCCCACCGAGAATACGGCCCCCACTGCTGACAGCACCACCGCTGTTAAGAAGAGGTAATGCTCACAAGACAACTAGGAAGTGTTTTGAACTGTAATGACATCCAAATCGGTGGAATCCGATTGAAAGATAACCAATGAGTTGATGATTATTTATACCTCGTAGCTTAATGAATCTCTGCCCTCCTACAAATGTCTCTTTCCTTCTTCAGCTGGCTTCTGCACTGCCTCCAGACCGCCATACACATCCTGCAGGTGACGCTGGGCTACATGCTCATGCTCTGTGTCATGTCCTACAACGTGTGGATCTTCCTGGGGGTCATCATTGGATCTGTCTTGGGATACTTTCTGGCTTTTCCTCTACTGAATCAGATTTGAGAAGACACGAGAGAACAGAAACATGTGGTCGGCATTTCGAAATGTTCATCTGAGTTGACTGCGGACTCTAGATCAAGAGCAAGATGCAAGGTTTGTGTGGCCACAACCAATAAGACAAGAAGAGATGTTGCGATATGAAGACTGAACAGGGATGATTCTCATTTTGAACCGTTTTTAAGGTTGTATTTTGCATGAAATCTTATTTAACTGAAATTTGCCGGTAACCTTTGTAAAAAAGGTTAAAAACCGACTTTCAAAAGTTTTTAGAGATTAGATTTTAAAGCTCATTGGAAACACAATACGTTTGAGGTTGTATGATGTTGTGTCCTCTTGTTCAAACAGTCAGCACTGTACTAAATTGGAGATGTGCCTCATTGAGCGGTTTTATACTTTCTAAAACTACTGATGTAATTAATAAGCTAATTTTCTGTTACACAGATGAATGTTTAATTGTCTTCTCTGAGATTTGCTTTACTGTAGCTGGTGGTTTTCTGTTATTTCGGGAAATCACACTAGTTTTAAACCTCATAATAAACTTCCTACTTGAGCCTAGATCAGGCATTTTGGTGTCATGCTGGGAATTACTGCTGAATAGCAGAACAAACAGGTTAAAAAGAGAATTGCAAATCATGTGGCCTTAGTTAATGTTCGCCAGCAAGACAGACAAATGGAAACTGACTGAGAGCAGAAATTAGAAACTAGGAATCTCACGGCAATGATTTAAATGCACTGTTAGTAATGTTCCTCCAGACAATCTTTTTGTTTTACTCCATTGCTTAAAATGAAATTTGTTTTATTGCATAATATCTTAAAGGTTTTGATTACAAGTCTGCACCCTTTTCTACAGCCTTTGAATTTTAATAAAAAAAAAATACTAAGTTGCACCACATAAATGTGGAGTTTTCATTTTAGACTAAGGCTTTAACACACACACACACACACACACACTTATTTCATACAAGTCTCTTGTAGAGGAGTTAAAGCTTGTTTAGTATACACAACAAATAAAAAGGGGGAAAATTATATAAGCATTTCTGGTCAATGTTCAAAATAGTTGTGCTCCTTAATACTTTTGTGGAACCTATAATTTTTTTTTTTCGTGATTATCTGATAAATCAAAGGTTTAAAGATTTTTGAAATAGATTATTTTTTAGATGTCATCACTATATCAATTTAATGTGTATTAATTTCTCAAAGAATTATTAAAAGATTCCAAACTTTTGAATCCCAGTGTAACATCTTAAATCGATATACACAGAATAAACATTTCAGAATAATACTAATTTATTTATCCATTGCTGCCTTACAAAAGGAACAGAAGATGTAGAAAAATCACAACTCTTTAAAAATAAATAACCACACATTTTTTTTAAACATGTGGAGCTAAAATGTTAGATAAAGGTTAAAACATAAATATGTCCAGTAATGAATTAACTTTAGTAATTCTAGAAAACCCCCACAGCTACATGCCAGAGCAAACCTTTTCCCTCCAGTCCTGTACGAGGTCTCAGAATTCCTCACGTTCACACATCATGAGCCAAGCTCCCCAAAGTTTCCACAAAGCTACTAAACTAAAATATGAAGCGATGATTCTGAGGAGTTTTCTAAACCTACTTCAATCCTTTGAGTGTTAATGCATTTCTAGGAAACAGCTCACTTTAAAACCACAAAAGAGAATCTACCAGCATTACAAAGCAAGCTTTAATTCCTCTGAATGCATTTGCAGTTATTAAGTGCTTAATTACTCTGCATTAATAAATGTACAATTAGTGTTTAAATATATTCCACAATTAAAAGAAGAAAAAAAAAATAATTCAGATGGCCCCTATGAAATATCACTGAACTTTTGAGATATATTGTAATGTGCCAAGCCACCTCACTGTACATATAAGTACATTCAGGTCAAGTCCATATATTTGCATTAGTTATAATACTAACCTCCTCGCTGATGTCAAAAGGTTAAAGCATGCTGGTTTACGCAACCCGCAACCAAACCACAGTCTAACAAGTGAGCACAGGAACAGGAAATGGAACGGTCCTAGATAACGACAGTTAGTTTATGAAACCTCTGCCACATTATAATTGGTGTGGGAGTCATGAGTTACATAAAAAATTTAAAAAAGCCACAGAAGGCCATATAATTGTGTATATAGCCTATGAGGATATTCTCTCTCTCTCTATATATATATATACATAAAAAATTCTCCTTGATAAACATCCACAAAATTAACTGGAAAAACAGAAAATGTATCTAATTAAAATTAAATTAAATTAAAAACAAATTGGCTACAATATCAACTGTAAAGTGTTTCTGATGGAAAGCAAACAAAAGTGTGTCAAACACTTTCAGTTTAGAAAATGTTTGATCTCTTCAGATTTCTTTTCTGAAGCATCACTAGGAGCTTCGGCGTCTAAATCAATGCTACTCTTTACTCCCTCCACCAGAGTTAACATCACTTGCTCGGTGTCCACCACCTCGTCTGTGATTGGCTGAGGCTCCACTTCTTCTACATTCTCATTGGCTGGAGACTGAAATCCACTGTCATCGTGATGAAGAGGGCTGGAGTTGGTAGAGGTTTGAGCGAATTCCCCATCAGAGTCGATGGCGCCTTCGCTTAGGTTCTCGCTGGGGTCTTCCTGGATGGCGATCTCGATCTGTTGAATGGCGCTTTCGATGGCGGATACACACTGCTCCTCTTCTAAAGACCGTTTGATCTGGGCGGTATCCAATTCTTCGTCAACCTTTATTGGTGACTCCCTTGGCACAATCTCGGTTACCATTATGATTTGCTTCACCTCATCGCCTTCTTCCAAAGGCAACATCCCATTGGTCAACTGTGAGCCGTCTTTTTCAACGACTTCCAGCACTGGGTTTATAAGGTCTCGAATCTCATTGATGCTGTCAGGAGAACCTGGTTCTTTCTCGAAGGGGACATGCTGTATTGGGTTCACAGGCTTTTCTGTTTCAAGATCTTGTTCCGTCTGCCCTTCGTTCTCCTCTGGGATGCCTTCCACTCCTGGTACTTCCTGGCAGGACTCGTATAACAGAGGCATCCCGTCCAGTTGGATCATGGAGACGATCTGTTTGCGTTTCCTGTTGGCCGCTTCGCCTCCTTGCCTCTCTCCTTTTACTCCTCCGAACTGGTTAGCCCAGTCGATGGTGTCCTCTCCCAGCAGGTGCAGATTGGGGTCGCTGTTGGTCAGGACCATGCTGTCTCTGTACAGGTTGTGCCTTCGCTGGACCGCAGCTTCCTTCACAGCTGCAGAATGAAAAGGAATGATTGGAAACACATTGCAAGAATATGTTTAAGCAGTAACGTATGGGGGCTGTGCTATATTGTGCTAAAGGGGCTGCAGTGCAAACACTCACCCATCATGATGTCCTTGCTGACTGACTGCAGGACCACTTCCTCAAAGATGTTCTCTACTAGGATGAATCTAGAGAAGTCCTCAAAGATGAGCTCCCTGAACTTGGGCAGATCCTAGATGTCAAAGACAAAAAAAGTTTTTCCTTTTTTTTCCACATAACCCCAAAACACCATGTTTTCTAATTTTGTGTAAAATATTAACATTTATCATTTCAAATAAATGATAAATAATTAAGCTATATCTATGAAAACCATCTATAAATGAACTGTAAAATATCAACAAATCAACAAACAATAATAATAAACTATTATTATCAGCAACATGATATAATAAATGTATAAATTATAATGAATGAATAATCTGGTTACAAATATTAATAATAATAATGATTATGATGGTGATAATAGTATTTGTAACCAGATAATGTATTTTTTATATAATCATCTCATCATTAATAACAACAACAATAATAATAATAATAATAATAAACTACAACAACGGTTATATTTTTTATATTATCTGGTTACAAATACTACTACTAATAGCATCAGCGGCACCATAATCATGATGATTATCAACAGGATTATAATTAGCATAACTATTAGCAACAAGATAAATTAATACATTTGAAAAATAAATAATAATAATAATAATAATAATAATAATAATAAATAAACTACATATAATAATAATAGTAGTAGTAGTACTATTCGTTAACAGATAATTTAGTATTTATATGATCATCACAAATAATAAGAATAAATATAAACTACAATAACAGTAATATTTTTATATTATCTGGTTACAAATACTACCACCATCCTCAACAGAATCAATATTATTATTAGCAACAAGTAAAAAAAAAAATAATAATAAAATACCCAGTTATATATATAACAACAATAATAAATATTTTATCACCAGTTTAATTTCTGGGTTATTTTTTTTCTTTTGGTAACATTTTTGACCTGAGCCCCCATTAATATCTGAGAAATATTAAGAGTGACACATTAGGAAAAAATATTGATTTTTTTTTTCTTACAGGGGGATAAAATTCATTTTAAAAAAATGACACAGAACACTGGCACTTCTAAATGTCACAGAAAGAGGCTGATTCCTTGAATTTACCCGTGAACAGGATGGGGCGAGCTGTTTCAGCATGTACGGTATGATGATCTGAAGCAACGCCTCCCTGAAAAACTTCTTCCGCACTGTGCTGCTGTCATAGTCATATTTCTGCAGGCCATAAACAAACCGAATTAAAACAAAGAAATGAAGGTGGTCTGATACAGCAATGACCCAGGAGCTGTATAACAAAAGTAAAGACCCAACTAAAGCCCTCACTTTGAGTACTCGGTCCTGACAGCGCTGGATGGTCTTGCAGAAATCCTCCCCACTGTGGCCGTCTAGACTCTGATGGACCAGCTGCTCAAATGTGTATACCGCGTTGTCCATTTGCTACATACATAAATGGAGGAATTTTAGGAAGTGTCAACTATGATTGTTAATTTGTAAAAATGATAGAATTCTAAAGGACAAAGGCTATTTTGTAAATCAGTATTCACTTTTTCTGCATGCATGTAATACTAAAATGACCATGGGATGTTATATACCAAAACAGAACAGACATGTAGATAGATGTGATCTATTATTGATTTCTTTAGTTTTTTTTTTTTTAATTAGCTGTCAGACAACAGTGTGTACTTTGATTTAGTAAAATCTCAGTATGAATCTCTTTAGCCAACATACCTGTAATAAGAGGTATTACCTCAAGGTGGCGCTCATTAACAATATACTGCTTTCTTTTTAATAGGTTTTAGCCACATCCCGCATTGATTCATGCTCTTGGCCTCACTGCTAAATCGATGCCTGTTTTTTTTTTTTTTTTTTTTGGTAGGCACCAGAAAAATGAATGCAGGCTAATATCAAATCTATTTCAAGGGCTAGTGCCAAGTACTGCAAAACATCAAGAGGTTTTAAATATTTAAATGGAATATTAAAGAGGAAAGACACCTGTCTCATGAGGATCTGAGCTCTCTGGATGAACACAGAAGGACTGGACACGTCACATCTCTGCTGGAGGCCTTCAAGGTTCAATGCCTCCATCTTCTCATAACAGCTCTGCATCTTCACCGGATGGAAGGCCAACATGGAAATCTTTTCCATATGCTATGAAGAGAGGATTTGGAGTTAGCCATTGCTTTAAAAAGGCTCTGCTTAAAGTGTTAATCAAAGTCCAGCCTCACCTCTCCCACTTTCTCACTGCTGCTTTCGTTCATTGTGTTCTTGCTGACCTCCACCAGCTCACGGAAGAGGATGTCCCTCACTTCAGAGAATCCTCTGCTGGTGGGCTCCATGAGGGCCTCCAGGATGGAGTGGATGTAGGGCTGAACCTTGCTTCTCACAAGCTGTTCGACATGAGGCAACACAAACGCTTCAAGAAGAGGATTAGACAAATATTAGTGCACTAGAACGCCCCTTATAGAGGAAAAAAAACGTCATATTTAATGTTAAACTCATGTGTTTTTGTTTAAAGTACAGTTGATTGCATCAAAACTGGAGCTTTAAATTCATGTGAAATGTTCAGTGCATACATGTTTGTTTTCAGGTTGTGAAAGACATCCGGCCCCTAAGGGACTTTTTTTTGTTTAAATGTTGTCTCGCTCCTCAAATTGGGCGTCATAACAAAGAACGCTTTAGAAGAGACTCAATTATGAAAGCTTAAGACTAATCACAAAAACTCTAGGCCACATAATGGGCTCTGGTATCTGTGAACAAGTGACTGTAGGAAAGCACCTGTCCTAGGTGTCAAAAACAGCCACTATTGTTCCGCAAGAATAAAGGAGCCATCAAAAGCACACAGATGGACTCTAAAGCAATTTAGAGATTTGTACAAATACTCAAAAACCTGCTATCGAGATGATTTAGCTTGTGCTATTTGAAATGTACTTTGGGTGGAACACAGTCCTAGCCACAAATGACACACAGAAAAATGTAGTACTCTTGCCAGACCTACATTATGGGAGGACAGTTAGAGCTTTTTAGGTTAAAGCCAAACTATGTTGATTGAGACTGAATTCCAAGAAAGAAGGATCATGTGGAAGAATGCGAGACTGAAATAGTGCAGCTAAGAATAGGGTCCATTAAAATAAAGTGTGGCATGGTCTGTGTATTAAATGAAGTCACAATCATTAAGTGTACTGTATATCCAAAAGTATCTGTAACACTGAATTGTAAGAAAGTAACAAAAAGACTGATGATACAGCACTACACTAACTTCATAGAATCTACAGTTCTTAGTTGTCATGAATCAGGCAATGTGTTTTTGCTGCTGCCATTTTTGAGAGTGTGGCCATGTATGACACATTAGTAATCTCCACAGAGAAGGTTGACTGGTTTTCTCTTACCACGGATCTTTCCAGAAACGTGCTCTTTGGACGTGATGATCTGATCCATATTTGTGCGCAGAGCCGAGTCCAGAGGAGGGCGCTCCACCTCACATACTTGAGCCAGAGCTTCGTGTTGAGTTTTTGTCTGTGACAGCACCTGTCTGTATACTGCATCGGAGATCTGACAGCCCAAACAAACAGATGAGAAACAAACCTCCAAGAAATTGCAGCAATTATACACATACCTGTATAAATTGATTCCTTAATCCAGTAACAAACAAAATTCAATAAGGGCTTAACAGTAGAGTGGGTCAGTGGGGAAAGTCTGCACACGTTCAGGACATTTGCTGATCACGTGCATGTATTGTATTGTATGCAATGTATTGAACATCACAAGATAGTAAACTTGTCTCCAAGGTAATAATCTAGCTGGTTTACACAGCTAAGGCTGTCGACATTGTGAGAGTTGTGAGCCATGGAACACACACACAAAAAAACAAACTCACGCATTTATACTCATTTATGTACATATATACATATTACAGCTTCAGAATTTACATATTAGAACCAACCAGCATCCAGTCCTTCTGTCTCTGTTGTAGTTTTCCTTTCAGCCGAGGCACGATCAGATTCTTTAGTTCAGGGTGCAAAGTCTCCATCACCAGGTTAGCAAGAATCTAGACAGACAAACACAGATGTGTGCTTAAATAATGATGACAGAATTTGAATAGTGCTGAAGAAACTGATAAGAGAGCATCATTAACTTCATGCTAATAACTCGATGGTTTTGCATGCTTATCTTCAATAACTAGACTGCAGACTGTACAATGTCAAACTATCAATTCTAGAAACACAATGCTTTATCGCTGAAATCCACAACTTAGACGCCCATCACAGATGGCTGCTTTGTTCATGCTCACAGCATTGCATGCAATGACAGCCAAAACAGAAACAACCTTTGATGCCGAGAAACAAGTCTGCAAGAATAAGTCTTTTCATGTGTGTTTTTAGGGATAGGACAATTGGTTTATCATAAATAACACACCAAACATGACTCGTTCATCTAAACATTAGGATTAGCTCACCCTTTAATATTTCCTTATATCAAATAATGTGTTTATAGAAGAGAGAGAGAGCAAATGGGGGGGAGGGGATAATAAAATCGGCAAAAGGGGCTTTTTTATGACCTGACTGACATGTATTTGAGGTGTTTTAGCTGGTCACCTGTAAGGCATCAGGCCACACCATGCACATAAAATGGAGCAATGAGTAATGGCTGATTGAACTCATATTACAGCTATAGGCTTGGCTGAACAAACCGGTATCAGTAACCATACAATCATCTTCATGTAAAGCTATTAGGGTGAGTGGCTTGAGTTCAAGTTCCTCTTTAAATCCATGAGCTTCTGACAATTTCATCCGACAGTAAGTAGTATAGAATCGCTCTCATCCCTCTCCTCGGCCAGTTTTCATAGCAATGCAGGGGCCAGGTGGGCAGTAACACCACGCAGACCCCCTGACAGAAAAACAAAAAACAGACGGCCCACACCCTGCAGTAATAACAGTCCACACACCCGTTTCCAGTGTGGTGTCACATCCAGGCTGACCGTGACGCCCTGCAACACCACTGAGGGTGGGATGAAGAGGAAAGACCATGTTTCTCACACATGCACAACGTCAATACCTTCTTTATATTCACAACTCGTAGTACTTTTACTTGGTTAAAGAGTAAGAACAGAGACATTAATTGGCTTTATACACACACACACACACACACACACACACACACACACACACACACACAAAAAGCTCATTCATAAGAAACATTTCCTGGAAGGAAGCAAAAAAACTTTGACTATAATGCACAATAAGTGATGTCTTGACTAACAGTGACGCATCAAGACTTGAATGTGCTCAAAATAATAGGGAATTTAAAGCTACAGTAGAGGAGAAGATATTCTATATTGTGTGTGTGTGTGTGTGTGTGTGTGTGTGAGTGAGACTGCGTGAGTAAGGATAACCCTCACCCAATAATTTTAATGATTGCCTATTTGCATTTCATTCAAATCTGTGTGTGTACGTGAGAAAAAGGGCAAGACAGACATTGCCAAATCTATTAGAAACTAAAGGTTATTTCTAGCATATTATGACTAAAATGAGACTGCAGTACAAACCAGAGACCTGACCATAACTCACCCCTCTAATGACACATTCTCAGCCGTCTCTCTGCTCTATGGTTTAAACATTATTGAGGGTTTGTGCTCCTCCAGAACATTAGAGAGCTTAAATACACAGTGATCAGTCTGATTTATCAACATAGCTTAAAAACAGCTTTTAGAAATGGGTTTCAGGTCAGATGGAAAGAAAACGGTGTATTTTGTGTGTGTGTCTAAATGAGTTTGGAAGGGAGAAATGGGTCATTTAGAAATATTAATTATTATGACTTCACAAATATTAGCACATTAAAGGGGTCATATGACTTTGCTAAAAATAACGTTATATTGTGTATTTGGTGTATTGCGATGTGTTTACATGGTTTAAGGTTCAAAAAACACATTTTCCGCATACTGTACATTATTGTTTCTCCTCTATGCCCCGCCTTTCTGAAACGCGCCGATTTTTACAAAGCTCATCATTCTGAAAAGTGAGGTGTATGCTGATTGGCCAGCTATCCAGTCTATTGTGATTGGCCAAATGCCTTAAGTGTGTGATTGAAATGCTACAAACATACTGTCATGCCCGGCGTGATGACACAAAACCAATAAAACCCATTACAAACATGACATTTGTTGCATCCAGTGGGGACATAATTACTTAATATAATGACTTAAACTGTCTTTTTACGCCTTGTGTTGCATATCGCGGCGCGTAAACATAAAACCATGTTGTGATTGGAGAATTGACAAACAACAAGAACAACTGTACTCTACACTGTTCAAAACTCATGTTTGAATTATCAGTGGCAAATTCTTTTAATATGAAAACGTACTTACAGGCTGTGAGTCAGAAGCACCAGACTGTCCTTGCAAAGTTGGAACTGCCCCACTTTATAGAAACAGCATTTGTGTGTAGACAGTATTGTAGGCTATGTTCCCATTCCATTTTATAAAGAATATCTCTTTGGGTTTGAGACTTTAATCTTTGTAATTTAGGAATCTTAACTATGCACGAACAGCTTGTACCACTCCAAAGAGAAAGGAAATTTTGAAATTACACCATATAACCCCTTTAAGATATGACCACCCACATTAAACACTTATGAAACTCATGGAGGTTGGCCAGCGATAATGGGTAAATTTACTTCTAGAAGTCTTAAAGGAACAGTACAGTTTGAGTTTAAGAGTCATGGAGTTTCTAAGGGTCTTACAGCATGGAAAAAATATCTAAAAGTAAATACAGTTTTTGGTGAATAAAACTATGACTAACATTATATAGAAGAGAGAAAAAAGCTACAATATGGTCTCTTTGAGAGCGTCAGTGATGAAGCCAGTCCTGACACTTTTGCCCCTATTTTTACCTTCTAAAAACAGCTTAAATGAACACTAGATGGATGTTGGTTTGGCAAGCTGGTCTAAGATGATCATTTATGGTCATTAGTTGCTCTAGAGGTAATTATAAGCTGGTGGGTCAAGTTTAACTTTGTAAACCATTTTGGTCAGGCTGTTAGACCTCCTTAAACATTTAGACCTAATCTTTTCAGCCTAGATTCTCTCAAATTCTCCACTGCTGAAGTTCTCAGTGAAATGAATATTGTTCATTTAAGAGTGTTAGCCACACCTGAGCCAAAGTTTGGGTGCCCGCCCACCTGTCTGGGAAAGAGGATAAAGCCTGGATTGAGGATATGTAGAGGAAACTCTACCCAAATTATCCAAGGAAAACAGAAGTGCACAGGGATAAATGCTGTCTGAATCGTTCTGTCCTCCTCTCGGTCTCATTCTTTTTCAGGGAAGCTTTGATTTCACCTACATTCTTATTCCCATGAGTCCAACACATTGTCTAAGGCTCATTAGATAGCATCAGGAGCAACTTAGCATCCTGTTTTGAATAAAGGATGATTTATTTCTGACATTTGCCAGATTTTCCAAACGAAAATGAATGATCTTTACCAACCTGCGCTTGGTTTCCACACATCATGTCCCAGGTGCCATAGTGACCCTTGGCCTGTCTGTAGAGCCGCAGGGCATCAGTGAATGCTGGTGTCGCTACCTTGCAATCTTCCGACAATCCTAGAGAGGTCAAGACACATGACATGTTATAGAAGAGTGTCATATGATTAGCTATGGCCAAAATCACACCCATGCTGATATTACACATGTGCTATTGCTCATATTTTCAACAAGGGTGTCAGCATCGTTCTAGACATTAATTTAAAACAATATCAATTTAAACAGTTTAGTTTGGTTGGCCTTAAGAGTTTTTGAACTCAAATCTGAACAATCCTAACCAGCTTTTTATTTTTTTTGCTGGTCCAAACTGGTGACGGCTGGAAGACTAACTTGGACCAGCTATAAGTCATGTTAAGCAGGTACAGCCTGGTTTTTCCAGCAAGGAAAAGGAATAGATTACCATTTTAATAATAAGACCTCATCTTCACTTAGAGTCTGTGGATGGAAACTACAGCTAACACTATTCAAGCAGAGAATCCACAAGACCTAACGTGACGAGACTTATTGGAAAAACACTTAAATGGCGATATAATTATACAGTACTGTAGTGAAGATGGATAACGTGCTAGATGTAAGACTGTTTGCATAAAAGCTGCACATCAGAGTTGATGAAAGATTTCCAAACAGTCACGCTCTCGCTCCTACTAAAAGTGTATATGAACAGCTGTTATTTGGGGAGATTCGAGTATTTTGGGATAAAGATAACCTTGTTAAGTTGCTTTCCTGTTGGCAGCAGGAAGTAAGTGTGATCCATAAAGTTACACATATGGGCAAGGAAAGACAAACACAGATGGACATGAGCAATGGCAAGCTGCACAAACACTCATAAGACTAGAGCTGGTGATGGGGAGCATGTATATCTGCGTGCTGCAGTAAGTTTCAGATTGGCTGACACAAAGACAGGAAGTCAGCAGTGAGAGATGGAGGGATGGAGTGTGTAACAGTCTGTCAGGAACAGGAAATCCACTCAGCGTCCATTTTCCAGGACCCAGGCCGAGACAGAGAAAGACACACACACACACACACACACACACACACACACACACACAGAATGGAGGAAAGTAGAAAATAACTAGCTTTTCTTGGCATGAGCCCCATGAGAAAACACTAGATGCGTTTGTCAGCAGTCTGCTTGGAGAAAGTCCCTAGAGTTATGTGCTCGATAAAACACGATAACCCCAAATCAGAAATGAACCCACTCCTCCCCAAACATGTCCACCGGTAAAACAACTAGCAGTCCTAACAAACTAGAGACACCTTACATCCAAAGTTCATTTGAATGTGGCTCACTGTGTGTGTTTAGTGTCAGGTGAAAAAAAAAGAAAGAAAGAAGAGCTGCACTCTTTTTCTTTGGCAAGTGGGCAGGCCTGAGAAACTCAACACGAGAGTCTTCAGCAAAAAATAGTACATATGGTAGAGTTTAGCGTGGACCGCCTCTGGCATGAGGCTGCACGGTGGTTAGCCGAGACTCCTGGGATGGCTGGTTCCCAGGCTTCCTATGCCACCGCATGTGTGCACTCTTACCATTACTGTTCTGTTCACTGAAGCATTTCCCATTTGGGCTAAAAGCACAAGAACTAGACGAGTTTCAACAAAAATATCTTATCTCTGCATCAATAATGAGAACCAAAGAAAACATTTCAGCTTTTTAAATTACATTTCTTTGCCAATCTGGAGGAAAGCTATGTCTAGACTAAAGCAAACAAACATAAATCTTACCATGGACTGACTTTTATAAATATATACTAATTATTTTTATATTAACAATATTCACATTTTTAGTTTCAGTATAAATAAAAACAAGTAATTGTACACACAATAGAATGTTTCTTTTTTTTTTATTACTAATTTAAAGGGGCCATAAAATGTATAAATCAAATTTTCTAAATCTTTTTGAATTTCAGTGAAGAAAGGTCAGTGCTCAATGAAAACATAATACTTGTAGAATGTAAAATTTCCACCCCAGTAAAAGAAAGGTAATAAAACAAAGAAAAAGAGACTAATTGATTCATTGTGACAGATTAACATATGACTGGCCATATAAGAGCTATTTAAATTAATAAATTATTAATAAAAGATTTCTTTTTTCCAGGTCTTAACTTTTATAATAATATTATCTTTTTTTTTTAAACAGTTCTTTAACCTTTAATTTCAAAATTAATCAGTTAATTTCATATTTGTACACTCATTTTCTTTCAATTAAAATAATGTTTTGTCAATAAAAAAAAAAAATCCCAAATAAATCGTGGGCTTTACCCAAATCCTGACACAGTGTGCCTATTACTTAGCCTAAGGCTATTATTAAATTTCAGCTTAATTTAAAGGATTGTGTTTGATTGTGTATTGCAACCGTCAACGGCGTCTACAATTCTATTTATGAAACTAACATTCACCTCTACTTTAATTTTAAAACCTGTTTGTTTTCCTTCTGCCATTGGTCTCTAGACTATGATGTCACTATGGGTGTGATGATATGATTGATCATCAACTGTCCCAGTTGCCAATGAGACGGGTATGACTACAACAAAACAAATGACTAACCACCACCACAGGCTTTCAGAAGCATGACTAGAATACAATTGCTAGATGAAGAAAAATGTTCAGAATGCAACATTTGCATTCAATCCCCAATGTTTGAAATTCTCCATTGGTTTAGTCCCATTCCTGAAAGCTGATCAGATCAATTAAAACATGCCTTCAGTTCATACACAGTCAAGTTCAAATTCAAACAGCTTAAAATAGTGTAACTGTGTCTTGCTTTATCTTAGGCTCTTTAAAAGGCTTTTAATAATTTATCTTGATTTCTTTTCAATTCTGTAATAAAATCCAAGTGCTTTGAGCACCTGCTGTAATACCACAGCTTTGCATGTGGTTGATCGTCTCTGCTCTCTGGTAACCCTCTAGCAAAAACATAGAGCCGTGTTCTCACGTATGTGAAGCAACTACCTGAAGTCATTCAGCCCTCGGCTTCAGGCAGGTCTCAGGGATTTTGCAGAGCCCTTCCCTGATGCCTCAAAGGCAAATGATATTCCCAATGTAGGGCCTATGAAATGCATGCTATTTTTCCCCAAATTCCATTTTATTTTTTTCAAAATTGATTTTTTTCATTTTCATTTTTCTGGATTTCATTTTTGCTAAATGAAATGTTATTAAACAAAAAGCATGTTAAATTATTTGAAAAATCAAAAAGTTTATATAACAGCGTTTATTAAAAGTTTAACAAAAATTACATTAAGGAAAACAATTACAAAAATAAGCTTTATTTTATTTTTAACAAAATTCAATGTTCCATTAATTTCATGAATTCAGTTTCAATGGTTTCATTAAACTGTAATAATCAAAATCTCGAATTAATTTATTTTATATTAAACATTTTATTTATTGAATTGAATCCACTACAACCGCATTTTCTGCAGCGGGAAATCATAGGGCCCTACCTATGTCATTTCTAGCTCTTGTGACTTTTTTGGGCTGTTACCAAGCCAGAGGCACTGTACTTCACCTTCAGGATCTTAAAAAGCCTGGAGGCAAGCTAGAGATATCACTGTACATATTGATCTGTCCCTTGTTACATGTAAATTTTAAATCAATATGCGAAATGGGCTGAGGAACAATACTACTTTAAGACGTCTTGTGAATGTCAACATGTACCTTAATTAAAACTCATTACTCATCTTATTTTGAATGAGTTATAGTCCAAGTTATTAAAAAGAAAATAATGGCTTACTCTTTCATCAAAATATCAGAAGTGAATTGAGTGCATTTTTTTGGGTGATGTCACAAGACAAATGGTTAATATAAAGCAACAGTGAAACTGCTATTTATGCTTTTATACGCAGTTCAGTTTTCGTTTCAATCTTGCCAACAGCACACATTAATTATAAAGACATCAAAATAACAACACAGAAGAATAACAATTTGGAAAAAATCTAAACGTTTCAATAAACGTTAGCCTTCAAAAACGAACTTTTCAATTCCCAATTAATAAAATCAAGCCCAGACATTTTTGACACACAAATGAAAAATATGACACAATAAGGTAGTCAGATGGTTTGCATAGTTTCTGCAGGTAAATCAGCAGGAAGGTCACTGCATGCAGCCCCTGGCTAATGAGTGACTTGAAGGTCCCACCTTTAAAAGATCAATATCTGACTCTAGAGTGCAGAGAGGTCTGGGTTTCCTCAAAGTGGACAAACAGGGGGGCCCTTCATGTTAGGCAGTGAGTGATATAGCTAGAGTGATATCTCCCCGCATATTGTCTTGTGTCATTATCATTCGTGATCCACAAAACTAGCAATTCGCTGTCATGCCCTGACAAGTCTTACTGAGAGTGCCCCAAGGCCATGTGGGAAGGTGTTGACATGTGGTCAGAGGATGTTCTGTTAGAAGTCAACGACTGGCAACATGTTGGAGCTATGCTGCTCTGCAAGTTGTGCAATTCGTATATCAGCCAATAAATACAATACCTCCTTTTATTAGTTCGTCAACATCTATAGTGCTACACTCTTGTTTAGCATTTTTATTTCAACTTTATACGCAACTTCAGTAAAAAAAAAAATTCACATTTAGTACAATAGGACGGAGTGTTGCGGGGGGTTTGGGGCTTCAGGAAAGGTCATCAAGCCGGGATTTGAACTCGGGATGCATGTCGACATCTCACATGTCGGCGCACTGCCCGCTAGGCTATTGGCGCTGACTGCAGTAATTTTTAATTATTTATTTGCACCATTCAAATAAATATGTCTTATGCTCAATGAGCCCGCTTTTATTTAATCAAAAACACACACAAAAAAACCAATACTGTGGAATTATAAAAATTTTAAATACATGTTTTTAATAGGGCTGGGCGATATGACGATATAAATTGAATGGACGGAATTAAAAGTGTATCATTCATATATTCATATGTATCAGATTCATATTGTGCTCTATCGTTTATTTTGTAGTGCCGCAAAATACATTGTTTACGGCAATAAGTCGTTTTCCTCATTTGAATGACGGCAGTCTTACATGCATTAAACGGGGGTGCAGGCAGACATGTGAATAGCAGCATTCAGCGTCACGTTCCTGTGTGCATAGTCACTAAAACTTAATGTTTGCATGGGTTTTTAAGCATTGCAGTTTAAAACAACTGGTTTTAGGCCATTGAAACAAACAACAGAGCTACTGTATATGTGTGCGCTGTCTGGGTTTCTGGGTTAGAGGAGTGCGTAAGCCACGCATCAGCTGATAATGCATTTTTGCCTCTTTATTGGCTTTGAACGATTGCATAAACAGTTATATGCATCTAAATGCAAGTATCCTCATAAACATAGTCATTTAGGTTTTAAGTGAATGAAAACAGTTGCAAGAGAAAGCGTATATATAACAGTGTATTAGATCCGGACTTCAGTCTTAAAGCTCTTTTTTTTTTCAGTCTTTTTTTCTTGTATTAGTTTGATATTGATTGGTAATTCTGATTATGGAAATTCTATGGTTTCAAATCTTAATATCATAAAAAACCTTATTAAAAGAAAAAACAACTATATCAAGATCTAAATATTTATCATGATATAAAATTTCTCATATCATGATATAAGATTTTGGTCATATCGCCCACTCCTAAAATGTAATAAAATATTTTAAAACAATTTATTATTTTGATGATTTTCCGCATCCATAACTTTAGTCTTCAGTATCACTTGATATTTCACAAATCATTCTAATATGCATATTTGATGTTCAAGAAACATTTCTTATTATTATAAATTTTTAAAATGGTTAATATTTTTGTGGAAACCGTGATACATTTTTTCAGGATTGATGTAAAGAGTGTTTAAAAGAAAAGCATTTATTTGAAACAGATTTCTTTTGTAACAACATTACACATCTCTTTACTGTGAATAATGTAACAAATATATAAATTAAAAAAAATCTAAATTCGTAAAAAAATATATATATATAATAATTTGAACAGTAAAACAAAATAGCACCTTCCATAAAATTTTACTTGATTTTTATGTAATATCAATGCATTTTAATGAAGAATAAAAAAAAACAAAAACACGTCATAAAGCACATTAAAAGTTCACTGTTCCTGCACAGGATATTTAGCATTAGTTAAAATGACAAAAGGACATCCTCCACACCTTAAAGTAATTTCAAAAGCATTCAACATTTTAAGCTGAGACACAAACACTTCTTTCCCTCACAAACACAGACACAGACACACACCCTGCTGTGTGATTTGAAATATGATGATAAGCCAGGTGATTTGTGAGGGTGGAGTTGCAGGTAATGTAATACTATGAAGTATTTTTACAAAGGCATGCATAATATTTCTCAGCATATTTAGCTAGATATGTAATATAGACTACGTTTGAGTGACGTAGAGGAAAAATAAATGTTGCAGGTCAAATCTCGCTGTTAATTCAGCTCTCACTGTGACGCAAGTCAGAAAGAAATGATTATGCAGCAAATGCTCTGGTATGGAGATCCATTTTAAGGTTATTTTGGATAGCAGTTCACATTTACTTTTTTACCTTTATGCCAACAAACTACAACTTTCTCATGACATTTTTTGTGCACACAAATTAAAAAATGGCAATTAACATGTGATGTTTCCCGTAATTGTGATATAGATGAAGTAGATAAGCCAAGTCTTTTCAGCAAAGCAGATACACTTAATAGAAAAGCACACATGGCATCAATCTAAAACCAGAAGGAATGCTTTGCTTTGCCTTTGTTTGTGACCGTGACTCACCGTTATTGCTGTGTCTCACACAGTCCTGGAAGACGGCGTGCCACTTCTTCTGTTCTTTCTCCGTCATGACACAGAAGTAGTGATGGCGGGCGTATGGATGCCACAGGATGAGGGGAAACTGTGTGGGACATTTCAGAAATGGGGCACTGGTCGCTTTGGCCTTTGTATCTAAAACCACAAGATAACACAATATAATGTTCATACTTTGATTTTAAAATAGTGTCGTACTACATTTCCATTAGGATCTTTTAGAATTCTTATAGTATTTTCTAACCTGCTACTTTTCTATCGGTTTATTTAAATATTATTGTATCCATTAATTTCTCACCACTTAGGCTATTGTTGAGAAGCCCCAAGTATTCCTCCATAGAGGTCAGAGCTCTGTACCCGGCACAGTTAATGACCCCTTTGGAGTGGAGCCCTCGGTCATGTGCCTGTAGAGGAAACAGATAGCTCAGAATCTCTCTCCAGCTGGGGAAATGTCAAACATGTCCACTAACAGCAGTACACTTTAGATTCACTTTAGTTCCAGTAATGCAAGTTTAACATTCAGATCATTTTTTCTTTTGTTTACATTTAATTATATGAGCTGGGCATGTTTGTGGGGGAAAAAAAACACATGCTCAGTGGTTTACACTCACCGCTTTGCTCTCATACAAGCTGATGTTGTAGGAGTCGCCAACATACAAAAAGCGGCTCCTCCATTTCTTGCTCTCTTCCAGATACTGAAACAAACCTCCAGAGAAGATGGACTTGTTCTTCAGGGGGTCCTGTGGTGGGAACAAATGCATTTTAAACAAATGCAAATCAAAATAATTTTACTAGAAAGCATGACTAAACAAAAAAATTAATGAATGGTGTTTAGAAGACCAACGTGAAACACTCCCAGCAGGCTGAAATAACAAAAGGCTGGCCTGAGACGTGTTTATATAACATAGATCTGAGTGATTCAGCCAAAAATAAGAAATGGGTGGAGCAACTGGTACATAAAAGCCATTCAAGCTTGTGTTATGTCTACAATCAAAACCACTGCTTTCTGTTAATGGATGCTGAAATTACCACTGGTGAGTGCACATGCCTTTGAACACGGTTAATCTGTTAATCTTTGAAAAGAAATACAAATAAATGCAGGCAGATATTTTCCAAGTCCAGCTGTCCTGTCTTAGAACATCTGAGGGACTTCAAACATGAGAGTGCATAAGCGTTTTTCTTGGCAATGGTCTAGATTTCTGTGTTGAGTAGAGATCAAATGACTTCATGGACAATTGATAATTGGGGAGGCCAGGAGAGTTTGGAGACCAATAAGAAAGGAGGAGTGTTCAAAATTGAAGGCTGATGAGATTTTAAACTTTCTGTGCATTTGTTGAGATAACCAAGATCTCAGAACATCCCTCAAACTGAATGCAATCAAACCAATGTGTTGGTTGACTGATCTTAAACAGTTTGACAGATTTTTCCATTGCAGAAAAGCTGGTTTCAGCTCCTTTGACATGGCAATTAATATCAGGGGTCAGGGGGGTGGAAACTGGAAAGTTTTCAAAACAACAACAACTTAGTCTTGCAAAACCAAGTAGATCATTCCCGTTATAGTCAAAGTCTTCTAAACTGGGGCGATGCACATTCAGTTGATGGACGCAAAGCAAAGTTCCCATGCACTGGACAGCAGCTCAAGCCACTTCAATTTTTCATGTTTGTCTAAAACACAATTATGATTATATGAATTGTTTGTTATGAATTGTATGCGTAATAACTTTTGGCAGTTGCATCAACACAAATTCCATAAGTAATACTTGTAAACAAAGACAATACTGCTCCAAAGTTCATTTGTGGGCTGGCACCAGCATAATTTTGGTGAAAAATGCCATTAGAAAGAAAGGTCTACCCAAGATCCTTTGATGCTACTGTCGGTGGAATGGCGTCTGAAGTCTTTATATGCTTTTGTGTGTGTATTTGCTATTCAGGCCTTTGTTACAACTATTTAACTCATGTGAAATCTGCTCCACTTCCTCTTCACTGACTTAATGTCGATAAGCACGACCACAGAAAGCATTCAACACGAGGGAAACAGTACAGTAGAGCCACAAAAAAAAAAGGAAAAACTAAAACTGGAAGGCTTACTTCTGATCTAATTTTAACCTGTACTGGGCAATATTCTTTGCCATTATTTTTCCATTCTTTGACCGTCTTTCCCCATCCCTCTGGGATCATCATGACTGGACAGACAGATGTGAAATATACCTTTCTATGTAGCAGTTGTGTCTGGGTATTCCCTCCTCCTTCGAGCTCATAGCGTACGCTGTTGAACAAAGCCACAGCGTACTGCTGCTCATAAAACCTCCCAAACTCTGACATCACAGCGCTGGTGCGGCCTAAATTGGAACAGAGACATAGGAATGTTAGATTTAAGGACCGCAGCAAAAGAAAGAAATTATTACTTTACAGCTGCAGAGTGCACTGCAAATTGCAGGTTGCATTTGCTAGAGGTTACTTTAGGTCAAATGGCATTATTAACATTTAATCACGATCACAAAAAATTATAAACCTGTTTAGTTAGTTTTAGTCTTTTAGTTGAGAATTGTTCCCAAATGCAATTAGGCAAGATAACAACGGAGATGCAAACACAGAGAAAAACCCAGCCTCTTAAAGCAAACAAAACACAGCTGTAACTTGATCCAAGATTTTAAGTTGACTAGAACTACAGTGTGAAACACAACAAGTGACAATCCACTGTCGACATCATTAGCCCATGTCTGCGTGTGTGGGTTTGAAAGAGTTAACAGAAATCATGATATTGCCATGTGCGCTTATTAAACCACAAAAGACGGCAATTTTGTTGTATTGTATTGTTTTATTATTAATATTAAATGCACATTAACTATTTTTATAAAATAGTTATTTAATAATTTAAACAATTATGAAAATAATTTTAGAAATTTTAGAAAACAATACTTTATTAAATACATTACCATATTAGATGTAAGGGGGGAAAATAACATTGTCCAAAAAATGTGATTATGATTTTGGGGCCATTTTGTGCAACCCTGTGTATTTAAACCCTGTAACTGTGTATTCTATTACAATATCATAACACTTATATTGAAATATATCTTATCTGTGAAAATGCTGATCCTAAAATTCAATAGGGTTACAAAACAAAAAGGTGATCAACAACAAATGTGAATTCCTGATAAATAGAGAAACAGTTGCAAAAACATTCAAGTGTGGAAACACATGGACACAGTATGAAAATAAACATTGAAAATGAAAAGACCCGAGCCTGCAGGCTTATCAAAGCTTTATGAAAAGAAGATGGCGCTATAAAGATGAATTTGCTTATATAAAGAGGCCAACAAATGGAAAAAGTGATGCATGATCAGAGGCGATCACATTTGAATGCCATATTCAAAGCATAGTGGTCTAGTTTTAGAGGAAACAATATCCTTGGGATTTCATATTTACATGACGAGAGGCTTAGCATTTGGATGCTGATGAAAGTCGGCACGTGTTTGAATGTATGTGAAAAGACAGATTTCCATGAGAAACAAGGAACAACCTGACAGGAATGGACAATAAGGAAGGGCCACATCTGATGTCAACTCAGGTTACATTACAGCACTCTAAATACACATGGCCTTCTGGGTATTCAGGTTTACTGTACCATGGCCTACAGTAGGTCTCCACAGGAAGCAATCTCTTCACTTACAACTCATTTCTCAAGAACTCCATCAGATTAGAAGCTTTGTTACAGGAGATGTTGTGTTGTTTGAATGCAACAGCCGGCGTGTCTGTGAGGGCAGACCATTCTCTAGCAGACCCACTACTGCATTAAACTAGAAGAACTTGTAGATTCAGTTTGCTTTGGCTCAGTGTGGAATATGTCACTGTATTCATTAAAATATATAGTTGCAGAGAGTGTTTTTAGACGCTCAGTTGGCACAGGTGCTGGAGATGATTCTCTAAAAAAGACTTCTCATCAGCATTAACTTTTATATAATACATTAAATATAATAAATCAGTACTTAACCCTAACAGCACTGTGCTAGAAGTAGAAAAAAAGTAACATAATAGAAACTAAGTATTTTCCAAATAATATTTACACTTTCAAATTCATGTTATAGTATAAATTGTGTCTATATACATAAAATATATCTGTCTTTCGATACTGTAAATATTAGGATGTAAATGTATTTAGACTTTTATATAATAAAATCTTTAAAATTTGAACATTTAATTAGTGTCACGGTGTCTGGTCTGTGTTTCCCTGGGTGTCCACTAGTGGTCTTACTTCCCCATAGGCACCTCACCGCAGGCACTACATTTCCCACAAAGCCTTGTCCCTTCATCACGGTAATTGCACACCTGTTAATTGCACTCAGCTGTCTTCACTTTCATCATAATTTTCCTGTCTATATAAACCGGTCTGTTTTCTGTCTGTGTCATGAAGTCCTTATTTTTCCATCACCCAGTTTCCTCGCGTTTCTAGTTTCCTGTTCGTTTTGTTTTTTGACTGATTTCATGGTTTTGACCCAGTGCTCATTTTAATTTTTGGATTACCCAATAAACACTGCTCCTGGCTCTTTCGTCTCCAGTGTCTCATTTTAACAGACACCATGACAATTGTTTTTTTTTTTACTTATATTTTTATTTATATATTTTCATTAAAATGTCTCTTCTTTTTTTCCATCCAAGGTTTTCTTTTCTTTTACAAAGAACATTTGCAATAGTGTATAAATAACTATTTTTTGACAAGACACCAAGAAAGCCATTATCATACTTCATACACTTTTAATAAAAAACAATATCAAAAGACATTTACTGATACCAACGCTTCCCAAAGACATTATTGAAATTTCAACTAACTTTTAACTGCCAGTTAGATTATTTTACCTAAGAGATTATTTTACCATTCTACAGGTCAAAGCGATCCATTCACTGACTATAGAAACTGTAAAAGACCAAAAGCTAACAAACATCCCTTCCCACATGCATGGTCAGCAGATGAACCCTTCGCTATCGGAAGGGAGGGAAAGATATGGGGGAGACAGACAAAACAAAAGTTTGAGAGCATGATGACACCTTGAGAAGTTCCTCCCCATTACTCAAAGACATGTTCATACTTGCTCTCAGAAAACATCCAGCCCTATTAGTCAAATAGTTCACACGGGAGGTCTAGAGATCCCTAGAGGAATGTTCTGTGTTTAAACCTCCCTTCAACCTCCTGACCTCAGTCCATCTACCACAAACATCTTCATAACTGCTTAAGGCTTCATAAAGGGAGAGTCTATGAGGGCGGCCTTCTCTTGTGAAGACCAAACATCTTCCCGCAGTTCATTAATAAACGGCGGTGGAATTTCAAAAGGGCTGACTCAGCAGATACACTCAGCATTTTATGACATCAGCATACACGCCTGCATGAATTCATCTCACAGAAATTAAATATTTCTCTGTAATGACCGCTGAACAAGACGAACACTTCAAGTGCCACCTCACCAAGTGACTCAAGCCTATCATCAGTGAAAGATCTGGACTAGTACTTCAAACACAATGAAACTTATACTTCATAACCAGTCCTGACTTGTTCTTGGAGTATGTGTGTGTGTGTACATACAAGGTTGCGTTGATCCGAAATTTCCAGTCACAGCCAAAAGAGCTTTTGTATAGCTATAAAAACGTTAGGAAATTATCTCACACTATGCTCGTTTCACTCAAACTGGTTTTTCAACAGTTTTCCACAACTGAAGATTGTTCCAAATGAACACTTAGGCTATATTTATCAAGTCGGTTTTCATCCAGAGATACTTTTTATGATTGACATGAGGGGAAAAGATGAGAAGCAGATCCAAAACACAGCAACTAACCACTACAGACGTCACAAATTATTGGCTGGTAACATTTAATTTCCCGCGTGTCAGATAGATCACACTGGATAGCTATGAAATGTTCCTGTTAGTTTCTAGGAAAACTCAAAAGCGAATGTTGTAAACATAAATTGCCGTATTCCAAATCTTAAAGCTCTTTAATTGCAAAAGGATGCTTCTTTAAAGGAATGGGATTATTTCCCATCATGTTTTGGAGGTGAACTAATATATAGTTATGAAGGGTTTCTTTACAGGTAGAGGATATAACCAGTTCTCCAAACCAACTAGATTAAAGGAATCATATTGCAGCAAAAATACTTAGTAGAAGCTTCATGGGCACACAATAGAAAGACAGTTTTCCATTTTACCATCTTATTATTAGAGTTATAGAAGAAAATATAATTTGTGGACACAAAAGTAGGCCTACTATTAAACATACCAAGGACACTCAAAAAAAAAGTAGAGTTGGCAAAACAGTTTTTGCCAAAAAGTTAAATGCCTAAAACGTTTATACAGTGGAAAAACATGATTAGCAGTAGAATATCAAAAATGTTTTTAACGCATACAAATGTAACCAGTCTTAAACCTGCATGTTTGAGGCATTAGGGAGCGTTTTAACTTTACGCGTTCTTATATTCACTCTGAATATAATAGTATCTTAATAGTAGGTTATTGAACACGTATCAGAACGCCACTAATAATAAAGAATACATCTGTTGTGTCTTACCCAATCATGAACTTGCATAAACCGGTTTGACTTTAATATTTCCGTGGAACATAAATAGCAGTTAGGAAGAATATTAAGAAATTAGAGTCTGGGTAACGTTAAATTGTGACATTTGGATTTATTATATATATATATATATTTTAAGTGAAAAACATATCTCGACTCCAGCGTTCCGTCTCATACCGCTTTTGTTTTGTTTTTATAAGCGCGAACGCCTCCAAGTTTCTTCGGTGTAACTTACACGCGTCTGATAAAAATATCTTAAAAATTTGTGGATGGTGTATCCACGTTAACTAACCCCATCTCTTTTCGCGTTAAACAGTCCTCTTTTAATCTACGCTAGGTATATTGTACAGAGCGGCCTATTATGACTTTTTCCCTTTTAAAAGTAACACAAACGCGTTTTACCTGTAATCATCTCCCGTTTGCCTTCGTCCAGGTTGCTAGAAATCACATCACCCATGGTGACGATTTAAATGACAGTCACAGATATTGAAGAAAGTTCCTTTGGATCTGAAACGTAGGGAACACTACAGAAATGTGTCTTTTGAGTCATCCAAATAAAACATCCCTGGTTACTTCAGAACGTTGTGTTCATTTCACATTGACGTGAGTTCACTGACTCAGACGCCCTCTGTGAGACAAACGACTCATTTAAACTCGAGTCAAATGAGTGTCATTCAGAGGGTGTGGTTTACACCCGCCTGACACACCCAACTTCACAACAAACCTTCTGTTCTTTAATCACAGCTGATTTTAGAGACTTTGATATGATCATGGACTTGCTCTTGTTATATGATGGGCTTAAGTTGATTTATTTATTTATTTTACAGAAAATGAACACGTTTTGGTTTCAAAACATTTAATGTAGTAATTATTATTTTCTTGAAGTAATAAAGATATTAATATTTTTCAGTCTTTAAAAGAATTAAAGAGTTTGCATATTCCGTTCCACAAATATCTTTAAAACTGAATTACAGTTAAAGCTGATGTTTTCCCCAGGAAATGCAAACTGCTTTTTAGGACTGATTTACTTTTATTTTTAAGTTTATTTTAAGCCTGCTTTTCTACAAAAAAACAAAAAACAAAAAAAAAAAAACTTTTATTTAAAAATAACAAAAACATTTTGATTTAATAATATTTATATGTATTGATATATAATATTATTTTATAGTTTGGCATGGCATATATATAAAATAACATATAATCTCCTAAAAGCTTTTAAAATATTATAATAAAAATACTTTGCTAAAATATTATTTTAATATGAATCAATTATACTAATATTTTGACAATAATAGCCTTTATTTGTAATATGATTTTATAAAAACAAAGTTTTAAAATACAATTATATTTTATAAAAACACAAGCTGGATCAAATAATGCAAATGATACATTAAATAATTAAATTGTAATATTATTAGCATGGTAAAATTAAAGAACTGTTTAAATATTCATTTATAATTATTCTGAACATAAAATGCTCATAATTATGGAAACCCGTTGCGACTTTTATCTCACAATTAAGACATTTTTTTCTCAGAATTGTATGATATAAACATGCAATTCTGACTTTTTTACCCTCACAACTGCGTGGTTTAAAGTCAGAATTGCAAGATATGAACTCGCAATTCTGAGAAAAAAAAGTCATAATTGTGAGAAAAAAATTTAAAAACAAATGACCTTGTTTTATTTTTCATTTAGAAGCAGAAACGGGTTTCCATAGCTACTTAAATGCTAAAATACTCATAAATGTTATAAAAATACAAAAGAAAAAAAAGCCACTGTAATTTTATATTACTGAAGCAAAAAAAAAAACAAAAAAAAAAAAAAAAAAACCAAAAGATTTAACTTTAATTAGACGTTTATCGCCCTCATGCGGTCAAAATGACTAAATGCTGTTCTAACCAGGAATTTGATAACACATATGATACTTTACACAACAGTAAAATAATAGTATATCTTAATTTTATGTTATTTTATTCACATTTTAACAATTAATGTAGTTAATTTGATGAAGTAAACTAAAACTGTTGTGCTTCGTAGTTAGTTAAATTAAAATTCAGTGTAAAATAACCTTTAGTTGCTTCTCTAATGGAGTGACCTGCTCTTTTTGTCACGTAGCGGTCAATGAACAGTGGAAGCAGTTGGGTCAGTTGCAAGGGTATTTTAAAACCTCCATTGATCATGGCATGAACAGTCAGCGTGGAATCAAGGAGGTATTCTCTTGTGATTCTGTGTCTGCGCCCTCAGCGTTTGGCAAACGCGCAGTATATAACGGCGCTCGGTAGCACGAGCGCATGTGAGGGAGGGGCGGTTACGCAGTGACGAATCTCCGCAGTCAGCTGCTGTGAGTGCGCAGGACCGCTCCGCTCCGGTCTGCCAGAGACAGCAAGAGGAGGAGAGGGAGGAGAAGATACAGCACACGGGCGAACACACTCAGGAGCATCATGGCACCAATTGGATTAAAGGCGGTCGTTGGCGAAAGTAAGACCATAATGTTAAAACTCGGCTACTGAGGTTTAATATTCAACCAAATGTGCCTGCTATTTTATGATGCCTTCCCGTTGCATGTGTCACTGGTGTAAATCAGCGTTAGGTTCCCCCTGGATGCGGCTGGTTGTTTCCCTCCCATTGTGCTGAATGGGGAGGACATTACTCTCGGGATGTTGCGGATGCGCATTGTGCATCACTACATGAATAGGTTTTATTTATCATTGTATGTTGTTTAAAATGTATTAATTTATGTCACGAGAACCAGCACCAAGCAACAAAAAACCTTGATGTACCAGTGTAAAGATGGTCTATCACACAGGAACGCCCTTATTCTGCAAGGACGTTTCAGGAATTATGCAGGGCTCTGTCGAAAGACCTCTGCATTTTTGTTTTATTTTGCTCGGTTTGTTGTTTATATGCGTTATAATGATAGAATTGAGGGGATGTTTGCATAAGTCTATCTTCTAGTTCTAGAGATGAGCTCAATGTATGCGTTTTGGCAAAGCCTCACTCCTGTGATTGATCACCAGTGCATTATATTCCATTGCGTAAAGCTCCAGCTGTGAACTGATCTGCCCAGGAAGTGCCCGTGCTTTTAACATGAATGCAGCTGCCTCGCATCTCCAGATGGATCGTTAAATGGCGGAGTGGTTCATGTTTGGTTGAATAAGGGAAAATGAGAGCAAATGCGCATCCCTCAGAGGTGTATCTGTATCTGTCATGTGTAGTGCATACTAGCTGAGAGAGCGTTCAGGAACAGAATGGCGTTTAGTTCAGACAGATTGATGGAGGTTGTAGGTGCTTTCGTTTTAGAGAAATATTTTGCTTATGCAGCAGGATGTGGAGATACTAAACGGCAAGTAGCTTAGGCTATTTTATTGTAAACGTAGATCACAATCGTTACATTGACAAATTTGAATAAATAAATAAACAGTAAATAAATTACAATGAAAATATGAAATCTGCCATGTTCAAACGCCTGTTTACTACGTAATTCATTCATTTGAAAGACGCATTCAAAGTATTTTATTTGTAGCCTAATACATTTGAATAAATTGTGTACTTTAAATTTAGGCCCAACACAAATATTGTCTTCAGAATAGGAGTAATTTTTAGTCCCATTCAAAAATCCCGTTATATAAATACAGTTTATAAAATGCAATTCATAAAAAAAAAAATGTATGGGTGAGGGGAAATAATGCTGGTAAAAGTAGTTTGGCATATTTTATTTTATAATTATTATAAAATTACATTTGATGATGTTTTTTTTTAATATATAATCAATGACGAGTGAAGCAATTTTGTTTTAAAAATGTAATAAAAATTAAATAAAATACTGTCTAAAATAACTGAGGACATTTTAATTTTAAATATTTCTAAAAACATTTATCCTTTTCATCATCAGTATTTTTCATCGACTCATTATTATGCTCACATCATTCACCACTAACGCATTAAACATTCTGAGTTTGTTTTGTTTGTAATATATCGATTCCTGTTGCTGAAACACCTTATGCTAACTTCTAACTAAAAGCACAGAAAATATGACATAATAGTAAAAATGCAGTTGCATTGTCCAGTCCAAATTAAAGGCTCACGCACATAATAAATATTGACTGTAACCTGATCATTAAAAGCCATAAACGCTCCGAACACCTGCGCAGGATTCGGTCTTCCTCACACACGGGATGATGGATTGATTTTCCTGTGGTTCGGTGTGCCGTGGGTGTGTGTGTTGGTTTCACTGTCTTCTCCAGGGACATGAGATCCAGTACACAATAAAGATAGACACAGGGTCAGATAGAGAGCAAAGCCATGAGTGGAAGACTGACCAAATGCACTTACATCCTTGCTTATATTCTCATTGTCTGTTTTGATTGGTTTTTACCTTTAAAATATGCAATATTGACAGGTAGCTGTATATGCGCTGTAGGATGTAATGTAAGGGGACAGCAGGAGTACACATGGACAGCATCTGTGTGAATTACTCACAGTATTTGTTTAAAGGGTCTTTTATCTGCATGAATCTAGCTCTGAATGAACCAGTTCTTTTGTTAACCTGCCTGTTTGTTGATCCATTTTCATGAAGTGACTTTATATTAATGCCCTACTTACCAGATTTAGCCAAATGACATGTTCAGCATTCAGGGAAACTTATGATATTAATGCTGTCAAACGATTAATCGCATCCAAAATAATAGTTTTTGTTTACACAATATACACTCTAGATTTCTTGTATACCCATTAATATCACAAAGACCACTTAGAGGGAATCTCAGATATATATCCACAAACACAAAGCCTTTATGAGGGGTATATTAGATTCCTTCAGATGACAGTGTTTTAACATAACAACAAGATGAACTGACATGAGAGTCCTAGATCACAGTGTGCATACTTGTGTATGGCAAGTGAAGAGAGGACAGTCAGTGTGCCTTGCGGCAAACTGTAAGCGTGTGATGCATGCTTCACTTGAACGGAAGGCATTTATAACTCCTTAAAAGCTCAAAGAGAACTCCTTTCCTTTCATGCCAGCGTATGTAACCTGGTATGTATTAAGAAGCGTTTGTGACAATGGACATTGTTAATAGTTTTCCTAAATTCGATGGTGTGTTTTTGAAATTTTGAAGCAAAAATGTAATCATTGCATCCCTATCCAAAACACAAGCAAACCATATCTTCACACCGTGTATAAAGAACACATCAACCAGACACACACCAATATAAAAATAGAAGTTAACGATGATTAAAGGTGCTGTATGTAGGATTGACACAGAGTGGTTGAACTAGGTATTGCAGTCCAAACTTACATACAGCACCTTTAATTCTAGTGTGGATGGAAAAAGAATGAGGTCTTAAATGAAGGGCAGAGTGAAATTAAAAAGGGAGCAGCAATACAAACAAGATCTTACATATTATGAGAACAGCTTAAAACAGCTCAAGGTTGAGCAATTTTCAAGAATTCAAGACCAACTTTGACTAGCAAACCATCTAACCTTTTTATCATCCATCATGGAATAAATGCATCTTATCTCTTAGAAAAGTATAAAAATCCATTGCTTGCATTATTAAGCACTATTAGCAACAAACCAACCAGAGTGAAGGATAATTTACATGAAAAGAAATAAGCTTCTGTAGTATTCTAGATAATTTAGATGTTTGCTGACAACGGCTAATATTTTTAATCCCAAAGACCAACTGGCAAGCTTTGATCTGTGTTAAAGATGCTGTAAATAAACTCGCTGTCTAATAGTCTACTGTAAACCGGCATGTCTACTGTCTCCATGTCTGAAATGCACCACTAGCCTGTCATTATCCATGATTGCACTCGGCCTGATATCTGGGTGTTGCATTAGGTTTGTGCACAGACCAGTGTATCATCTCCAGTTTCTGCAGGCGGATGCACAGTGTACCAAAAATTGAAATTAATTATAGATTTCTGTAGATTTTATGCAGTTTTATATAATTTCTCCCTGGTGGTTACGAATGGGGTGATCTGGTTTAGGGTGCTTTTTATATTTCTGTTAATGGTAAAGAATAAAGATAATGTTTAGTTCAAGCTTTCCGCTGAGTCTCCTGGAATACATTATCCAGAATTCCTCCCGTTGAAATCCGTTTATGGCTTTCATATGAAAATGAGCCCTGAGTGGAAAGCTCTGGGGAAGATAAATCAGACCTCAGGATAAAAGATGTTGTCCCATTGAGACAAACAGAGAACTAAAATGGACTACTACAGTAAACATACTGTAAAATACAAAACATGCAGATATCTATGAGGTATGGAAATTTGAAATGAAAACATTTCCAGTTTGAAACTGTAACATGTTCAAATTTCCGAACAAAAAGCAGTGTAGGTTTTTGAGATTATATATAATATATATTTCTGAATATATATGTGAATATATACTGTTTTATCAAATGACTTACGGATGCACATTATATTTGTACCATGTTCATTATTAGTTGATATTAGTGATTTTTTGCATTTATTGGTGTCGGTTGATTATGGGTATCCACGTGCATGTTCATTTACATTTATATTACCATCTAAAAATCATATAATCTAAAAAGTTATTTCTTAACAATCTATAAAATGAGTATAAAAATAAATAAAAAATAAATAAAATGTATACCAATAGTAACTAACAACTACATAAATTTATGCAATATAATTTTAAATATCTTTATCCAATCTCAAAATTCTTTCTTGTCTAAAATTAATTTTTAATTTGTTTAGACAAAAGTATTGAATTTTTATACTGGCCTTATATCTTTTATTTGTCATAATGAAAAATATTTATATTTATAGTTATAATTTTTGTCATATCTAGATCAACCATAATTTTTATTAATCGTTAAGAATAAAAACTATTGTATTATATATAATATATTATATAGTATACAATATGTATAAAACATATATTTAATTTTTAAATATTAAATATGAACTGTATTGGTGTTGTTAAATGACTTTAAGTACATTTTTAGATAACATATCGGAGAAATGAGCGTGCACAATTAAATATTCAAGATCACCCACTACAGAAATACTAAATAAATTAAACAAATTACTGGCCCAACATGAATGATAGTTTCATTTACAATTATAGTTATTGGCATATCTGAATCTGCCTGAATTATAATATTATGCCTGGCATGAAGTCCTTTCAGCATCTCTTTTCCTTGCTCAGAAAGCTCTTCTGTGCTTTCATTGAGCGGGTGTGCTGCGTAGTGACTCAGCATGCTGAAATTCTATACCAGCAGGACAGCATCTGAGTCAATGTGTGTGTGTGTGTGTGTGCTCTGTCCTTGGACTCTGTGACGTTGGTTGGGGTTTAGCAGAGCATCTTCTGTCTGTTATACAAGGACAACATTGGATAGTCACCTTCTCTGGGGCATTATCTGACACTATGCGTGTAGACCGCACTGCAGTATGGATGAGATGCTCAGACAATACCTCTATATTAATATAAAAACTCCTTTAAGACATAAATGATTCAGTTTCTGTTTGCAATCCTACGCAGCAGATATTAATAGTAAACCTTGGTTGAAAAATAAGCGAAAATCATCAAGGTCACTGATGCAACATAAATAGAAAACATAAAACTTGAATAGTTTCTAGGTTTAGTTTTCATACCAGAAAATCAAAGCAGATTCACAAGGATATGGAAAACCACAGACTGTCTCTTTAAGGTAAATGGTCGAAAGAATCCAGAGAGACTGAGCATAAAAGTGGGTCATGAAATGAGAGTGCCCTGGGGGAGCCTGGGAATATGGAGGGTTAAATCTGCGGTGATGAGCATCTATAGGTTTTTTATTTTCTTTGCATTGACAAGAAGTACAGCTGGGTGATATTGCATTTTGACAGCGATATTTATCTCATTTTGTATTTGCTCTGAAATGGCCTGTAAGGGTGATTTAGTTTTTTTTTTAAGTAGAGGAACTGTCATTTTGAACAAATAACCAGTACAATTCAATGTAAAATTAAATACTTAATATCAACCAATACAAATAACCAACAAATATCTAATATCAACTGATAATCAATATGGTTCTGATATACTGTACATCCCTAACTAATTTTATACAAATTCCATCATTCATAAATGTTTATAGATTGCATTTAAAAAAAAAAAAAAAAAAAATCAAGCTCCTCTGGCTCCTCCCAGTGCTCCTATTGCCATTTGCAGAAATACTCCGCTACTGGTAAGAAATCAACCAATCAGAGCTGCGGTCCGTAACTTTTTTTCTGTTCAAAATTTACAAAATATATATAATAAGCGAGTACACCATGAATCCATTTTCTAAACCGTGTTTTTAGCCTGTCCTGAATCACTAGGGTGCACCTATAATAAGTGTTTATATTCTGACTATTTTAGATTGCTTCGGGGTACCGCGGCGGAGTAACCCAGTACCTTTGTGATTCTTCATAGACATAAACAGAGAGAAGTAGATCCAGCTACAATGTTCTTCTGCAAGACACAAGCAGTTCTGTTTATTAACCGCTAGATCATCAAAAGTTATCGACTGTAGCTTTAATGATAGAATGCATTCACTAAAGCACTTTAACAAGTCGTCAAGAGTATATTGTGAATTGCCTAAGACATAACCAGGAGTAAAACAGTGATTGTATCATAGAAAAACAACCTTCCTTGCTAAAGCAATCTTTGATTAAAGGTGCAAGATATGGCTTCGTTTAACCAATCATCTACTTTTATCACAAACTTCAGCTTGTGCTTAATTAAGACATCTTCATTAAGGTTAAGTATGAAGAGTGAAGAGCTGGAGTGAGATGAGACTCCATTTGGTGTACTCAGGAGAGAGGTTCAGTGTTTAAGTGAAAGAGCATGAGACAGAAACAGTGTGGTACCACATACATAAATGAATGATGCTATTGTAAACCCAAGTATTCTGTTGGCTAACATGCTTATTGCACATTCACAGTTCAGTTTAGAATGCTGTAAATCATGTTGTTATGAAATTAGGCTTACATAACTTGTTCACCAATGGGTCTTCTGCAGTGAATGGGTGCCATCAGAATGAGAGTCTAAACAGCTGATAAATACATCACGAGATTCCGCAAGTAATCCACATGTCTCCAGAAGCTGCATGTTTGTAAGAAACAAATTCATCGAGATGTTTTTAACTTAAAAATCCTTTATCCTTATTGCATTCTCCAGTAAAAAAGTTGTCTGAATCAGCAGAGAAATACACTCTTAAAAATAAAGGTGCTTCACAATGCCATAGAATAACTTTTTTTTTTTTATCTAAATGGTTCCATAAAGGACCATTAATATCTAAAAAATATTTCTGTTTCACAAAAGGTTCTTTGTGGCGAAAGAAGCTTCTTCAGATTAAAAAAGGTAAGAAAGAGATGGTTCTTTAAAAACCAATTGTTCTTTGTGGAACCAAAAATTGCTGTGAAGAATCTTTTAAGCACCTTTATTTTAAGAGTGTATGCACAAATGTATTTATTTAAACAAATAAACATACATGTTTACAACAAAAAGTTAAATGATGAATGGAGTTGTGTGGATTATTATAATGTTTTTATCAGCTGTTTGGACTCTCATGCTGACGGCACCCATTCACTGCAGAGGATCAATTTGTGACCTAGTGATGTGATTCTAAATTTCTTTAAATGTAATTTTTGGCTAAACTATACCTATGTAACTGTAAATGCAATGTAACTGCAGTGTATACATTATCATATGTGGATTGTGGAAACCTATTGACCCTATTTGGACCTTTAATTTACTGCACATAAATGGAATTTACTGTTTGATTGAATTCTAATTCTTTTGATTTGTGTCACTTTACAAAATCAGTTAAACCCAAACACATGATCAGCACTTTTCTGATAATATCAGCATTCAGCCGATCCAGCCTACAGTGACAAATAGCTGATAGACTGCGGTACATTTTATTGCCCAATATGAGGAGGAAAATAAATAAATGGAGTTCATTAACTGAGACCTGGCCTGCAGTCTGTGTGTACAGTATGATTTAATCCAATTTATTTCTACTGCACTGCAGGAATTCATCTCTTGAAAAGGTTACACATCAGCGAGGAAGCTAGGAAATCAATACATTGAGAAGTCTCTGAAAAAGAATGTAGAAAATGCATGCATGCAGGCTGATGGTGTTTTAAATGCATACTGATTAGGATTGAGCATATTGTGGATGCTGCACACTGGTGGTGGATGAGGAGATACCCCTTGACTATGTAAGCGCTTTGAGTGTCTAGAAAAGCGCTATATAAATGTAAAGAATTATTATTATTATTATTATATTGCAGGAGCCTTAGATGAGGCCGTTTGACATTCATTTTGTCCTTCCCTGTATTTTTCCTCTTCATTCGCATCAGTAACCCCCATTTGTACAGTAAAATGGTTTTTACCTCAGTCCTGGAGGCTGAACATGGGCAGAAGTGAACTCAGGCCAGTGGGTGTTGTGCTGATGTCACATGACTGGATGAAGTGTCCTCTGGAGACAGCTGAGAACGACATGACCCAGAGTATGGCTCTGAAAGCGTGTGCCCTTGGTGTTATTTTCAGTAGAAGTAGTCCTAGAAGAACACAAAAACACTTAAAGCATAGATATTTATTAAACTCATTCAGTGGAGAGTATTGGAAAGCAAGTAAATAATGCATAAGAATAAAAGATAGCCTATGTAAATCATTGTTTAAATGTTTTTTTATTTATGAATCAAAGTAAATCAAATGCAAATCAAAGTAAATCAAATGCAAATTAAACATACTGTGCATAATCTCCTAGTGTCCTTTTTTAAAATCTTTTGACAGCCTTGCCGATGACAATGTCATTTAGTATTATTTGTATACTATATGAGTTTTAGTACTTGATATTTTACATACAACATAGTATTTTGTAATATTTTAAATGAAAATGACAATTTTCAGTTTTTATTTAATTTGATTTTATTTTTACTTTTGTCATTTTCTTATTTATATAATATAATATATAAGATTTAGTAATTGGTATTTTATATACCATACAGAATTTTGAATGAGATTTTTTTTTTCAGTTTAGGTTTAGTTTTGCACTTTTGCCATTTTCTTTTGTTTGTTTAACTAATAATCTAATTAACTTCATTTTATTTTAGTTTTAGCTTTAGTCATTTCAATTTAAATGTATTTTATTACAGTTAAAGTTTTTCTTGTAATAGCTATATTTTGTTATTTTATATTTATTTCAATTAATGTTCAAAGTTTTATTTGGATTTAGTTTTTGTTTAGTTAAATTATTATTTTTAGTAGATAAATATTGTGTAACATGTTATTTTACATTAAATTATGATGCTGTCAGTTTCGATTCAAGCTGGATATTGGCTTTGGCTATCAACAAACGCATTCTGGTCAAACACTAGCATTATATATATATATATATATATATATATATATATATGTATATATATATATATATATATATACATATATATATAATGTATAATATATATTATATATATATATATATATATATATATATATATATATATATATATAATGTATAATATATATATTGTATATATATATATATATATATATATATATATATATATATATATATATATATAGCATAATATATAGATATATTATCATAGGTATTCTTGACCTGATTTTCATAGCATAAAGCATATTCTTTGTGTGCTAACTACAAAAAAGTTAAAATGAGACATTAATGAAGCTCTTCTGGGGATTTGAATTACATAAACTACTCTGAATTCTGCTGGATACAAAAATAAACATCCCACACTTTTTTCTTGTATCTGAGGCTTTTTAAGCAAAGTCATACTTTACGTATTCGAAGAACAGACATTTGACAAACACGTTTTCATTGGCACGCTTTATCAGATCGCTGTGCTCACAGTTTGATTAGCTTTGGCCCTCATTCACATAAATTGCTATTGGAATCTATGCTAAATCTCCTGTTAGCTAAACTGCCTGCTAATCCCTTCACGTTCACTAGAACCTGCTTTGTGTTTAAACACCCATAATCCATCTGGATTCGGCCAGGATTCAGTGTTTTTATCCACAGAGGAGCTTAACTCTATCACTGCACCAGCACAAATGTCAAAACCACAAAATGACCCTGAGCGCCTTTATTCTGACACTTCAACCAGATGGCTAGCAATGCAATCATGCTAATATTGGCCCCAACACACAAAAATGGTCACCTCCGCCCAATCCCCGCATGATGGGATTACTTACATCAGAGTGAGTAAGAGAGATCAGCCACAGAACAGAAACAGTTGCAGATAGAGATTCTACATAGATTCGGTTCTCAACAACCAGCTATGTTCATTTAATACTGTCTGTAAGCAGCACAAGCATGGCATCTGAACAGAGGGAGATTCTGAAGATAAAAAAAATATAAAAAATTCAATTTGCTGCCATGGCTAACGATGTCTCTGTCTCACATCTGATAGCGCCCCAGTTTACCAATCTGTGACAACTGCACTTTACAGGGAATAGTGCACACTGAATAAGTTCCCTTTCGGTTAATACAGAGCATTTTGGTTTTCATTTTTATGTGGAGTATCACCATAATACTTCATTAGGATAAGATCATGAGAAAAAAAAAGCAAACAAACACGAGGACTAATAAAAAAAGAAATTAAAAAAAGTGCATTTTAATAGTAATTGTGACTTTATTTTTCACAATTGTCTGTTTTTTCCTCATAATTGGCACTTTTATATCTGACAATTGGATTATTTATCCTTATAATTGTGACTTTATATCTTACAATTGGTCTTTTTTTCTTGTAATTGTGGCTTTATATCTTATAACGATATGACAATATCTCATAATTGTCATTTTACGTCACAATCAACACATTTCCACATAATTGTTGTCAAAATTATGACTTTATATCTCACAATATCTGTATGTATAATTTTACATAACATTTTATATACCACTCCTTATGTTTTTTTTCTTAGTATTTTCTTAGTATTTTATCTCATAGTGTGCCTAAATCACAATTGAAACTTTTTTTCTCGTAAATAAGCCTTTTTTTTTAAACCTTGCAATCTGATTTTATTTCACAACTGTCATTATTCACCCTCATAATTGTGATTTTATATCTCACAATCTGACACTATATTTCACCAATTGGATTTTTTCTTGTAATTGCGACTTTATATCTCACAACTGCTGCTTTTTCTCATAATTGTCACATTATATTTCATAATCAATGTCACAAGTGACGTTTTCTTTTCTAGTATTTCATAATTTTTTCTGGCAATCTAACTGTATATCTCAAATTTAATTTTTTCTTGTATTTGTGACTTTATAATGTATATCACAACTTCTTTTTTTCTCATAGTAGTCACTTATATCTCACAATCAAAATTTTCACATATTTCTGTCTATATCTTACCATTGTCCTTTCCTCCACCTCATATTTGGGATCCCACAATCATGACATTACATCTGAGAATTTGACTTTTACATCTCTTTACATACAATTTTTGCCTTTTTTTTGTAATTGTGACTTCATATCTCCCTGATGTGACTTTATTTCTGTGATCGGGTGGGTAATGTTTCATAAGAACCAACCTCGTCCACCTGGAGTTACATTTCTGATCTGAGTGTTAAAATTACCTGCATGACCAGATGAACTGGATTCCATGAATATGATTCTTTTACAGCAGTCAGAGTGTCTGTTTATTGAGAGGTGTGTCTATTAATTTTGAAACCGTTACCAAAAAAGCTCCGCTGCAGTAAAGCGAGAGAGATATAGAAGGCAAAATATAAAGAGATAATAAGTAAAGGACCAGCTGGCAGTCAGGCTCAGGTGTGACAAGGGGACAGCACACACACACACACACACACACACAAACACAATGCTAGAGGCTTTGTATGGCAATAGAGCAGGTGTGTGAGATGATAAAGAGAGGGATAGAGAGAGATATACATGGTGTCATAACAAATACCTTAATATTTTTGATATTGTAAGACATTTATCTGCCTCCTACACTTCAGTAGCCATTAACATCATTTACAAACCAACACACAAACTGGTTCCGGTCAAATGTAATGCAGTGTTTTGTTGTGTAAGGCACATATGTTGTGTTATAATGATTGTACGTCCTATGATGAATCTAGAGCCATTCTAAACAAAGAACAAATAAATTATGGCATCAGCTATTTACACTAAATCTAAAATACATACAGTACAACTGTTTTAAGCAAGGATGATTAAGTTGATCAAAAATGACAGAAACAATATTTATAATGTGTCCATTTCAAATAAATGCCATTCTATTGAACAAAGAATCATGTATCAGTTTCTGACACTGAACACTGCAGTAATGACTGCTGAACATTAAGCTTTCCCATCACAGGAATAAAATACACTTTAAAAAAGAAAAAAGTTATTTTAAACTGGAATGACAGCATGTATTTGTGATTTAAACATGGATATGACTAGTGAATAATATGTACGAACCACTAATATCAGAAGTTTAAAAACTTTTCTCTTCTTCCTGCAGAGATTATGAATGATGTCATCAAGAAGGTGAAGAAGAAGGGAGAATGGAAGGCAAGACAAACTCAATAACCCCATCACCATAGCAACCGCTCTATCCTTATGTCACCGCACCACAGTTTTAATATTTCATTGAGTCCCCGAGCCGCAGACAGGAAATCATTGTGATTAATAACATCCTGTTCTGCCTGTATCATGACACATGCATATCTATTTCGGTGACCATATTAATAAATAACAGTTTTCACACTGCCTGCATAAGCATAAGCAACAGACCTTTCTTTTGCATAAATGTGTGTTTTCGAGACTCTCTCATTAATCCTGCTCTCTGTTTTTCTCTGTAGGCTTTGATTGTGGACCAGCTCAGCATGAGGATGCTTTCCTCTTGCTGCAAAATGACTGATATCATGACAGAGGGCATCACTAGTAAGTCAAACCACAGTTTTTGACCACAAATGAAGTAAAAAGTTCACCTTTGCTGCCAACAACAAGCCTATGGCTCATGGGACACAACAAGAATAAACCATATATAATCTCAATTTAAACCATTTAGCATTTAACCAGCATATGTGACCAGTTTTCGTAAAAAAAATGTATTGTGCTTTATATATATATATATATATATATATATATATATATATATATATATATATATATATATATACATATTACGATTTAAGTTTAATTTAGTTTTATTTAAGTTGTAATTTTTTATTTTTATTTTTATAAATAGTGTTTCAAAGCTAATTAATTCCAGTTAGCAGCCAAGGCAGCATTTCAAGTTCAAGTTTTTCATTTTATTTCAATTAACCTAAAGGTTAATGAATATAACCCTGTATCAGAGAAGCTGCTTCTGTGACTAACTTGCTATTTCTGCTTCTACTTTTATCTCTGCAGTTGTTGAAGACATTAATAAGCGAAGAGAGCCTCTGCCTTCATTGGAGGCCATTTACCTGATCACCCCAACTGAGAAGGTACTCAAACACACTGATTTTAGTAGCTGCTAAAGACGCTAAAATAACACCCTGGAAGCGTGGAGGCGGAACCTTCACACTTTACACACTAAACATATGTCATTCACTGACACACTGAAACTCTTGCCATTTCTTCTGGCCATTTTTGTTACTATAACAACACAAAACACAGACACAGTCTTATCTGAAGCTGGTTGTATTTCTCTTACCAGTCTGTGCAGACTCTCATCAATGACTTCAAAGATCCCCATTCAGCGAAATACAAAGGGGCTCATGTGTTCTTCACTGACTGTGAGTATCTGAGGGTACTCCACTGTACTTCAAGTGCTCAGTATTAATGGGACCTCACTAAAAACTAGACTACTACATAAGCAATCAGCAAGGCAATGGTTTTACTGAATTTTACAAAAACACAATGCTATGTGACATTAGATATAAAGATGAATCAATTGATCCAGTGAATTTAATGACAGATATGAATGAATAAGTTTTTCTACCTGAATTATTTTGTAGTTAATAAAAATTGAAGGTGCTGATACAGTAAGCCTTGGTTACAAAAATAAATTAAAAGGAAATAAAATAAAATCTTAAGTGGGAAATATATAAAATAAGAAAACAATAAATGAACTTAATAACAATACACTTAAAGACTATAAAAAAAATTAAAACTGCATCCATGAGAATAAAAAATAAATAAATATAAAAGTGTAAATATACAATAAATATTGCTTCTGGATTTTATTGGAAATTTTAGTGCAGAAATGTTGCCGCTGACTTTGGATATTTTTTTACATTTAATTTCAGATATTTATATCTATATAAAATAATCTAAGTGATGTATATTATGCCAGAACTTTAATAAACTGCTGTCACTGCTCAAAATCTTATGTCAACTACCCATGTGTGTTTTTTTTAGCTTGCCCAGACCCCCTGTTTAATGATGTGGTGAAGAGCCGTGCCTCCAAGACCATTAAAACCCTAACTGAGATCAACATCGCCTTCCTGCCCTATGAGTCCCAGGTGAGGCATTTCAGGAGGGGAGAGGACAAGAGAAAAAAATACAGGAATAATGACTATCCGTATAGAGAACTACGCAGAAACAAATCAGTGAATGCAGAAATAGAGTGTTCCAGAACTGCTCTAAGGCTGGGGGGATGCATCAGGCCCACAATGCCTTGCTGCTCAGGCTGTCTGCTATGATTAATTCAGTGGAGTCAGAGGAGCAGTGCATTTCGCCTGGCGTGATGATGCTGTAAATCAACGCTTCGCAGGCTCGCTTCATTCAGCATCACGCAGCATTGGCCAATCAGAGGAGGTTATGAGAGGGAACAAGCATCAAGGGGAACCCATCTGCTGAACAGAAGGGTGGTCATGTGACTCTGTGTGTGCTGATAGGGGATGGGGAGGGGTGGATGTGAAGACCTGACTGCCTGACAGAGATTCGGCCACAGGAAACACGAAAGACAGGAAGGAAAGGAATGAAAGCAAAGACTGGAAACAACTCGCTAACTCAAAGCTCATCCCTCAGACTAGTTTGGAAACAGGAAAACATTTCATAGAATTCTGTCACAGGTCTTTTGCATGTGACATGCATACAAAATCATAAAAAAATATTTATTTATAGAATAAAATTAATTTCTAGAATTAACCAGCTGGCTCAACATCATGATGGATGATGTCATCATCTATCGGCCCAACCCTAGTTTATATAATTGTTGTTTATATAATATGATTCCAGTTTTAGATATTTTAGTATATCAAGTTAAACTAAATTAAAAGGAAAAATGTTGCATTGGCAACTTGCGCAAGTAAAATTAAGCTTCATCTGTATTTTTCTATGCCAAAATGGCACATTAAAAACGAAGCAAAAAGGTACAAAATGCCAGTTGATCACTTTGCCTGTCCACATTACTGCTCTATCAGAAACGAGTATGAATGTGTTTTCAGGTGTTCTCCTTGGACAACCCTGATGCCTTCCAGAGTTTCTACAGCCCTCATAAGACACAGCTGAAGAACCCTGTGATGGAACGGTTGGCAGACCAGCTGGCCACACTGTGTGCCACACTGAAGGAATACCCTGCCGTCCGATACCGAGGGTAAGGCACGGAGAGTCTCTTAATTACTGAGAACCAAATAGCCTTTTAATAATCTTTATAACTGATCTGTTCCTGATGATACCGTTTCACATTATGCAATCATATTTATCCATTGTACACACACTTACAGCAGGAACTAGTGTAGAAGACAGATGCCCAGTCATCTCTGGATCAGATTGCAGGAAGTGGCTGCTCGTCAGGATCAACAGAGCTGTCTCACGTTTTGTCTCTCTGCTCTAATACTCTGATTTTCTATGTACAGGGAGTATAAAGATAACGCCACTCTGGCTCAGCTGCTTCAGGACAAACTGGACGCCTACAAAGCAGATGATCCCACAATGGGGGAGGTGAGTGGCACATCTCAGTTACTGCACTGCAGAGAGAGAGAGAGAGAGAGAGAGAGAGAGAGAGGAGTTCATACATGTACATGTGAATATGCTAGAAGAAGGGGTACACGAGCAAGGGAAACATAAGCAGCTTTCAGCGGGATCTTGGATAGATTCGGATTTTGTTAAACCCATAAAACAGAAATTATGACTTCAGAATATCAGGGCTGTCAAAGAAATCAAGCATGAAACCAATTTTCAATCTTCACTATCCTGGTCTTATTGTGGACAAATCCTTGAATTGGATTCATGTTAATCAGAATGGCTTGTGCTCATCGTGGAGCAATAGTAGATTTTTTATCTTTCTGCAGGGTCCAGACAAGGCTCGCTCTCAGCTCATTATTCTGGACCGAGGTTTCGACCCTGTCTCTCCTGTCCTGCACGAGCTCACCTTCCAGGCTATGGCCTATGACCTGCTGCCCATCGAGAATGATGTCTACAAGTGAGTGAAATAAATAAATATATTTAAACTTATTTTTAAAATAATATTTATTGTATTAAATGTTTATATTTATATATGATATTATATAACATTAATATTATATAATATAATATAAAACAATAGAAAATCATAATTATAATACATACACTAATATGTAAAATATTTCATAATACAATCTAAAATAATAATTATAATGCATTTATGTAAAATATTTCAAATGTATATTAATAAACATTTATTTTTAAATAATATTTACTAAAAGTGAGCTTATTTTATTATTATATAAATTTAGTATAATATCACAAAATGATAATTAAATTATATATATATATATATATATATATATATATATATATATATATATATATATATATATATATATATATATATATATATATAAATACAAAAATACTTTTTTTTTACATTTGACATTATGAGGGTCAGTTATTCGAAATTGAGATTTATACATCATATGAAAGCTAAATAAATAAGTTGACAATAAATTGGCCGAGATACAACTATTTGATAATCTAGAATCTGAGGGTGCAAAAAATTACAATATTGAGAAAATTGCCTATAAAGTTGTCCAAATGAAGTTCTTAGCAATGCATATCACTAATCAAAAATTACGTTTTGATTTATTCACAGTAGGAGATTTACAAAATATCTTCATGGACCATAATCTTTATCTAATGTCCTAATGATTTTTGGCATAAAAGAAAAATCAATCATTTTGACCCTTACAATGTTTTTTTGGCTATTGCTAAAAATATATCCCAGAGACTTAAGACTGATTTTGTGCTCCAGGTTCACATATGTAAACTATTTAAAATGTATATAAATAAACATTTATTTTAAAATTATTTACTAAGTTAACTAATTATAGTATTACACATTCTTTCATAAATATATGATCATATAATAAAATATTAAATAACAATTAAAAACACATTTAAAAACAGAAAATGTGCTGCCATGCAGCATATGAATTATTACAAAGGGATCATTAACAAATACTTTCATTAATTGACCAAGGACAGTAATAGAATAGAATAGAATAATCATTTGTTTGATTTGACTCTGGTAGGTATGATACCAGTGGGATGGGAGACTCCCGTGAGAAGGAAGTGCTACTGCATGAAGACGATGACCTCTGGGTAGCACTACGGCACAAACATATTGCTGAGGTCTCACAGTGAGTAAAACCTTACATTTTTTGTCCTTAAAGGGATAGTTTACCTTCAATTGCTGGTTCCCATTGACTTGCATAGTGTATTTTTTTTCATACCATGGAAGTCTATGTGGACCAGCAACTGAAGCTGAACTATAATTTTAGATCTGGTTTTCCTGTTATATTCTCCGTCTGTAAATGGTGACATCCGTGTTCTCTCCCTCCTTTCTCATTTCCCTTGCTCACAGGGAGGTGACGCGCTCCCTGAAGGAGTTTTCTGCTAGTAAACGGATGAATACTGGGGAGAAGGTACGCTGGAGTCCGGCTGAGGGAGAAGGGCTTGGAGGAGAGAATAAATGAGGAGTAGAATAGAGAGAATACTGTAGCGTGGGTGAAGGAGGATAGCCTGGCAGATGAGATTGCGCTGGCAGATGTGATGGCTGACTCGTGTGAAAGCACTCTGATGCTACAACAGAATTAGTGTCGATTGACTTACTGACACAGCACAAGCCAACACACATACACACACATTTCTGCTGTTATGTACTATACTATATGCAATAGTGTATAGTCTCACAAAATAACAGCTTTTATATTGCGTCATATCTGTGTCCCTAATTTGGCCTACTGGATCTGAGACATGTCTGGAGGCAGCGTCTGACATCAGTTTTGCTCTCCTTTCTGAGAAAGTCCTGTGTTTCTTCCAGACCACTATGAGGGACCTGTCTCAAATGCTGAAGAAGATGCCGCAGTACCAGAAAGAGCTCAGCAAGGTAAGAGAGCTCAAAACACACGTGCAATCAGCCAAAGAAGACCAAACAAAACCTCATGGGAATTGCAGTTCCAATATTTACCTCACCGACCCTTAAAATCTCTGCCCCTCTAGTACTCGACCCATCTGCAGCTGGCCGAGGACTGCATGAAGCACTACCAGGGAACCGTAGACAAGCTATGCCGTGTAGAACAGGTACAGTTTCACCACAGACACATTACTGAAAAACCGTTGCGTATTCCAGTTTCATGAATTATGTTTCACACAATGATTTTAACATTCACGAAATGTGATATTATTATTTATAATATAAGGTTGATTACAGTTTTAAGTACAATACAATATTTATTCTATTGGAAACTAGTGCTAAAAAAGTAAAAAAAATATTTGCCCTTAAAAATTCTTATATATATATTTTAGAAGTGTTTGGTGCGCAGGTTTCACTCTCCTCGTTCCTGTGCGGTGTGATGCTCCACTTAATATTGCATTCTGCTCATGTACCACTCATGCTATCTATCTATCTATCTATCTATCTATCTATCTATCTATCTATCTATCTATCTATCTATCTATCTATCTATCTATCTATCTATCTATCTATCTATCTATCTATCTATCTATCTATCTATCTATCTATCTATCTATCTATCTATCTATCTATCTATCTATAACAAACATAATATTGTTCATTGTTGGAATAAAGATCCTGATTTCATTTTGTTATTTGATTCATTATTTTGACTGTAATAGGACTAAAAAGTGCAGTTATCATCCACCCCATCTCTATTTTTGGCTTCTAGAAGACAAAAAAGACATTTTTCATGGCTGTTCATTCTATTTCTATGGTGTAGGCTGAAAGCAACCAAAGTAATAGGTGGTGGGGAGGGAACTATAACACACGAGCTGCTCGGAGAAGTTACCCACCTGGTCACGATTTATTTCCAATGAGGGGGTGAGCAGAGCGGTGAACGGGTGCAATGTAACTGAGTCAACGAGTATGGAGTGCGTGTCTAAAAGCTGTGCACCAAGAACTCGTCTATATCATCTTTACCAGATCCACCACTGATTGAATGAATCTAACTATGTTAATAAAGGGCATATCATTTTAGTTTTAATGCTTCCAGTGTGCCAAGCATAATTTATGAGGTGCGCTCTGTAACCCGACAGGATCTCGCTATGGGAACAGACGCAGAGGGTGAGAAGATTAAAGACCCCATGAGGGCCATCGTGCCAATCTTGCTGGACACCAACGTCAGCACCTACGACAAGATCCGCATCATCCTGCTCTACATTTTCCTTAAGAATGGTTAGAGAGCCTTTTGCAGCCATTTTCTACCTCACTTTGTTTCTCAGTGCCCAGATCAGCCATTTTATAACATGTGTGTCGTGTGTTGCAAAACAGGGATCACGGAGGAGAACCTTAACAAGCTGATTCAACATGCCCAGATCCCTCCTGAGGACAGTGAGATCATCACCAACATGGCTCATTTGGGTGTCCCAATCATCACGGATGTACGCTGTCTGATTTGCATCCTGTGTTTCTGTGGCGGTTCGAGGAGTTTCTCTGACCTGCCATTTTTTGTTTCTGTATGCTGCAGTCTACTCTCCGCAGAGGCAAGAAGCTTGATCGTAAGGAGCGTGTGAGCGAGCAGACCTACCAGCTTTCTCGCTGGACCCCACTCATCAAGGACATCATGGAGGTCAGTCCTGATTTATAAAGTTTGACAGTAACTGTGTGTAGATTGTGTCTTAAGGTTAGTGAATCTTGTTGCAGGATGCTATCGATGAGAAGCTGGACACCAAACATTATCCGTACATCTCAACACGCTCGTCCTCTTCCTTCAGCACCTCTGCAGTCAGGTACACACACTCACTCGATTTGGATTTTTAGGCTCGCTTCAAATAATTTGGAATTTGAGTTGACCACTACTACAGGAAGTTCAAATGGAACGACAGGAAGACGAATTTAATAAACTGCAGAACAATTGATCAAATTAGGAATAAAATTAGCAAGAAATTATTTTCAGGTGCTTTGTTTCTTTCTGGGTTCTTTGACAATGTTCCATAAAATAAGTAAAAAACTTAAAGTTAATTTTTGAATGACAAGTACCTCAATAAAATACAAATGTATTATATTTGGCACTTTATGCTTATTAGAAATATATTATAAAAAAGTATAATAAAAATACAATATATACATATCTAATGTTTCTGGTATTATCTTATATGATGTATACATTGTTTATGATGTTTATAGATAATTCCATTTGAAAATGTGTTAATCTGCCAAACGTAGTTATATCTTAATTTTACTGTCGTACAGTAAGGTTCAACATGAGTTAACACAATTAGATAACTAGCAATAGAAATAATTCTGAAGCATTTATTAATCTTAGTTAAATGTTAATTTCAACATTTATTTATAAATAATTGAAATAACTGAAAGTTGTATTTTTTCTTAACTAACCTTAGCAAAGATGAATAAATTCTGTAACAAATGTATTGCTCATTGTTAGTTAATGGACTAACTAATGGGACCCTACTGTAAAATATTACTTTTTAATTATTTTTATCATTCATTTTAAATCCAAGAAAATTTGAACAGTGTGTGTGTTAAAATAAAATAAAAACACACACACTAAAACCCCAATACATGCATGTTTGTATTGCACAGTTCAAAAGATAGAAGCAGCTTGGATCAATAATCATTTGTGCACTGAGGGGTGGGGAGAACATTGAGATCAATATCTCGATTGGTGGGTGGCGCGACGTGAGGTGGGGGTGAACACCAAGTCGTTTTCAGAAGCAGTGGAAACTGGGATATTTCCTCAGGGTCAGCAATAATGATCCCACTGCACTGTTCTGCGTTCAGGACAAACAAACGAGCACAGCTCTTGTAAACAGTAGCAGAGACAAAGCAGGACAACCCTGACTCTCACAGAAGGAGAACTGGGATCTGATGGGTCCCATTGCATAGCTATTGATTAGACTCGAGATCACCAGTGTTTACGCCAATTTACTCTCTCATTGTGCTTGCAAATAACTCTGTCGTTCCTTAAAGGGAAAGTTCTTACAAAAATGAAAATTCTGCCATCATTTACTCACCCTCAAGTTGTTCCAAACCCGTATGAATTTCTTCTGTCGAACACAAAAGATGATGTTAGTAGCTACAGTAATAAGTATTTTTTTCCATACTATGGAAGTCAATGGCGACCAGAGTTAAATGTTTCTACCTGTGGTGTCTAGTCTTCATAGTCTTCGTAATGAGTAAAACAGTGCAGTCTGTAACAAATATCTTCTTTCGGTTTGACTGTACGTTGAAGTTGACATGCATTCATATGTTCTTTCCATGGCAGTGCTCGATATGGCCACTGGCACAAGAACAAAACCCCTGGAGAGTACCGTACGGGCCCTCGCATCATGGTCTTCATTATTGGGGGCGCGTCCTTTAGCGAGATGCGCTGTGCCTATGAGGTCACACAGGCTAATAGCAAATGGGAGGCCATCGTTGGTGAGTCTGCACAGGGTACTTCTAAAAGTCACTGTAAATTAAAGCAACCACCCTTTAAAGCTTGACTGATATGTTTATATTTATCTATACATGTGTTTTTGTCATATAATATGTGTAATCAGACTGGCAAATCTATATTTTTCCTGTGCTCTTGTCTTGTACATGTCATGTTTTAACTGCTTTTAAATTGCAGTCGTGAGCCTCTGATGTGTTCATAAGTCTATGTTCGTAAGTTCTTCTTTTTGTGTGTCTTGTGTGCGTGTGATAAGGTTTGTGCACTTGTGTTTAGAATTGTCTTTTGAACTGACTTTTTAGGCCTATGGCAGCCAAAAAGAGTAGGTGTTCACACTGCTCATAAAATAATCAAAAGAAATCATGATAATCTAAAGAAATGGTTCACCCAAAAATGTACTTATCCTCAGGCCGTCCAAGAGTGTTTCTTCATCAAATATGGCATTACATCATTTGCTCGCCAATGGATCCTTGCAATGAATGGGTGCCATCAGAATTAGAGTACAATCAGCTGATAAAAACATCACCATCAACACCACTCTAGTCAATCAATGTCTTATGAAGTGAAAAGCTGCATGTTTGTAAGAAACAAATCCATTATTAAGACGTTTTCAAAATGTCTTGAAGATTTTGATGCTTTTATCAGCTGTTTGGACCCTCATTCTGACGGCACCCATTCACTGCAAAGGATCCACTGGTGAGCAAGCAATTATAAATATTTAAATATCTTAAATGGCCTGAGGGTGAGTATTTTTTCTTTATTGGGTAAACTATTATGAGTTCTCATTAAAATTATTGACTTTTGGTAACTTCAACATACTGTCAGTGCGAACTGCCCTTTAGAAGTGAATTTTAAAGTATCAGTCTGTTGTTTTCCAGAAGAAATTTGAGCAGTGAAGATTTTTACATTAACGCTGAATTTCCAATTGGGCAACTTACCAATTTATCCAAATGGCTATTGGGCAACTTACCAATTTTTGTCCAAGCATGAGGTCTATTAGAGATGGACAATGCATCTGAAGGACCTCCATGGGACAATTGGAATTAATATTTTTAGTTGATTGAAGGTGGCCTAAGATTTCTTGAGTCTTCCATCACTGATACATCCACCCCGAGCTTCCAAAAATATTTTTTTGTCAGGGTTTTTTCTTTTTGTATAGGATGATATTTCTGAAAAATCAAGATCTACAAATGCTGGAAATGGTATTTAACCCTATTTTGCCCCCATAAAGATTAACGGTGGTGAAAGAACGTGAGGTGCGGTGTGAGATTCATTCTGAGCGTGAAGCCACCTTTGTTCCTCCGCAGGTTCTACTCACACACTCACCCCAACCAAATTTCTAATGGACCTGCGGCACCCTGACTTCCGAGAATCCACTAGGGTGTCCTTTGAGGACCCTGTCCCCTCAGACGAGTGAGAGAGAGAAAGAGGGAAGGGTGGGAGAGAGAAAACACACTCTGACAAAGTAAAGGCAGCCGAACAAAGAAACCCTTTCTGAACCCCCACAGCACAAGGGCTTTCTTTTCTTGCTCCTGTTACCACACTCCACCGTTTTACTACGCCACCACGCCTCAGGGATGGGTGTCCGGCTCCTGCCTCCAATCTGCAAGTCTCACTCAGGCTCCGCCTTCTACTGGGACCAGCCAATATTGAACTGCTGAATGCCTCATTCAGAACTGCAGTGGGTGGAGCCTTTTTTTGAGTGACAGATGCAGTAGGAGTCCTGACCCCATCCCTGTAGAACCGCATCCTCTCAGTTGGGTGGATTAAACTGCATTCTCCTCAATATGCGCCTTTTAATTCAATGATGTCTCCTCATCCGACTAAAAAGGGCTTTCTCCATTTGCCCTCCCAAATATAAATAATTTGTTAAAGCTTCATTTTCCCGCAGATTTAATCTACCCTTAAGACTCACCATATTCCGATTATTTCTGAATAACAATCTAAGACAATCACTCATATTAACGTTGTTTTTCCCCCTCTGGAGAGGTAATTGATGCCAATTGCAGGATAATTTGTTTTTGTTTTTAATCTAGTTCCTCAAACTACCTCACATCACGTCTACATGACCAAGTGGCCGTCTGCAAAGAATATATGTTAAAATGACTTCCGCCAGACAGTGACTGGCACTTTTCCTTCTGTATAATTCTTCTGCAGATGCCAACACTTGTTCTTCAGATATGCTTTAGCACTAACGCTTTCCCCAAACATTAACATTTTGAAACTAACTAGTTTGGGCCCTGGCTATGTCATTTTTCAGAAACCTTCATGTTATGCCTCAGGTGCTGGTTTTTTTGCATTAAATTTAACTTACTATACTATTAAAACAACTCATGGTAATCAATCAATGCAATTTGTGGTTCATGACTGGTACTTAGAAATAGAGGATGTTTTGAACAAGCTTAGCTACACTTTATATTACAACACTGTAATTCCTGTGCATGCTTGTGGTTACATTAAATGTTATGAATTATTTATTTAATTCATTTAAAACATACTATTAGTTGTCTTTGCTCTTAAAAGAATGTTCTGGGTTAAATACAAGTTAATGACATGCTCTCAGTTACAACAGGAAATCATTTTAACTCATTTGGGAGAACTTGCTAAACTTGCATTCACAGTAATGCTCTTGAAATGGAAGTCTATAGGGCATTACACTGTAATAATCATCAAATACAGTATGCACAGTTCTGAAAGTACAACCATAAGACTTAAACATTCTATGTATACCTTTTACCTTAGTCTATGCAATCCCCTTTGGAATACCTTGCCCCATAGACTTCCATTGTAAGAGCATTGCAGCACAATTATGTCAAGGTTTTGACAAACAAATGGACGAGTCAGATTGTTTTCTGTAGTAATCGTAAATACTGTTGATAGTGATTAACTTGTATTGAACCCAGAATTTTCCTTTAACCCAGTTACAAGCTTCTCCCAAGTATTACAAAGAATAGATAACATTTATAAGCCAACAAATGCACACAAATGAGGTCCTGTAATACAAAGTGTCTTTTCAAACACCTTTACTGACTAAACCATTGTTCAAGAATGATCATTGCTTAACCCTATCAAGTATCCATCACTCAAGTGTCAGGCTGCTAAAGCTATATCCCTTTTGTTTTCCCCTTTTTCTGTTGGTTTTTCGTGTTCGTAAATGATCACACCATATGCAGTATGCCAGTCCTAACCCATACTGCAACATGAAACACTTCTTGACTGTTCCAGCCATTATTGATCAATAATATGGTTTGTTTTCATGGATCTTTAGTTTAGACCCGCTCATCTAGATGAAGAGCTACAAATCACATTGTGAATCTGATTAGCGATTAGCAAAACTGCGTGTTTGCATTTACTTGGCCCAGAAGATTATATCAGATGCAGTCACAAGGCAATTTAGTTGCATGTTCAAAGCAACTACACATTCAGTTCTACTCCTTCAGCAATGTTAGATTCATTTGCCTCTTTCTGTAGGCAACCACCACTGGTTTAAGCGAACATGACATTCATTATCAAGTGTTTTTAATCACTGAAGTAGTGGGAACATGCAGCTTTGCTAAAGATATATTAGGATAGACATTTGTTCCACAGAGCACCAAAAATCTAAATTATTTCAGTGCATACCCATGTTTGTTTTTGTTGTTTTTGAGATGACCCTGTGGCACAAATGCTTTTGGATAGTTTGAATGTCCAGTATTTGTGATGTGTTAGAATTGTGTCTTCAGCTTAATATCTAATCAAATTTAAATATTTCCTTATTTTGCAATTTTAACATTTTTAGATTCAAAACAAAATCTTGATAAATCAATATGATGTTTTTTTAAGGGTTGGGTAAGATTTTTTTCATGTTTTTGAAAGTATCTTAAACTCACCAGGGCCAGATTTATTGCTTAAAACTAAAGTAAAACCTGTAATATTGTGAAATATTGAATGAATGGGTTTCTATTTTAACCTGAAATCATTGTAATATTCTGATTTGCATGTGCAAGAAACATTTCTAATTTATTATAACAGTTGGACAAGGTTGTGCAACTTAATATATTTGTTGACACAATGGTATATACACATACTTTTTAAGTATTCTTGAATGTAAATTTGAAAAGACAATTAAAAAATTCACATTATAAATGTTTTTACTCTCACTTTAGATCAATTTAATTTGTCCTTGTTTAATAAAAAAAAAAAAAAAAAAATCTTCCTGACCCTTTTTGACTTTTGAACGGTAATATATATATATATATATATATATATATATATATATATATATATATATATATAAAGATAGATACATGGCTGAAAACACATTTTATAGTTAATCTCAGCATATGTATAAATGTAATGAGTTTTCTCTTTGTTTGTCTCCTCGGTGCTCATCTACGCAGGTTCGACCCATATCACCGGCCCCACCCAGCTTCTGGACGCCCTCAAGGCCATGAACAAACCCGATGAGGAGCAGACAAGCTAAAATCACAACTTCCTTGCCCCAAACCCCATCGCTCCCAGTTACCCTCTCCCTCCCTTCATCCGTCGCCCTGTAAATCGCACTCGCTCCTATATAAATCGTGTATGCATCTTGCTTGAGACAAAAGAAAATAAAAAAATAACTGAACAGGAGATTGGTGACAAGTCAAAAAGAATATTCTATAAATTTATATATATTTAAATATATATAAAGTTGAAATAAAAGAATAATTGTAAGTATTCTTCTGTTTTACAATGGATGCAAACGAATAGACTGTCAAACTGAGTTTTTGTTTTGCCATTTCAAAACCTGAAAGTACCAAATGTAATATCGTATGTTATGGAACCTGCTATAATGTGTACATGCGATTGTTCCTTATTTAACTTTGGTGTTTTTTCTTTTCTTTCTTTAAAAAAAAAAAAAAAAGTAGTTGGGGGTGGGACTGGCTTGTATGCAAATAGACCAGTGAGGCAAATTGATGCATATCACTTCCTACACTGAAGGCTTAACTGCCGCCCGGTTTAGATGCTTGGGTTTAATTGTTGTTTCATTTTAGGTGTGCATGCCATGGACGCTACTATGTGGCCCTTTTGACATGTTTTAAAATGCTGGAATAAAGTTAAAAATATATAAAATACACGTTAAGATTTGAAAAAATGAAACAATGAGCATCTTCTGGGACTCCAGTGATGACGAGGAAGGAGGCGTAACAGATCAAAGCCTCAAGCTGTAAAAGTGAAAGAGACACTGTACATGTCACCCTCCGGGAGCATTTACTCTCCATCTCCTTTTCTTTTCACGTCTCCTTCAACAGAGACCTCATGGTTTAGTGTGAAGAAGGCCGTTGCTTGCAGATGTTTAAGGAATTCAAAAAAAGGGCCAGTTGTATTTCAGTATTGTATCTCGTCCGATTAAGTCTCATCATTGGTTAGTAAACTATGTTTAACCTGGGACATGCACTGAGTAGCGTGTTGTTGTATGCCATATGGTACTGTTTTTTCGTCTCACTGTTGACTGGTGAAAATTTCTGACTGTGATGTAGTAAAACTTTCCTTTGCCAATGTGAAGCCACTGTGTTTGTGACGTATTAGCTGTAGCTGTAGTGATAAACTGGGAAAAATAGGTAATATCTATCTTTCGTTTGTCCGTCTGATCGTTTCTTTCTGGTGCACTGTTATATCTTCCACTGGTGAATGGCTTTGCAAGGAAACGCAACACCCCTTTTTAATGTTTCGGTTTCAGTTTCCTCTGTTCTGGCAGAAAGGTTGTATATTGCACTACCGTGTTTTTTTGTGATGCGAACGCTTCTATGGTTCCCGCTCTTCTTTTAAATGATTACCTTCATTTGGGTTTGCTGTTGTATAGCTGTGTCGACTGGATTGATTTCTATTCAATTCATTTTTTCTGAGAATCTCAATAAATAAGAACGTAGTCCGTCCTACACCCGTTGGTCTTACTGGGATTCTATGTTTGCGAGTGTTGAAGCACAAACTAAAGTATACTTCATGTATAGGCTGTCTAATAAATTGGCTTCCATTACAAATATGCAATCAGTACATTTTTGTGGCGTGCTCTGTACATTATTTTCCTCTGGACTACAATAGTCTAATTTTTTCTTGTATGAACAAAACTACATTGATTTATATTATAATGTATGATTTAAAACAGGGTTCCAAAACAGTTTGACCACTGAATTGATCCGTTTTTTTTTTTATATTATGCAGATGATTTAATACATATTTAATGCCTGTTATTTGCAGCTTTTCCATGATCGTGGGAACCCTGTTTTATATCAAATTAATATTGCATTAGCCACTAACCTTGATCACCTGTTTCTGAATATGTGATATACTAACTGGCTCTCAAAACTGATTTGCAGCTACAGGAAGGTCAAAAGAAGGTCCTGTCCTTTATCTTGGAAAAAAAAACAAAAAAACAAAAAAAAAAAGAATCTTGGTCAAATAGCTGTAAGCAAATATAGCAACATCACACAACATGTCAAATATTATAGAAACCTTTATAGTAGTACATATAGTATAAAAGTATAGCTCAATAAATACAAAACACATGACAGAAACATTATTATTTAATAAATCTGCCTAACTAGGTGATACCCAAAATAATCAATATTGCATAACCTATAAAAACTTTTTTTTTTCCCACAAAGTGAAATGCATGCTGATCCTCAATGCTGCTACAGACTCTTCTAGGACTCAAAGTATGCTGGACTCTATATACTCCACTCAATCACTGCTTTTTTTTGACTGTGGGGTAGAAAACCATGTCACACACACATTTACATTAAAAAGGTTATGCAGTCTGGAAATTCTAGGTAAACAAATGCAGCACAAAAGTATGGTGATATAAACAAAAACTCCAGGGTAGCACTGTACCCATTTTGTCCCTATTAGAAAAAATAAAGATTTAAAAACAAAACAGGTTCACCTTCAAACTCAGTTTGAATTTTCAGAAAAAGGTGTGCTACAGTGGACCCAAAAGTATTTGGACATTTAAAAAAGCATTAATGTCTAGGCATTATATAACAAAAAACAAGACAAATGGCTTTCCAAAACATATGCTTTTAGTGAATATATGAAGTCCTCAAATTCACACAGATGCCCTAGCATAGTGTATTCCATCACAACTATAAACATGAAATCACAAACTCCATTTTGAACAGCAGCTATATTTTATGTTTTTTAAACCTAAAAAAGAAAAAAAGTCTCTAAAAGTAGCTATAGTACACCTGAGACATTTCACATTTTCCATCATCTTCCACTGCAGCATTGCATGTCTGCATCAGTCACACCACTACGAGAAAAACGGTTGTTTTTGTAAACTAATAAAATGAATAAATGTCATTTTGGATAAAAGCATCTGCTAAATGAACAGATGTAAAGGCCGATGTCAGTAGGTGCAGGATGAGGTGAGGAAGCTACTGCTGTGCAGTCCTGAGGTCAGAGAGCGAGCCATGCGATGCGAGACCTCTCTCATGTTTTTAGCTGCCGTGATAGCACGGCTCAGAGAGCTGTCTAGAGTGTGCTGCTGATGGTCCAAAGAGAGAGATCGTCTGCGATGACCTCTGACCCCTGGCCTCTCATCTCTGACGGGACTGACTGAGATGTTAAAGGGTTGTGAGTAGGCCTGTGACGTCACAGGACTGGAGAAGTAACTGTGGGTAGAGGACACAGAATGCTCAGTCTGATGTGGACAGTGACACCAGAGTTAGTTGTGTGTTACTTAAAACAAATTGTTCAATCAGTTTAAATTTCAGAAATATATAACAATTATATAAATAGTATGTAATATAAATATTATAGAAATAAATTATATGTACATTCAAAAGATATCGGTAAATTAATAGGTTTATTCAGCAAGACAGTATAGTGATAGTAAAAAAAAAAAAAAAAATTCAATTTCAAATAAATGCTATTATTGAATATAATAAATTATTAAATAATTTTTTTATAAAATAATAATAATACACAGTAGGGTTCAAATGTCTGAAGCCACTGTGTAAAATGATTATTCTTTACTTTTTTATTCTAGAAACTTCATTCCATCAACAAATTACTGTAAATTATCAACACGAGCGTAAAATTTATTCAAAGCTTGAATTTCAGAATAATTTGGATCATAAATTAGAATTAGAAAATCTGATATTTTACCTAGAAATAGCTCATTATCTTCTAATTATTTTTTTCATTTTACGTCACAATGTTTTTGTTTTGCATTTTTGAAATCCTAAAGCTTTGTTTCTCTCCATGGTTAAATAAAATTTTGAATCCCGGACTTCCACAGCGGTCTCAGATGAGTTTTAATCAAGCCTGCAAAACTCATGGACAGAGGAAGTTGTTCTCATACATTTTTTAGAGCCTGAATCATTGATCAAAGTAGCTGGAGAGGAAGAAGCAAGTAAATTAAGCTAATGGCCACTTTATCCTGAGGTACTCACAGAGTTGAAGGATAGATGGGCACATATGGGACAACTGGAACACCTCCCAGAACTGCGCGGGGAGGAGCCAAATTCACACCTCCTCCTCTGTCCATCTGTAAGGAGGATCTCATTGGCTGACTCCCTCTGGGGGTGGAGACTGGCTCCTGATTGGCTAAATAAACACACATATGAAGTCAACATGATTCTTTGTGATAATGTATTTTACATTTTCAGGACACACTGTAATAAAACAAAAAGTTAGATAATGACATGTCAAACCTGATTGAGAGGCTCTTTGATTGGTTTGTAATGCACCACACACTGGGCAATGGCTACAGGACGGCTTTGAGAAATGTGGAGACCTCCTACTCCTCACTGGACCTTTAATTAATAGTGTAAGGGACAGGATGATCATTTATGAATTGTAAGCTCAGTACATTTTAAACATGATGGCGGTAAGATTCTTACGTGTCAAGGAACCAGTGCGGTCTGATATGCAATGAGGGCAGGCAGCTTCTGGTCCTCGGCTTGATTCGGTTGCATCACTATTGTCGGATCTGCCTGCTGATGTTTAATTCAAATAACCACAATGTGTTCTTGATCTCCATACAAAAACTGGTCATTTATGTTGAATTATTAGGTCTTTTCTTACATGTACTGTCCTCTTTATGATGTCCAAATCCTCTGGTTTGTCCTCTTCCTCGTGATGTCATAGGTGACATCCGGACATGTCTTAAAGTTGATGTTCGTGGCTCAGATAGGACAAACTCAGAATCAGTCGCTAACGGGTTAATAAGACATATGATAAAAAAGTAATTACAGATTCAGACCACCAATACTGCATCCAAGTGTCATTTAGGGCCGTTAAGAAAATCTATTTGCATCCTTATGTATTCTACTGTAACTTTAAAAGATTAACATGGAGCTAAACGCACTCAGCTCAGTTTGAGGCCGATGTCGAGGTAAAGATGCGGATCTTTGGCTCTGGGTGGGTCTTGGCAAGTTTCCTCTCTCCTTTTCTTCATTCCTCTCACTCTCTTTCTGCTGCCTTCTCCTGACTGAAGACCTAATAAATAAGGAACACAATAAAGTCACTTAATGAATTAGAAGTTTTAGGTAACGTACATCATTTTGGCCAGTCTAAGATCATAGATTCCCGGTACCTTGTGGTCTGTGGGGAAGCCTGATCCCTGGTCTCTTCTGTGGCAGAAGTGGGTACTCTGACAGGACTGGCAGGTTCGGAGAGTCTCAGATTTCCCTCTAGTCTCGCCTTCAGGTGGTTCACTTCTTGCTGTAGAGATCGAAGAGCCTCTCTGAAACACATAAACAACATATAAAAGGCATTATTTGGGAATCTGAAGAAAAAACAAAACGGATGAAATTAAAATCAGATTTTTTTTAAATTGTCTATCTGGAAGTCAGTTCCAGTTTCGATGTGGCTTTTTCATGCGATGAGTTGTTTATACATCAGGTGTTGCAACAAAGGAAAAACAATGGGATTTCAAGTGTGGGGTTTTATGGGTACACTACAATTTGTTTTTAAACATTAAATTGATCAAGTGACAGTAAAGATATTTATAATAGATAATGTTCTAAATTTATTTTTTAAGTAGGTCAAAGAATCCTACAAAAAGTATATCACTGTTTTGATATTAACCTGCCTTACTGTTTTCAACATTGATAATAATTTGTTTCTTATGCACCAAAATAGGCTTTTAGAATGATTTCAGAAGGATCATGTGACACAGAAGACTGGTAAAATTTCAGATTCGCCAACAGAAATAATTTACATTTTTAATTTATTAAAAAAAATAATAATAATAATTTTGAGCATACAAAAAACAGAGCGAGCAAGCAACTAAGCAGGACGAGTCCCAAGTCATGTTTTGCTTCTCTGTTAGAGTTAAGATCTAAACAGGGTTTAGAAATAACCATTCCAGTGTGGACCAAAAAGAGCGTTATAGGCACTGCTAGAAGTGGTGGGTGTGTGAATGTGGGTAGTTGAATATTTTAATCATTAAATACACACAGAGGGTTACGGTTTTATTAATACGTAGCTAATAGTGATTAATGCTGGTCTCTTGATGCGAAGCCGAATACATACCAGCGCACTCTTCAGCTAGTTTATTTGACAGACAGACTCCTGCTGAATCATAGAAAGGAAAGAATGAAAAATAAATCCAATTATCCAGATGGAACTCTGGCTGCCGTGTAGTGAAAAATGATTTCATAGAGACCACTGGAGTATCTCCCAGAACTCCTTTACAGTAGAGCCCTGGCTCAAAAGAGCGGTCTTAAATCTTAAATGCTTGTTTGTGCTGCAGTGGCCGTGTCAGCCTTTTGGAAACTCACTGCTGATTTGTTAGCTGAACGGAACTTTGGGCTTCGAGGTGGTCACCATGGTGATAAGGACTTCTGTGAGAGCGGAGATGCTGATTGGCTGGTTGTGGGTACCGGCCATCCTGTGATTTCTCATCCCCTGATAAGAAACGGACTGAGGAAAGAAGAGTAAAAGCAGGATGCAGAGACAGAAAAGGAGGAAAAGAGAAATTCAGGACCAGTATATTAATGATTTGTTGAAACATCAGCATTTCTCAAGACAAGATATATTTTTATGGTTGGTTGGTATATTATTGCCATGCCAGCTTCCTTGGTTATTTTTATGCAAGTAGTCATAAATACAAAAAATTATTATGAAATTTAATCTTATTGCAAGGTTTTACCGGTTACTATTGTTTATATATATATATATATATATATATATATATATATATATATATATATATATATATATATATATATATATATATATATATATATATATATATATATATATATATATATATATATATATATATAACAACACACACACACACATTTTTCATTTGAAATGTCAAACCTACACCCACCGTGATCACTGCCATGCTCTGATTGGCTGGTCAGGCTGCTTGGCCAGGGCAGGAGGTTGCTATTGGGCCAATGAATGGGGGATACTGAGGAAGTAAGACTGGAAGAAGAACACATTTCCTCCCCTCTTCTCCTCCTAACAGAACCCGTGCATCCTTCAGACTTGGCGAGGTGTTCTCTTCGGGTATTTAGAGAGGGTTGTGATTGAGAGGGCGAGACGGCAAAAGGTTGTCTAGCAGGAGGAGCAGACTCTGGTCTTTCTGTGTTCATACTTGGGCCAGACGGCGCGATGGAACTGGAGAACACATCAAAAAGAGGAAAATATAAAGGTGTATAAATTCCCCAAGACAAGCAGATTTTTATATTTTCTGAAAGAAATGATGTATTTTGTTGGTCTTGTCTCCATTTTTATCATCAGGTGGAAATTTTTTAATTTCATTCTTAAAGCACATCTCTCCCCAATGAGCCGCAAGATTTGAAGTATCAGTCACAAATAGTGCAGGATGAGTCCCTAACCCTAAGTATGAGCAGAAGCACCTCTAACACATTATATTTCAGTGGCTTCTTTAGTTATTATTGGTCAGAGGATACAGTGAAGGCGCTTCATACCTATCCACTGGCCTCTGCTGGAGAGGACTGTGTACTGCAGGAGTGAGATGACTGCTCTCTGAGCCCATAAAGCCACTGTCTGTCTCTGGAGACTTAACCCCATCCTACAGTGTTAAAAATACATGTAAGAACTCTACTAAAATAATATTCAAAATCTATTATTCATGCACATAAAGAAATGATCCTTTAGATATGATATATATTTGTTCATCACAAATAAAGCAGTGACTGACCAGAGGGGATGCTCTGACAGTCTTAGCCTTTGCTTTTAAACCCATAGTTCTGGGTTCTGTGCTCTCTGTCAGGCTGGTCAGGCTACTGCTTTGAGTTTTCCTGTTTCCTGACGCTTTCCTTTCCCTGCCCGGTAGCCCTGGCAACACCGAGGAGTGACAAAGAGCCTCCGGGTGAGTTTCCATAGAGTCACACACCTGTGACCTGACAGATGGGCCGGAGGGAGGGACACAATCTGCTGCTGCCTGCCTAAAGAAAAAGAGAATGGAGAGATGAATGAGAGAGCAAACAGCCAGGTGTTGATAACTGCTGTTAACCTCAGTTACCTTATTAAACCTGATAACAACATATAGCTGATGTTTAGACCATTTACTTTCTGTCACAGAATTAGAATAAGATGGCAGAACGTTAATACAAGGAGGACAGTGTTATTAACTAAAGCAGTGTTATTATAACACTAAACAGTGTTATTAACTAAAACTGATGCGTTCACTTAAAATAATAATAATACAAATAAAATAAAAAAAGTCAACTAAAACAAAACATATTTTTTTTTTTTTTTGCTTTATTTATTTTAGTTTTATTATTTTTATAAAGGAACATTTATACTTTTTTTTTATATAAAGACGGTCCTAAAATTACTTGAAACTGAAAATAACTAACATAAACCTGAGGAAAAAAGAAAAGAAAATTGATAATTAAAAAAAAAACATTTCAAAATGGGCAGGGCTTATAAGCCAAGATGTCTCATATTGGTAAGGTACAATCATTTTTATCTAGTATCATTTCTCTCAAGGTTTGTTAGTATGGCCCAATCCCAGTGTTGATTAAATAATGAAATAATTGTTCACAGATTACTGGAGAAGATCAGGCACTCACAGACATATAATATTCCTCTCCTCTCCAACTTAATGCTAACATACCTAATGTTCACTCATCCTATTCTTTACTGCCTTAAATTGCCAACCACTACCATTTACTAAACTAAACATGTGTAAAGCTGACGAGAAATAGGTTCATGACTCACTGCTGAGCAGATGTCATTGTCTTTTTCTCATTAAAAATCCTGTTTTGTTGTCTGTCCGTTACACTTGTATTCCCAAGAGAAGCAGAATCTCCAAAATCCAGCAAGTCATGGCTCTTTAAAGTCACAGTTGGGTCCAGCATCCCAGGCAGCTCTTTAAAACTCTGATAGCTGGGGATAAAAACAACAAGAGACTGAGCTTGACATGTAAACCTGTTTGTTCTTACACATGCTGGTTGATAGTCACTCACCAGTCCATGAGCTTACTGAAGTCTCTCTCCACACACTGGTGTTTGTCATGGAGGGGATGAAGAAGAAATGGAAGGATCTCTTCTTCCTCTTCATCTGCATCACTCTCTCCGCTAACTGAACTAACCTCCACTCCAACACAAGCCTCAGGATGGACAGCAGACAGTGGGCTCTGAGAAAGAAGGTAGGGGAAAATTAGATTGGTGAGGTCAAATGTTAGTGAGGTTTGGAGGTAAAGTCTGAGGCACCTCAGGTAGAGGTTCGGTCTCCAGCATGGACACAGAGAGCACATCTGAAGGAGGCAGAGGGTATAAGGGAGGTTCAGAAATGGGTTTGTTCGGTTCTGCTTGCTCCAGCCACTCCTTCAGCTCCTCCAGTCGCATCCCTGACCTGAAGATCTGACCTTCTAGGTCCCTGTGAAACACACACAAACACACAGCATGAACATAAGTACTGCAAACAGGAAGTACACAGGATAAACAGCTGTCGATATTAGCATTAGCAACAAAATACAACAGTTTTGTGTCATCATAACACAAAATGTCACTTTATTGTCACTTTTGAAAAAAAAAAAGTATTCTTTAAAATAATTTTGGAATGGTAGTGTATTTATACATGCACATAAAAAGAGTCTACCTGTCTGGGTCAAAGGTGACATGCCTGCCTTTCCACTGCTGCTGCTGCATCTGAGACTGGGCTCGTGCATCTAGGTAAGCATGTTCAAGAGACTCCTGTCCCTGTGCCAGTGTGGAGAGACCCTGTAGATGAAACAGTTCAGAGTCAGTCTGACGTAATGTCTTTAAATAATTAAATTTTTTAGAAAAGCGTCAGCATACCTTTATCTGTTCACAGGGCTGGAGCTTCCCATTCTTTAGAAGTGCCTCGAAAGCATCAACCTGAAAAACACAAAGAAAAAAAAAAGATTTGGGGTTTAAAGCACTGATGTTAAAATAAAATGCCTGTTAACACTGATTAAAGCTAAAACTGGTGATTTTAAATGACCTGTAGCTGAAATCTTTGAGTTTGTTTGGTCAGAGTCTCTGTTAGGTGGTTTGCAGTGAGAGATCCAGACCTCTTTGAGCTGATCGAGTTCACAGAGGAAGGACGAGTTGGTGTTTTTCTGCAGTTTTCTACAATGTGAATAAAGCAATTTTGAGATTATTACACAAAATTGTTCAGACTGATTGCAAAGTAACTTAGAAGAGATTATAAGAAGGTTCTGAAATTCAATTTTGATTTAAAATTTAATGCAAGGCATCTAATTCAAGCATAAATGTGGTTTTGATGCTTTTTAACCTCTTAACTATCACTGGAAAGTGCACTATCCAAACTTACATTTTTATAATTCATGACTGAAAACATTTTGTAACATGATTTTGATGTATCATTTCCATGGCAATGCAATGTCTGATTTTAAATTGGGTTTCAAAGGATGAATTCTGACATTATACGTTTTCAATTGACATATAATTTCTTATGATTTCTAAAGCAACTAAGAAGACTTTCTGTGACAAAGGTAAGAACTCCTGTTATGATGTAGATTTTTTTACTTTTCCTACATATTTTTTTTAATTGGTAAAATATCTATTAAGGAGTCTTTGAACTTTCCAACAATATACAGTTTGTCATGATTAGATTAGGACCATGTAATTAGAACATAACATAACACTTTGTTGAATTACTACAAAAAATTATTCTATTGAAATATTTATAGAATATATGTTTGAGTATGATAACTGTGTGATTTTTAAATGCACAATCCAAGCACAGTTTTAAAGAGTCATTGTGATGTACCCGAGTGATCTCTCTGCTGGATCTGGTGAGTAGAGCCTGCGTCGAACTCTGCCCTCTGCGCTTGAGGAAAACTGAGCGTTATGACCTTTGAGGCCTCCTGAATAACACCTGACAGGATAGCTGTACTGGGTTTTGGGGGTTCAGAACAGAGACCAACCTGAAAACATACAGCAAATGCACAACAATCATGAGCTGATGGTTAAAGGGACAAAAAATGACAAAGAAATCAGCAACTGAAAAATCTGACAAAATCCACTTTGCCAATAATCCACAGGCCCATTAATATGCATAATGTCTTGTAATGCTAGAAAATCGATAAGAGTAAAACCATTAAAGTCAACCATATGCTATATATAAAATCTACTGTATTTAAATTCATGTTTAAATGGTAGACTGTACCTTTAGCACTAAAAAAAAAGTTTAGCTCGTATTCTTCTACAATACAATAATTGGTGACATCTGATCTTAAGTATCTCAAATTTCTGTTTCCCAATATAGTGTGAAAAACATCCATTATGTTGATGCTGAGACCATCAGAGAAATACAGCTCTGTTTTGCCCACCCATTTGCCAGACCCTCAGATTTACTGCATACTGGTGACTTGAACCACAAAGGAGCACAGAGGAGACTCATATATAATAAAGGGCTCATAAAACAGGACATTTAATGGTGTTTTCCACTGCTGGACTTACTGATAAGACAATGGATAAAGAAACACACTGAGAACACAATGACAATCGGCTGATATCCATGCACTTCACCACACACACACACACACACGTGACTTAGATGTGAGGTAATGGGTTTTGTGTGCTGAAATCTAATAGAGGTCAAATGACTGTCTCCGCTTGATAAGTCCCCGAGACACTAAATCACACTGAACAACCTCAACCTGACCTCTGAGTCTTCGGAATAAAACCCCCCATTTTTTAACACAATCAGTATTTTTACAGGATCAATACCAGAAGCAGATCATCAGATCATCTCAATTAGCAGTTTTACCAACCTATGCTTAACAATTTTCACATAAAATAAATATTTATTTTTTTCAAAATATGCTTGGTACTTACATTGCTTTATTATACTGTATAAAATGGTGATAATACTGTGATTTCTGAAAAATGTTGACTGATTAATCTGATCCCATGATTGGTAAATAAATATTTATATATTTCTTGTGATTGGAAAGGCCATCGACATTTCTACTGTATAATTGATCATAAACGCGTATTTAAAGTCAATCTCAATCAGAGAGATAAAGTCAATCGGAGGTCTCACGGGTTTGGAACGACATGAGGGTTAGTCATTACTGACATAATTTTCATTTTTGTGTGAACTAACCCTTTAAGCACAAATAAGAACCACAACTAAGTCAATAATGGATTAAAGTGAATGACCCCTGTCTATCTCAAGCTGTTGTGTCTGTTAAAGCAGAGGCAGATGGCCAGGGCACATGGGGGAAGAACTTAATGCGCATTATTAGCTAAAATTAGCTACATTAAAAAATAATTACCAACATTGCTCTGTAAAATCAGTGAAAATATAACACTGACCTCTTATATGAAGCAAAGTTAGATATGACATCACAGGGCTCAGGGCCAGATTTGTTTCAGGTCACTTTATCATTTGACACTGTTGTGTTTACTAACTGTTTTCTACACAATGTATGACCTTCTGAGACAAATAAACAGAGCTAATTTCATCAAAATAAATGATAATGCCAATTTGGCTGTGAATCAATATAAATATTTAATCAATTTATATATAATTCTATGTTTTATTTTTCATATATAATGTGCTGCATTCCTTTTACAGGAAATTATATTATATATACAATTTTTTAGCAACAATTTGTGCAGTTACTGTGCTAAAAAGCATTTGTGTCCATATAATAGTATGCAAATAATATAATGATTTGTAAAAGTAATGTTTTTGTATGTACACTGCTTATTGTCTCAGTTTGTTTGCTAGTGTTTCTCTAAAATGGTCTGTCTTCTGAGGTAAGCCCTTTCTGCAGGCCTTTCATTGGAGGAAAAACATTACAATCAGAGAACCCTCAGTTTGAAAATGAGCTGTGCTGCTAAACGGAGGGCTGTGATTATGGCGGTCACAAAAGAGATTCTGACTCAGCCTGAGGAGTCTAAAAATAGCTCTCGCCGACAGCAGAGCACACGCAGAAAGGAGACAGGCCTGCTGATACGAGGGAGAGTATAGCACTGAATTCAAGTCAACCTTCAAATGAAGGGAAAAAAGCATAAAACCATAAACACAGTCTGTGAAGCCAACCTTTGCTTCAAGGCGAAGGCGATCAATAGTATTTTCAGCTTCTGCATACTTGGTTAGCAGCCTGTTATAGTCCTCCTGTTAGTAAAAAAGAGAGAGGAAAACATAAAAGACATAGATAAAGAAACATAACAGATGGCTTCATCTTTTAGACTCTTGGATAAATCAGCATCATTTTGAGTGTCAGTGTTTGTTACATTCCCTACATTAAAATAAATAAAATTCTGTATCTCACAATGCAATTAAATTTAAACTTCCCTCTCAAATATCAACCAGCATCTCCTACTACTTTCGCAAATATGTAAAACACGTAGAATATTACTGTTTAAAATGTTTATTGCTGCATACTGCATACGATTTGATTTGCTTTTACAGCATACACCCTTTTCAATAGTTTGGTGTCAATATATATATTTAATTATGAAACTAATATTTAATATTTAAGAAACAAACTATTTTTTTATTCAGCAAAGATGCATTAAATTAATCAAAATTGACAGTAAAGTCATTTATCATGTTACAAATGATTTCGATTTCAAATAAATTCTGTTCTTTTGAACTCTCCATTCGAAGAATCCTAAAAACAAATAATAATAATAACACTTTCCATAAACATATCAAGCAAAAACAAAGCATTTTAGAATGATTTCTGAAGAATCACGGGACACTGAAGACTGGAGCAATGGCTTCTAAAAATGCTACTTTTATATCACAGAAATAAATGACATTACCAAAAAATTATTTAATAGAAAACCGTTATTATAAAATAAACTGTAATAATATTTTGTATTTTCGTGAGCATACGAGAAATAAAAAACATTTTAAAAATAAATGTTACAGACTTTATACTATGCGGTAAATAGTATACTACTGTAGTATTTCACTTTAAACAGCATGCTCCTGATTTCCTCCTTCTATACCTGCAGCTGCTGCATCAGTGTGCTGGCCTGCTGGGGGCAGCGGAACTCCTCTGGTACTGTGCTGTGCAGACGCCTGGGGGCCCCACTCATGGAGGGGCTTCCTGGAAACCCATCAGAACTGCTCAAAAGGACCTCTCTCACAATCTCAGCAGGGGACTTGAACACTACAGGAAGATCCGGGTGTGAAGTTCTGTCATGAGAAGGTTGACGGCTTTTAGGAGGTTTGTATCCACTATTTTTCGGGAAACGTACCCTCGGCTCCACTTTGGAGAAATCAGGTAAAGGGTGACTCAGCTGTCCTTTCCTAAGAATACAGATACATCAATAATCAGTTCAAAAATAATGCTAAATTGGAATAAATGCCCAGTATGGACTAATCACAATATAGGTTTACTGTATTTTATATAAATGATATATAATATTTCATATGTGCATGTATTTTTTTGACCATTTTTAATATAATTTTTCATTATTTGTAACTTTTACGGAAAGATTTATATATTGTTTATTAATATTAATTAACTCATTAACAAATCACAGGTCATGTTAATCAAATAATGAATTTGTGTTTATTTTTCATCTCACCTGACATCATCTGGATCAGAGTGAGAGGTTTTGGAGGTTCTGTGGTTCTTTATTGCTGAAGACCGGTGAGGTGTAGGAGGGGGAGAACGCTCTGAGGGGGAGACGCTTGCTTTAGAAATGCACTGAGCTGGAATAGAAACCTGATCGTCACAGGAAGCTGGGTTTGTTTCTCTGGGAGAGGGCGTTGGAGGCTGCAGATTGTGGTTAGGACTGTGTAGCCCTAATTTTTCTCCACTCGTACCATCTTGGTGTGTTTTTCCAAGTCTGATTTTTATTACAGGGCTTCTGGCTGAAGTTTGAGGGGTGACCTTGTTTTTAATCTCCTCCCCTTTTGATCTAACCGTGTGGTATGTTTTAGGGGTGCTAAGAGATGACTCTGTCCTAACGTCTGCCTCTGGAAAAGTCTCAGCTTCAGTTCCACAGTTATTCATCAGTTCCTTTGAGGACAAATGGGGAAAACTGATGGGATTAGAACTGCTTTGTGAGATACGATGTGAAACTGGCAGAAATTGCTGATTGGTTTCTTCAAGTTCCTCAGAATCACTTTGCTCAGAATGCTCTGGGGTTCCCGAAATTTGAATATTTTGAGTGATCTCACTGTAATCACAGCTCTTCAGCCTTTCAAACATAGATGCCATGTCTTCTGTGTCAGGAAATGCTTGATCCATGAATCTCTGAGCATCTTCACGTGTTTCTTTCTCTTCTGTTTCCTCATCAGTCATGTCTAGCACCGTGTCTCTCTGTGGGAAAGAGTTTAATTTGTGACTGTGGATTGTTGGGCTCCCTGTACTGTCCTCATCGTCAGTCCAATCTTCCAACAAAACACTTCGGTCTTCATCTGTTTTGTGTTCTTCCTCTATAAAAAAAAAGAGAGAAAGTGAATGAAAACTTTTTAGACCATATGGAATATTATGATACTTATACTGCATTTTAAAAGTTGGGGGTCGTTACAATGTTTTTGTCTCTTAAACTCACCCAGCCTGAATTTACAGTATTTGATAAAAAAAAAAAAAAAACATTGTGAAATAGTATTGCAATGAGTATTGCTTTTCTATTTATATTTTACATGTAATGTATTTCTGTGATGCTAAAGCTGAATTTTCAGCATCCATTACTCCAGCCTTCAGCAAGGACATCGTTAAAATAATCCATGTGACATCAGTAGTCCAACTGCAACAATACATTTGTGTGCAAAGAAAAACAAAAATAAACAATTTATTCAATAATTCGTCCCCTCCACTTCACCCTATAGTGCCATTTTGGAGAGTATTACATACATAAACAAAGTATGCTGTCCTGTGTCAGCAGCACTATACATGGTTATGCTGTTTCCATTTTACATGCTTTGATCTGAATGTAAACAACGTACACACATACATTCGTTGCATAGGTTGTTTACGTATGTGATACTGGGCTACTAAACATCGTAAAACCTGTGATGTGACGATCGTGGATGGGCACATCACGATATCACTGCTGAAATGATATATCGTACAGCCATATCTCAGAATGCATTAAAATTATCTTAAGTTGTGTTTCGAAGATGAAAGAAGGTCTTACGGGTTTGGAATGACATGAGGGTGAGTAATTAATAACAGAATTTTTGGTTGAACTATCCCTTTAAAGAATGGTAGTGTATCTATGGATGAATTATCCCTTTACACCAATTGCAAGTTGTGAGCCCTTACGCAGAGATGGAGAGCGGCAGTCATCTCCAGTGTCCTGAGAGAGCGGCTCAGAGTCCAGCAGCTCACTCAGGTGACAGCTTATCTCCTCTAGTGCTGGTGGTGGCCCATGCTCAGGCTCAGGGGTCTTCACATCCCACAACAGGTCTTCTGCAATCTCCTCCTCTTGTTCCTGATTGACACAATCATGAGATGGTTATTAAACAGTTGCTAGTTTAAAAAAGCACCATTAACCTCCTAAAACCAGGGCATATAAATTGATTAAATGTTTCTAATTAAATACAGTTGAAATCTGGCAACTGTTTTTAAGTGTAATGAGATTCTTCTGAAGAAGAGCTCTGGTGAGATCGCTCTAAAAGAACAATAAATGGGCAGATATCAATCAAACATCTCTGATGTCCTCACCTCCTGCTGCCCTTGACTCTCTGCCAGACCAATGATGCCATTCTCATCCATCTGGCTTTGAAAGTCCTCATCTGGTTCTTCATCCCAGCTGAAGTCCGACCCGTCTGGGCTAGAGGGAGAGGAGTATGCTGGGGCAGGTGTCCACACCAGAACCCCTGCGGTGGTACCACCTCTGCTCCGCTCCATTACCTGTCTCTTCATCGCTCTCATTTGTTCCACCTTGAGGTCCTATTCCACCTGCAGCTCAACATTGATATTGATGTCATCTCTAGTAGCTGACCACTTATGAATGTTCTATGAACAGCCTGCGTAATGTCCACTCAAGGGTCATCAGGGTGATTTAACATGACCTGAAAAACACAGAAATATATTTTTTCATTATTATTGATCAACTTATGCATTACCAATAACCTTTCATGAAATATAAAATGGAAGACATTTCACAAAACTAATTACATCAAAGAAAAATAATTATCAACTGTTTACAGAAACATTAACAGATAATAAACCATTTCATGCTGAAGGAGGTGACTAAAGAGAAGCCCACAAGCGTCTGTGTAACTCTTCACAATAGTCTAATTAATGCTGTCATTCATGTACCGTAGCTCAGTGCTAATTGAGCATGATGAAAGGTTATGCAAAGTCTGTAAACAGATGTTCTCAAGTGGAACCACAAAACATCTGAATAAATAATGCAGTTCTTCACCTGCTTGCAACAGAGCGTAAACTTAAAAACAGCAGATACATTTTTGTCTTGATAGAGTGTTTTTTTTTCTTAGTCACTACAATTATAAAACACTATTCCACCTCAAGTTGCATGTAAACATTAAGGTTTTGACATCAAGATTAGAAAGATTAAATTTTCTTTTAATTAAAATAAAAAATAATAAAATAAATTGATTTTTATTATGAACTATACTATAGTTCCAAAGTCTGGATTCACTAAGGTTTATTCAGCAAGGGTGCATTCAATCTATATAAAAATACACTAAAGACATTTATTATATTAATAAATATTTTAATTGTAAATAAATGCATTTAGTTTCCACAAAGCTACTACACAGCACATAACTGATAATAAGAAGAAATGTTTCCTGACCACCAAATCACCATATAAGAAAGAATGATTTCAGAAGGATCATGTAATAATGAAGACTGCATTAAAATGCTTTGCCTTCACACAGGAATAAATGACATTTTAAAATAGATATTGAAGAAGAAACAGTTTATTTTCAATTGTAAAAAGATGAAGCCATGCGAAAATGCGACGATGTATCGTCACAGAGATTAGACAATATGAATATCGATACAGCTGGCCCTGTATCGATATTGTGGCACGTGCAGTGCTTAATTTGAATACCATTTAAAACGGAGCAAAAAAGTGCACGGTTTCTAAAAATAATGAATAGAGCTTAATAAATAGGCTACAACAAGGTTTAATCTGGCCGCAAAGGAACAAAACCGGGGTTGCCTGATATAAAGAGATGTTATCCCCGAAACATTGTGCAATAAGGAAATATCTCTTACGTATGTTTATTATCTTTGTCAACCTGGCAACCCTGTGCACGCGCTCTCTTTCCACTATAAAACGCGTAAAACACCTGTTAGCTAGCAGTTTAGCGATCTCCACTTCAATATTCTATTCTCAGAACATTGTAATTCATGAAGTGTTTATTTACACAGGAGATAAAAAGAGGAGAGAGGCTGTGCACATATTAATTCCCTCAGTTTATTTAATAGTGAAATCGATTTGGAAATTAATCAAGTGTATCTGCCCAAAATCATTTTTTTACAAATCATTTTCACAGAGGGGAGCAGAGTAGTCAATCACAGACATGTTTGTTGACTTCTACAACGCATTGGCCAAGGCCAATCAAAGGTGTTTAGGTTGGAATCCTGAGTTCTATCATGCTCATAACTTAATTTAAAAAAAGTTTCACTGTGTAGACACATTGGTTAAAACTGAACTTTCTGAGGTTGTGATGAATGAATGACAGTTTTAATGAATTTAAAGGTAGCACTCATTCTACCAGTGGTTCCCAATTCTGGTCCCGGAGAACCTCCAACACTGTATATTTTAGATGTCTCCCTATTCAAATGCACCTGTTTTAATTCATCAACTCATTAGTGAAGACTCCAAGACCTTGGCTGCATCCGAAAACTTAGGCAGGTGGCTTGCTGCCTTGCTGTCTAAACAGGCAATGACTTGGCAGGCAGCGTTTTTGCCCGAAGGCACCTCATGAAACAGATTTCGGACAGGCTTCTGAGGCAGTGTAATGGTTTAATGATCGACAGCAAAATATAAAGTGCTTTTGTGATAACTAAGTGGATATTTAATTGCTGCAATATTAATTTCTCCCTAGAAATTACATAAAAAGTGGAAAACGTTGTTCAGAAACATACATTTACACATTAACTGAACACCGACCGCAACTTTCTGACGCCATCTTTATTTTTTGGCTTAACTGTATCATAATGGAACGCACAGGATTGTGGGATATCAAAGGCAGTGAAGGATACATCTATGCTGCCCTGCCTTCAAAAACTGTCCAGATGAAGGCATCTCAGAAGACAGGAAATGAAGCTGACATTGATTTCGGACATGCCTTGATACCTTCCTACCTTGGAATGCGACCTCCAAAGGTCAGCATTTTTCAGTTTTCGGATGCAGCCCTCAAATGTGTGCATCAGATAAGAGAGACACCAAAGGCATGAATGGTATTAATGCAGCATTCATATCATCCAACCCCAATCAAACACACCTGAACAAGCTAATCAAGGCCTTCCATTCAGATTACTAGAAAGCTACAGGCAGACAAGCGGCCATGGCCAGGGAAGCGGCCAGGGAGCGGGTGCCGGCCAGGGTCAGGGGAGCGGCCAGGGTGCCGGCCAGGAAGCAGCCGCCGGCCAGGGTGCGGCCAGGGTCAGGGTGCCGGCCAGGGTCAGGGTGCCTGCCAGGGGAGTGGCCAGGGTCAGGTAGCCGGTCAGGGTCAGGGTGCCGGCCAGGGCCAGGGAAGCGGCAAGGGGGCCGGCCAGGGAAGCGGTTACGGCCAGGGTGCCGGCCAGGGCCAGGGAAGCGGCCAGGGCATTGGCCAGGGTCAAGAAGCTGGTCAAGGAAGCGGCTACGGTCAGGGAATTACAATATAAATTTATTAGAATGAGTAAATGATTATTTATGGGCTTAAAAACAATTCAAACAATCAGAATGTTGTATCTGGTTGGGAGTGACCAATGTAAACATTAAACGTATGCCATTATCTATATTGTACTGTGGTATAGTTATGGAGGCCCTTGATATTGCAGACGTCAACTGCTAATAGTTAGCACTGGCCCTGAAGTATACAATCTTTCATAAACAGCTGTTTTACTAAATTCTACTGAGTTAAAATTCAGTACAGTCCTGTATCGTGATGCGTATCGTATCGGGACTTTGCTGGTGATACACAGCCCTACTGTATTGCCATAAACCTAGCCCTCACAGGAAACCTTCTGCATTTTTACATTCTCAAAAATAAAAAAAAACTGCCCGGTATCGTTTATAAAACTTGTTTCCCCATGGGGAACTTAACTTAGGTTCCCACAGTGACCCCATGAGTCTATAGCCCCTTTCACACTGCCATTCCGGCAAATACAGGGGTAAAGTGTTCCTGCAATTGTTCCCGGGTCGCTAGATTTTGAACTTTCACACTGCCAGTGATGACCCGGTATATGTGCGTGCTTTCACACACAACCCTTGAAGATCCCGTAAGGACACGTGACATCAGCGCGTGATGTGTAATGTATGAGTCGAAAACGCTAGGCACGTTATACTTTCACTGAAGCAAGCAAACGATCTCGGCGTCAAAGCGGAAAGTGAGGAACTAACTGATCTCTGCTTCATTACAGTTTGCACATATGTTTCCGTTGCGAACGTTGATCTTCCTTCAAAACAGCCGGTAAAAGAGTTGCGTGATAACACGTGTCATCACTTCGATACGGAATTAGATCTGGCTTTTGTTTACACAGCACTTGTCCCGGGTCGAACACCGCAACGTTACTAGGTCCCCGACCCGGGTTCAATTCGGTAATCAATCCCGGGACGTGGTTGCTTTCACACAGAAGGCGACCCGGCAATGTTCCGGAAATATTGCGGGTCCGATGTGCAGTGTGAAAGGGGCTTATGTGTTTTCAGGTTTAAGTCCCCACACAATGTCAAAAAATGTCAGGCTTTACAATCCGGTTTTACCATAATGTAGCATAAATAAGTACACACACACCCTTTCAAAATGTTTAAGGTATATTTATAAACATTTTCCCACACAAAAATGAGAACTTCACTTTTATCTTTTTGCAATGCATTTTTTTAAAATAATTTTTACTTTTCATATTAAACAATAAGTAAACAATAGTCTAGGAGGTGAATCTTATGTAGTAGATGTTTCATCTAGAAAACAACCCACAACCTTCCCAGGGCCCTTGGTCTCCATGGTGACCACACAACAACAATCTCTGCCATGCACTGCCGGTCTTCAGGCATCAAAGCATCGTTCTAAGAACAGCCAATCGGCATTCAGAACACTACTTCATGGCAGAAAAGAATAGCTGGGAAAGAACTTTCATACAAAATTATAACAAAAGCTCCTTTTATAAGAAAACCAATGTTCCATTTTAAACCTAACTAAATTTGGTTTACAAGCCTTAAATTGTGTTGCTGCCACATCCAGAGCATAGCTGTGCATACTTGTCATTTGCTAAATCAAAACAAGTGTTTTGGATCTAAGATATGAGCAAGTGACCCTGAAAAGACAAGCATGCACATACATTCTTGTGACTTCTTAATAACTACAAGAATGGATATCTCATGTCGTCACGTCCTGTGTGTGGCAGACCTATTTGTGTGGATATAACTTTTGTTTGTTGCCACTAACTATTCCACAGAGACACACAAACCGTAGCAATCTGTCTGCATCCTCTGCCAGCGTGAACACAAATGTTTTCGCCGAGGGAGTCTGCTAATCTCCTGAGCGCAGTGCGTTCTGCAGCAAACCTTAATTAAACGCTTGTCTAAGTCTCCGCCATCCATTCAGCGAGCCTGTGGTGGGCTCAGCCAAAAGCAACATGTATCCTACTGTATATATAGAGATCATTCACTGTTACTGTACTCAATAGCCTACATTACAGTGCCCTCGAACACAGAGGGAGCTGAACAGGATTAATAAGACGAACAGTGAGCCCTAAAGCTCTTTAAGGGCCAAGAAGATCCACAGGGTCTGAGGACGAATATTTGTGTTGTGATCAGACAGGCCACACGATCAACTCTAGTGTGCCGTATTCAAACCTTGAGCATCTCTTCTTGGTTGAAATTGCAAGTCTGGAATTATTTGATAATCATTAGAAAAATGATTTGTTATTTATTTTTTTCTAGTTTTTTTTTTTCAGTAAGAAATGTACTTCAGATCTATAATCACTGATTCTAGCTCATATCCTGTGTAAAATAAACCTATGCGGATTCAAGTCCTTGATTAAAAATAGAAAATACTTATAAGATGTTTCTGCTTTCCTCTCTTTCATTTATGTTATGTATGATTACAACAACTGCAAAATATTAAAATAAACAACAACTGGGTAGTTGATAAACAAAATTAATTTGAATCAAATTTTTATAGATTATAGTAATATATGAAATTGACAACAAATGCACAATAATTATAACATTTATTATAAGGCTGCAATTAATTCTGATAATTAAACAATATATCACATCACATAATATATGTTGTATTTCATTAAATACTAGAATAAATAATAATAAAGCATTTCCAAAGACATTTGTACATGCTTTATTATTATATTTCATATTTCAACATATAAAACTAGTAAACGAATCATACATTTTAAATAATATTTATATTTCAGAACAATACTATATTTAGTATAATATTTAATATAGTAGGCCTAAATACATGGTTCTGAAATATAAATATTATTTAAAATGTATGATTCATTTATTAGTTTTATATGTTAAATAGGAAGCTCTTGTTTCTTGGTTATAGGTATAACACACTTGTACAACTTGACTAACGAGCAGAAGGAGGTTTAACCTGTTGATCAGGAGCAAGGATATTTGCGAATATACAACATATGAATATGTGAGACATGAGATCTGTTATGAGGAACTTTACCATGCAAAGGTCGGCTGACTGTAGTGTTTTAGCATTGCTTACCTTGTACATTATCACGGTCTTCCAGGGCAAAATCAGCGCTCTTTATGTGACTGCATGAACTTCAGACTGTTGCCTTGAGAACAGCACACAAACTAACACCACCAGTCCGTCTTTACATCACCAAGCGACAAGGCAAACATGGACTTCTCACCTGCTTTTTGTCAAATGCATGTAAGTTAACGCAAAGGTCCAGGTTGCTTTTACTTTTACTTTTGTTGTTGTCCCTGTCTTCAACTCGCGCTGTTCTGCTCAAGCTCTGCCAAAATTTCTGTAGCTCACTCCACGCGACCAGTTTAATTTCACTTCACACTTAAATATACTCAAGTACAAAGCGAAATATTCCAGGTTTTTGTGTTCTAGGGTGGAAATCTTTAACTTTTCTTACAGGAAAACCCCCTAACACGCTGCCAACAAAGACGAAGGATTAATTAATTATGCAGCATTAAATCTAAGAAGAGCGAGACGTTGATTTGAAGGCGGGGCTTCGTTGTCAAAGTAAACATAACGCTGGATTGAGAATTTTGATTGGCTCCTCGGCGAAGAAGGCGGGGTTTACAAAAGTACAAATCCATTCATATCGTCCACATAAGAATTATGAAATATACCTTCTCTTTAGGACGTCCTCATTTAGCTGGACACAGAGCAACATGCTTATTTATATTCTCAAATCAACGTACTATAAGGCGTTTGTTGTGATACCACTGATAGCCACATGATGGCGCCATAAAACAGCTATTCAAACTACGTAGCTGTTAGTAGAGGAAATATTTGCCATGCACGGTATTCTTGTAGTACCAGTGAAAACTATTGTACAAGAATATGGCACACATAAATCAAAGTACCGGAGTATTAGTTCGTTCATATGGCAGTAGCCTAATCTAGTGCTTTTCGTTACTGATACAATATGATGTACATTTTGATCTATCAATTTATTTTTAATACAAACACAAGCAAGACAAAAATAACCTAGACCTATATGCAAAATGAATTCTGCCTCTCATATCCTGTGTTTCCTCATTCAGCCATGAGCTAGCCTATATGGTTAATGAGGTTTTCTAATGTTGTTCCCTGTGCTTTGACACCTAATTAATGAGAAACCACAAGATGCCTCCCATTTGCAGATAACTATAATCATGTGTTTGTTTGTGTATGAATCGGTTTGATCAAATGGGTTTCAAGGCATGCTACTAGGGAATTACTTCATATTTTAGTGAGACGTGAGGGTCTATTAATGTTACATTATCTCGCTGATTATAGTTAATGAGATTTGTACCTGCCACAAAACACAAGACACTGGTGGGAGATGAAGAATGGAAAGACAAAAGGATTTCTCTTTTTTCTGCACTTTGTCTTTATTGGAAAATAAATACACACTTTCTGTATAAATAACATGGCTGTGTGGTCTTTTCTTTAAACTGTACAAGAGGCAGGCAGACAGATGAACAAAGGCAGCGGGTTGTTGAGGTAAAACAATTGTAAAGGGAATAAAATAAGATAATAAAAACTCAATTCTGGAAATGTACTGTGCAGGCATGTTTCAGCATACCGTGTTGACGGTAAAACAGGAGTGCTTCTGAGGGAATTATTTTGAATGCAGGTCGAGTAGAGAGCTCAAGACGCTGTCAGTCACAACACCAGCAGATAGCAGCAGGATGAAGGGTCTCAATCTCAATCTTCTTTACTAGGACTGCCTAGACTTCATGACATGTCACTTATGAAGTAATAAATGCTATTTGAAAAGGTCATATAGACCTGCATTTGGCACTTTCCAAAAATACACTCCACTGTCGTGTCTTGTGACGTTTTTAAAGCATTATAGATTTGCATCCTTCACTGGTGATGGTTAATAAATGTGGAAAATACTACATTACTAAACTGTACCTCTGGGATTTGTGTTTATATAGGCTACCACTATAGTATTATTCATATTTTGTAGGGGCTTTTATCTTTATATTTTATAAAATGTTTTTATTTAAATGTTATGTGCTTTTGTACTTTTGTTTATATATATATATATATATATATATATATATGTATATGTATGTATATATATATATATATATATATATATATATATATATATCAATTATACTTCTCTTAAGCTCTTTTATTATTCGTTTTAGTCATTTTAGTATACTTCGGCAAAAACGTATTTCAGTTAATTGCCAAGGCAATATTTCTCAGTTTTCTAGGTTTTGAAGTTGAAGATTTTCATCTAATATTTATTAGCCTTTTCCAAATTTTGTTACCAAGGTTACAAACACTGCAAACCTCATTGAAACTGAACAGAAAATAAAACCATTACATTGACCTTCTGAGGCTGGCAATCGACAAAGGGCATTAAATTGAAGACTTTCATGATGAATCCTGTCAATACGGTGAGTAACCATATGTTTATGCATGTTTGAAGGTCGGTACGGTCAGACACGCTTTGTTCTTTGATCTGTATTCCTGTCCACCAATGAAAACACAATATCTTTGCAGATCCACGTGTGCTACAGAGAACTGATCTCCATTTGAAGAGCTGCATCATGGGATGAGATGCTGGTGCAACGACCCCTCTCTCTCTCTCTCTCTCTCTCTCTCTCTCTCTCTCTCTCTCTCTCTCTCTCTCCTCGGAAGCCTTTCATACCGATACCTTTGTGCATTCAGGACTTTGGCATGTACGTTCTGCATCCGTGGGACAAGCAATGAAGAAAAGCTTTGACAATAGAGCACATTTCATTCCTAATGTTGTCAGAAAGGTGTGTGCAGAACTGAGATTTCAGGGGATGAATTTGACTGGATAAATGCTTTAGCCTACTGCATTCAGATGACTGATGAAAGCACAGATATACCCTGCTGCAGGAAGTAAAAGAGACAAGGATGAAACAAATAAGCAGCAAAACAAACAGTTGATAAAATCATGGATTTGGAGCAACAAATCCATTACATTCACAACAACAAAAAGATTTTCTTACACAGTATTTTTGTCTTGTTTTCTAGTACAAATATCTAAACATTCCTAAACCAAGACACCCTTACTCGAGAAACAAAATGACTTAAGATATTAAGTCTTGTCTTATAAAAGGTTATTATTTTCCAGTGGGGTGGAAAATAACCTTTTAAATGCATGTGTATACGCGTGTGGTGTTTGTGTGTGTGTGTATATATATATATATATATTTATTTATATATATAATTTTTTTTTAACAAAGTATTTTTCACTTCACAAGATGTTAATTGATGGACTGGAGTTGTGTGGATTACTTGTGGATTATTGGAATGTTTTTATTATCTTTTTGGACTCTAATTCCAACGGCACCCATTCACTGCAGAGGATCCACTGGTGAGCAAATGATAATTTCTCCTAACCTGTTCTTATGAAAACAAACTCATTTACACCTTAGATGGCTTGAAGGTGAGTAACCTGTCAGCAAATGTTCATTTCAGGATTCATTTAGGATCATTTTTTAAATGTTTGTACTACAAAACAAGACAAATGTCATGGAAAGTAGGTAAATAATTTTTTGCATTTATAAAAGTTGTTCATTCGGTCTTGCCTGTCTTCCCTGTGAGCACCTCAGCTATACAAAGGAAAAGATTTCAGAATGATATTATCGACAAATAATTTACTTAAAATATATAGATATACTATATATACACTGTTCAGATGTCGGAGTCCTTCTTCTCAAACACACATATCTTTGCTCTGTGGGACTGTTTCACACTCTGCCTCTGCATTCAAAGACAATCAGACTCACACACATTACAATAACACCATTTCTCAATTTCCTCTCCCACTTGTTCCCGCTTATATTATATGACTGACACATTGTTGCTTTGTGTTGCCACCTCTTCCCAGTCTGAATGCTTTTTTTTTTCAATGCATCAATCAGATCCCTCGCTGAAATTCTAAACTTTTCATTAGTTTTGATGGCTGCTCATCTCTGATTGCAATGTCAAGTTCCTGCTTCACCACTCATAACTGGATAAAGGGTCTTCTCATTTTCTCGCGCCATCTAAATAAATCTGAGAATGATTTTTCTTCCGGAGAATCTTCAGAATGCCAGCATGTCTTCAAGGACTCTTCCCAAAACCTAGTGAGCTGCCTTGCTGTCTATGGCCTATATACAGTAGGAAGCATCCTAGCCAAAATTCAAATCATTTGGAGTGCTCTATGAAGTAAGTGAACATTGGCCATTAGCCCGCTGCTATGCTACTGTTTTTATCAGTACTGAATAAAAAAAAAAAATCTATATTTTCTTGCTTCGTCCACCAGATTACCCTCAAGAAAAAAAAAGATAAATTGCAGCTCAACAGTAAGGATTTTTCTGCAGTGTATATTTAATGTTTACACTAAATATATTTAGCATGCTTTTTAAAGTAGTAAAATATATTATTATTTTTATTATAATATAATATATTATTATTATTATTGTACTGTATTTTTATAAAAATAACTTTAACACTGATAATGAGAAATGTAACTTGAATGATTTCTGATGGATCATGTGACGCTCATGTGACTGGAGCTTCGCATCACAAGAATAAATTACACGTTTAAGCTTATTAAAAAAATAAAAATAAATATGTCATAGTATTCCTGATTTGTGAATAAATTGTAATTATTTCCACTATATATTTTTTTACTATATTTTCGGTCTAATAAATGCAGCTTTTGGGAGCATAAGAGACTTCTTTGAAAAATGTATCAACCCCAAACGTTTGAACGACATGTCTTCAAATTCCTGGTCATTGAGCCATCCTTATTTAATGTTGAGCCCTGATGCTTGTGCTTCTTCCATAAAAGTTGGCCAAAACATGGCATCTTAAAATTGTTAGTGCCTATGATGTCTAAAAAAGCTGTCTACGTAGGCAGCTCACTAGATATTTGAACACAGTAGCTGTCTCTCAGCATTTCTGTCCTAATGACTGATTGCCATGGTTTAGTAATTACAAAAAAAAGAAAAAAAAAACCCCTGCAAAACAGCACAAACAGCAAGCAAAAACTGAAACCGGCTGACGAGTTTAAAAAAGGCAGATGACAGATGTTTCAGCAGTTCTGCTCAGAGAATTCTGTAGTGAGAAGCACTTCAGTTCGAATCTCTATGGAGTTAATCACTATTTGCTATAATCAGTAGTTATGTGCACCTCTTAAACTTTAAATATATCTTTTAAACACATTTGATCCATTTTTACATATTTCTTATAAAATAGCTATGACTTTTAAAAAACAACAATGATTTCCATGAGACGTTCACACAAACTCTCACACCAGGACAAGATGCTGGGCCTAGACTCTGTGACGGCATTGTATATCAAAAACACAACACACATCCAAGCTCAACGGAGAGTCTCTTGTGATATCGCAGTCAGAGAGAAACTCAAAGAATAAGTCAACTCAAAAGATGTCCCATCTTCTTAAACAAACATAACAGACTGAACTTTTGCTCTATCCTGACATTTGTTGTTGGAAAGGTAAATGCAGGGTTGGTCCACACAGTTTCAAAACATCACAGAGGAGAATGAGCTGAACCATGTAATAGGATTCTGGAGGTTAATCATGGCAAGACATGTCATGGTGCGTCCCAGTGTCCTAGCATCATGGTACTCGCACGGTCCTATAGAGCCACATTGAACTCTGTGATCAAGAAGTCAATGTAGTCCTTCTCTTTGGTTTTAAAGGCCTCCGCGATGAGACGTGCGGCTTCCCGATGTTCCTTTCCTCTGAGAGACACTCCATTCACCTCTAGGATTACCTGACCCACCTTCAGCTGTCCACAGTTATGAGCCGAACCGCCTCTCTGTGGGAAAGAGAATGAGAGATAGTTGAAGACCGGGTGTGAAGATGAGACCGGCTACATTCACATAGAAGCAGAATATGCTTGTCAGTCCATTTTTGGTGCTGAATACAGGTACACAGGTTGGTGGATTTCTCTTGGAGTAGAAAGTCATATTCCCTCTGGGTAAAAATGTAATTTAGATTGAATATATTCCATTTGTTTGTGCATTTTCAACTGGGAAATCAAAGAAGGAAAAGCAAATTTGAAAATTAAAATACAATCAATTCATCCTCTGAGTGATCCCAGGTGGAGAACTGATCAATAGTTTACAAAAAACCCAGATGAAATCACATTAGAGAGATCTGGGACATTGTTTGAATCTAAAATGAAGTTGTTCATTTAGTGAGCTGATGTTTCGAAAAACGCTGAAGTGTACACTGTATAAATAAAAACATTCCATTTGTTGACATCCGTTCATTAACATTAACAAAGATTAATAAATACTGTATCAAATGTATTGCTACCTGTAAATGTTAGTTAAAGCATTAAATATAGTTACCAAATGGAACATTACTAGTATTACCATAAACACTACTTAATAAATACTATATATAAATAATGCTAAAGTAACAATGAAAGGGCTATTTCAGCCAAAAAAGAAAATTCTGTCATTTATTCACCCAGATGTTTCAACCTGTATGACTTTCTTTCTGCTGTGGAACGCAGAAGGTATTTTATAGAATGTTGTGGTGTAAACAGCACTGGGCTCATTTCATGGACACACAAAAAAAGTAATTTTACAAAATGTCTTCTGTGTTCCACAAGAGAAAGAAAATCATACGTTTGGAATTACATGAGGATGAGTAAACGATGAGAGGATTTTCATTTTTGGGTGAACTGTCCCTTTAAGTGAAAATGCCAGCTCATTCAAATAATCCAGCAGCGGTTTCGGTGAACAATTGATAACACAAAAGAAACGTGTGTCGTCTGTGCAGTCAGAATTTCTGTACATCCGTAACCGTGTCTACAGACAATTCTGAACTGTAAACAACATGGTACCTTTGTTTCTCAGGACAAAATAAAAACTGAAAAGCCATAAGAACCTACCTGGTATTTACGTAAATCCAACCAATCAGATTACAGATTTGAACACTAGAAAAGCAACTGTCTTTTTTTTTGTGTGTGCAATATTCATTTGACAGTCCACATCATACATTTTTTGTAATCGGTTTTATTTGTGCATTTTTGGGGGATAGGGTCCCTCAGCTTTCAAAATCCCAATTTAACCCTTTTGATCCTTGGCTTTAAACAACTGATCATACATGAGTCTGCTTTATTGAATGACAGCACTTATGCAAGAGGAAGTAGTAAACTAATAGAGGGTGAAATGCAAGAGTCACCCACTTAGATCTCACCAGCACCTCATCTTCTTTCATTCACCACCTAAAAATGATGGAAACAAAAGAGCTCCACATTATCTAATCTACAGTCGCTTTTGTTGTTGGATTTTCATTATGACGCTGATGAACCGACTGCAGCCGGGGAATTAAAACCCACTCATGCCTGTCCATTTCTCTCCTCCCCAGACGCACTTTCTACGTCTCTCAATCGCTTTCATTTACTTCCTTTCTTCTAGCTTACTTTCACTGTCTCTTAGATTCTTATTTTTGCTCTCCTGTTCTTCTGCTCCCGTCTCTCAATCTTTTATTAATAAGCTGCTGATTTGATGCTAAATCAATGGTAATCAGCGGCACTGTAATTTCAGATTCGTCTTTCACAGCCGAAGCCGTCCCCTTCTTAAAATGCACATTATTTCCCCTCCAGCACAGTCACACGTAAAAACATAGAAAGCCTTTCACATATAAACTCGCTCTACAAATTGCACACCGAGCCAGCAGTGTTCCCACAAGCCTGTTCAACAGAGTGCTTGAGATTTTAAGTACTAGAAAAGACAGAACCAGGAATAATGCATTGCCACAATGGCTTCAAACATCAACACCTGCTTTCTGCGCTACAGCTGCCCACAACTCCTGCGCTCATTATTTAATTCAGCAAAGCTGGTGGTGCTCTTATAGACCTATATATATAAGGGAGCTTAGGATAGGGACTCATTCTGTGTCTGTCATTGTCTCAGGCTGCACACATCTGCTTTAGACCTGACAGAGGGTTTTGAAATTGTATAATCATCTGTAAAACCTGGCAGTTGCCCAATACGAAGAACCACAGGGTACTATTGTGATTCATACTCAGGTTCAGAATTGCTAGATGAACTACAACAGGAGAAAATTTTTGAGTTGGAAAGGTTTTATTTTTTACAGTGTATATATATATATAATATTACTGTTATTATATAATAAAAATAGATATAAACAAAATAAATAAAAATATATTTTTATTTTATAGAATAATACAAATATAAAATGCAAATTCCTGTACATATATATGTATTGTATATTTGTATATGTGTATTTGTAAATATATTTTTATTAAATATTACTATTATTATAATTGCAAAAATAGAAATGTAAACAAAATATATTTTTAAAAAATATATAAAAATATACATATTTATTATTATTACTTTTATATAATTATTTTTATTTTATGTAAAATAACCCTGTCAGAGGTGGAAAGTCCAGGTTAAGAAAAAAAAAACAAACAAAAAACATTTACTTTCTACCTCTGAACCCTGTATTTAACAGAACCCTGTACGGGCTACTCACCTGTATGGTCACAATGCGTGGGAGGGGCTGACGTGTGTTTGCCCCGCCTTCTATTGCGATGCCCAAAGTACTGGTGCTTTTCGCCACTCTCACTAGAGTGGACATGGGCTCCAACAGACCCGGCTGCAAGGTAGATTTACAGACAGATTAGAGACAGGATGGAAAAAGAAAGACAGGAGAGTAGCAAATCAAAGAGAGGGAGAGAGAATGAAAAGGAACAGAGATAGGAAGCAAAGACACATTTGGCTTTGATGATGCAAACTGCTTTGAGTCTGACGGCCTAAAATTGGGCCACAGGAAGTGGCTAACCCCCAACCACAGTGTCCTCAGATAGCACTATGAGTTCACTCTGCGAGAACAACAACACAGCTCATGCGTATAAGAAAGCCAGGAAGCAAATAGCTAAAGGACGGCCAAAAGGAAGACAGACGTGTCTTGATTCAGCACACTGAGATTGCTTTTTCAGAGAGCTGTTGGATCAGTGATATGAGATGAGATGGATGAGTCAACAAAGAAAGAACAGAAAAACTGAAGGAAATGTATGTACCAAAAGAAGAAAAGTGAAAATTAATTGTTAAAAGTCAAGCACGCTCAGTCCCAGGGAGGGGGAGGAAACAAAATTATGCGACTGCACTCTTCTGTCAACACTCCTTAACTCTCATTTACACTTTTAACACTGACTCTCTGTCACTGTTATTAACACATCCCCCTCTCTCTCTTTCTCTCGGTCTCACCGGTTTGGCAGATGTTTCTTCTCCTCCGTGCCCATCCCGTGGGGCTCTGGTGCGGGCGGGACGTGGGCTGCTATCCTTACTGAGACGTCCAGATTCGGCAATGTCTACACCGCTGTCCTCACTAAGTGTCTGTCCACTGTCTGACAGCTGGGATAATGTCCCTCCTACAAGAAGACGGTGACAGTAAGTGCATTCAGATGCAATTAGAATCGAGTGTAGAGGGGTTTTGTTTAGTCAAGCTACAGTTTTTCTAAGAATACTTGACAACACGTAATGAAATATTTAAAGTATTAAATACACATTGTGTGACAGCTCTGTCTTTCAGAGCATGTGAACAGCGCCAAGGCCTGATTAACTTATACATGTCTTACTTAGCAAATACTAGATTTAATTCTGGAATACACCACTTTTGATCGATTTGCCCTATTTATTGACTGGATGGTCAGCGCTAGTTACCAAAAGTCACTGCCAGTAAACAGTTTTTTGGTCAGGCTTAATTTATAATTGTATTTTCTCTAGGCAATCATTTCATCCCATCAGAGGATATGAAACATGTTTACTATGTTGAGCTGATTTAAAAACACATACTCTTACCCAACTATGCCTCCGGTATATCGGTATTTATAATGTTTCTAAAACAGTAGGCAAAAAGCATCCTGATGTCCCAATAATTCTTGCGAGATTCTGAAGTGTTCATTTAATTTATCCCATCTACATTACCGCTCTGACGCAGTCACTTTAGTCAATGCTTGTGTCAATGCCAAGCTGCTTCACTAAAGATACACGCCTACATCTCCTTTGATTAAAAATAATGGCTATTGCGGTGGCTGCAATACATGTAAACCTACCGAATTGTCGCGAGAGGAAAAAATTTAAATGCTTTAAAAGACATAATATTTCTAAACACAGATAGACAAGTTAGGGTTAGACAGTTGAAGTAATACATTTACATAGGCACTGCATAATCTGCCGATTAACAATTTTAACAACCATAAAAATAACTTGGTTTTTAAGAACCAAATGTTATAAACTTTTGAATGTGGTAATTTTGGTAAATTCAGGTATTATGCTATCTTGTGGATTATATGTAAACATCTGTCATATAAAATAGCTTATTCAGACCAGGGGCCCGTTCTTCGTACGTCGCTAACTCAGTTAGCTGGATTTGATTGTTGACGATCTGGCCTGATCTTGGATCGTTTGGTTCTTCGAAGCTCATCCCGGAGCTGCTGTCATAGCAACAGGTCCATAAGCTTAAACCTGCTCGGGAGCAGGCTTATTTCATGTAAACAGGATTAGATTGCTTCTTTTCAACCAGAACTGATACTCAAAATATGTCTGCTACCACCGCTACTTTAGTATAGTACTGATCCAGGGACAATGGAAATAATAATCATTAAAAAAATGATTTAAAAATTATATAAAAATGCTGAGTTGTCCATAACAGCCTACTAGACAGCCAGTTTTACTCACTGAAATATTTATCTGTCATTAAATTATTACTTCATAATTGTATTAGAGTCTTACACACATGCTATACAGATAATAGAGTCGTGCATTATTTTGAGTGATGACTGCTATTTTAAGAGTGGCTTGATGGAGCGCAGGAGATGCAGATAACATGATATTGACCCTTAAGAAACTTTCATTAATGCTGTCACGTAACAAATCTTTACAAATATAAAATGAAATGAATAGATAATTTCTACATTGAAATAAAAATGTAAAGACTGCACAACTATTATAAATTGCGAATCTAAATAATTGGGAATCATGAAAAAAATTCTAATAAAATAAAAACATGTATCTATTATCTGTTTCATGTATCTATTATAACATTTATGTCGTTTTGTTTACTTGGCTGTTTCCCTATAAAAGTCCAGAAATTTGTCAAGTTTTTTGTCGGGTGTCGTTTTAAATTATATGACGTCATTACATTGCCGTCTTGCCACCAGCCAATTGCTGCACTGCTGATCATGGTTTCGAGTATCGATACATATCCCCTTTTAAGCCAACACATGAATGCGCAATTATCTCAGATAACTCAATCCAGCGATACTAATCATACACAACAGGTGTGTTCGAAGAACCCAATTAGCCCGATCATGATTAGCACGATGATATCATCTTGGATGTGTCATTTGATCTCGGGTGTAATAAGCAACGTACGAAGAACAGGCCCCAGCATTAAAATGTAGTATCTTATTATTATTTATTGTTTTTAGTTTCTTATTTTGTTAAAACATTTCACAGAAAAACACAAACAAAAAAAAGGAAGTAAAATGATCGAATTTTAATATCTGGCTGAACGAATTCTTTCAAAATGAACATTTTTCCTTTTGAGCACTGAGGATAATTGATTTTTAGCCATTAAATAACCAGACTGGATAGAAATCGACAGCTGGTTAATGAAACATGAAATATCTGCAGCTGCTCACAATGCATCAGATCTGGCCAGTCTCACCTCGCGCCTGTGGCAGCGGCCGAACCTCGTTCACATCAGGCTCAGCGTTAGGCCTATGCACCTCTACCATGACAAAATGCTGATTGGATCCTGGGGAAGAAGGGGCGGGCTTATCTGGGCATGGAGGCGGAGGAGGCGGCGGTGGCCCAGGTGGTGCAGGTACATTAGGGGCGGGTGGAGGAATCGGAGATGAGGATTGGACAGCAGGCTTTAACTTACTAGGGGACTGGACCCGGGGGAATGGTCCAATAAGAAGCTGACTCACTATTGAGAGCTGAGGTGCTGGGACGTCTATCTTGAAGATATTAGGAGGAGATGTGTGAGGTTTGGGCGCTTTTGAGTGTTTTGGTTCTTTGGTCTGGGAACGAGAAGGGGCAGTGAAGTACAAGCCAGATTGGGAGGAGCTAGAAGAGGGACGTTTGCTAAGCGTGGCTTTTCGACTGGGCCGGCGCTGAAGCCCTGGGGGAGGAGGAGGTTTAAAGGAAGGAGGGGGATCTGAGGTGGAATGAACCTCATCCTAGGGTGAAAGAGGAGAGCATTAGCCATATTTCAGGTTATATTTCAAAGGAGATCACAGTCTTCACAGCTTATAATACACCATACACACCCATACATTAAAACATGTGACAAGTACCCACAAATCACTGCTTTGAGGACAAGAACAATTCAGACCAAATGGAAAACAAACAAACAAACAAACAAAAAAAAAGAACCACGGAAATGAACAAACTTAGGCTGGATGAGCAGAAGCCAGATGAATGAGGTGTCAGTGCCATCAGAAAGCAATCAAACCGAATTGCGAGTCATCTGCATGTGCTTTTTTTTCATCTGGGTCTGGAAATTCACTGGAAACTTTACTTTCACATCATCCAGACTTGCGCCTGTGGAAGCGCCTGATAGAGCTGTGCTGATGCTTGATTGGGTTTCATCAGATTACCAACAGAAAACTTTCTGAGAAAAACCCCAATCTTCCTTTGCCATCTTTCTCACAACGGGCAGCCGTCAGCGAAAGTGTCATCATCTTGTCTATTTCTCTCTTTCACTCTTTCCGTCAAACAACCATCAGCTGTCTGAGTAGCCGAGCATTTACAACCGTTTGAGATAGAGCTGGGCGGCATGACAGTATAAAATATGTCAACAGAAGAGATTTTATATACTGTTGTACTGTAGATATATTCTCATCAATGTGCAGGACTGCTCTGTGTACGGTATCTTCACATGACAGTGACAAGATACATGGAGTAAATAAAGATTAGGACTGAAGGATTAATCCATCTGGGACATACGAGGAACGGTTTAGCAACATCAGCATGCTGCATTAATACACAATGTGTGGTCAAAAATGTGTATTGTTAGTTTTGTATGTTAGTAACATTAGTAATGTTAGTTTTGAAAGTCTTCTGTTTTAAAATCACATATCTGTTCATAATCTGTTATTGTGCTGAGGCCAGATTTATCATTTGTCTATTAGGAATCTCATCTTTTGGTTTTCATCAGTGGTATTATTAACTAAAACTACTAAAAATATTTTGGTCAATTGAAAAAAAAGAAGAAGTTGGAATAAATTAAATTAAATATTAAGTGAAAAATAAAGCTGAAACCAAAACATAACCAAAAAAAAAAAAAAAAAAAAAAAAAAAAACTAACACTAGAATTTATAAATTCACAAAAAGAATTAGTACAATACTTAATGTATTAATATAATATCTCATTAAAATAAACATTGAAATAAACATTGAATTGATCTCATTAGATTATATCCTTTTATCATATACCATTTGCTAGATTAAAATGAAAAACTACAAATGAAATATATTGTTATTTTGATACAGAAATCACATTTTCTGTGACATAACACTTTGTCATACCGCCTACCCCTATGTTGAGAGTTTTAAATTTCGGGGTTCATTCAAAAGCCATCATCACACCAGTCATAATCTGCCCCTGGTACTTTTGAAGATGTTCACTGCCAGTTCTCATAATGTGCTCTATTCCACACCTCAGCAGATTCCAGACCTCCCCTTTCCCTCTCTGTTCCCCCTCTTTTATCTTTCCTGTTCCTCCTCAAACCGAAGGGCTTACCAGAGAGATGTCTGGCAGGGCACTGCTATGCTCCAGAGACTGTTCCCCGTTGTTCTCTGCAATGCCATCGTTCTGGGAGAGAGAAAAACAAAAGAGAAAACGAGAACAAGACACTGTGAAACAAATGAAAAACACAGCTGTGTGTTTATCCCCTAAACAAAAGTTCAATCCCAACTGCATTTTGTTGAGAGCCCATTTCACAGAGAGGCATCAAAACACAATTGCACTTACAGTCCTACATTTCAATCTCGCATCCAGGGTTCATTTTCTGTCCAACAGAGAGCAAGAGGAGCCCTGATTCGCGTGCTTGGGTGGAATAAGAGGGAGGTGATGTTGTGACGTTGACGGCTGATTGTATTCAGACCTGTGGTCCCCCTAATTAAAACTCCCCTCCACCAAAACAAAAGCCTCATCAATTCACTTTATTTATGTGCTCACCACTTGTGGACTCATTTGTTTTATGTGTTTTGGCTGTCATTCCTGTAATAATTGTACTTTTTGCTGTATAATTGTACAGTTTAGAATTCACATATGCCACATTTATATTTCATGATACACGTTAAACTGAATTCATGAACAAATGAGTCGGTTCCTTTAATGAAGAGTTACAAATGAGCTATGAGTTATTTTAATGAACAGCTTCATTTATCAGATTGAATCAATCTAATGAATCCTTAACTGAGCTTTTAACACTTAAATTTTACTGAACTTTCTCAGTAAAAATAATTTTCAGTGATAATTTTAATAATAATTTTATATAATTTTAATTTTAATAATAATTTTCAAGTATCAAAATTATGCAAGTTTTGTAACAGTTTCATAACCGTACATCTAAGTATATACACTAACATAAAAAAAGTAAGTTTGTAGGATATATATATATATATATATATATATATATATATATATATTTAAAGGAATCTCACACATAAAGGCTCACCAATTTATTTGATCAAACCTATAAAAACAGTAATATTGTGAAATTCATTCACTCAACAAAAATTCATTAGTATTAATATAAAAAAAAAATCTCCAGTCTTTCAAATGCAAAAATTAGCCAATGACATTAAATATTTGGCTGGACACAATGTTCCGTTCCCTTCGTTCAAATTAAAACAGACAGAACAGCCGACTCAGAAAGACACTGCACTGTGCTGGCTCAGGTCCTCCACCTTCCCACAATCCCCTGCTGTGCTCCACTGGAGCATAAATCAGGACGCTCTCTGCGAGACGACTTCTTTTTTTTTTCGTCTGGGGGGTCTTATCTGTGGTGACAGCTCTGCATATGGCTGATGAGGTGCGGTACAAGGATGAGAGTCCCAGAGCGAGCGCTTCGTCTGCGGAGCTCCGCGGGGCTGCAGTGTGGGCCGCCGCCGCTGCTTCTTGTAATTACCAGAGCCAGAGCTGGCAAGCTTACAACAACACCAATCCACAGAGGAGGGCCACGAACAAAGCTTGCATACAAATACGTTCGCTCATTTCCAAAGTGCATGCACACACACACACACACACACACACACACACACACACACACACACACACACACACACACACACACACATATAGAGAGGTACATATATACAAACAAATGACCCATGGTGAAGGGACAGTGTCACAACAGACACATTTTTGATTTGCGTCATGCATGCATGTACTTATGTCAGAACACTGCAACCCACAGATACACACAGACAGATATCAGACACGAGGGATCAACCCATGCAGAGAATGTAGACTGTGCTGTATAACTTACCTGTTTATGTGAGTGTGTTAAAAACAAACCCACATCATAGCAAGCTCATTCTAGTTTAACACGTGTGTTGGCTAGAGAGACACACCCAAACCGAATACCATAGTAACCACATCTACCACCAAAATATCACAGTTATAGTTACTGGTTATGGAAGCTAAAAAAAGATAATTGAGTTTTCATCTCACAATTCTGACTTTTTTCGAGTTATAAAGTCAGAATAGCAATATGTAAAGTCAAAATTGTGAGTTATAAACTTTTTCTTTCAAGTCTGATTTTATATCGCGAAATTCATACTTTTCTTCCCCCAAATGTGAGTTTATATACCACTATTATGACTTTTTTTCTCAGAATTGCGAAATGATTAACTTGCGATTGACTTTCATACTGATTTATATCACATACTGTAATTCAGACCTTGTAACTAGCAATGGAAAAATATATGAATTGCATGATATGATTTTTGTTGCTACGCAGTTGCTGAGGTCCTCTGATTGTATTTTTTGTGTTGCTATGCAGTTGCTAAGGTCTTATGATTGTATTTTTTGTGTTGCTATGCCGTTGCTAAGGTGTTCTGCGTGGATTTGTTTTGTGTTTGTAGTTCTTAAGGCGCTCTAGTTGTTTGTATTGTTGCTATGCAGTTGCTAAGGTCCTCTGAATGTATTTTTTGTGTTGCTATGCAGTTGCTTAGGTTCTCTGGATTTGTTTGCGTTGCTATGGAGTTGCTAAGGTCTTGTGTTTGTATTTGTTTGTGTTACTTTGCAGTTGTTAAGGTCTTCTGATTTTATTGTTATTGTGTGTTGCTATGCAGTTGCTAATGTGTTTTGTGGATATTTAGTGTTGCTCTGTAGCTAGGCTTTTCTGATTGGATTTGTTCACATTGCTATGCAGTTTCCAGGGTGTTCTATGAGGGTTTTTAGTGTCACTATGCAGTTGCTAGGGTGTTCCGAGTGGACTTGTGTTGCTATGCAGTAGCTCGGGTGTTCTGGGTGATTGGTTACCATCCGAAAAGTTCCCCATCATAACTTTCTATGATATTCCAGTCCCTAGATATCGTTCAAGTACCTCCTTCAATGTTAATAAAAGTGATTTTTTTCAGCCATTTTGTCGCTCGCTGGGCAAAAATCATAAATCTAATCGCTCTGAAAAGTAATAGCACACCTCTTCTCAATAATCTGCATCATTTGATGTATCATTCCTATCAGCAGTAGAAATGGTGCGGGACAAACTGCGCTGAACATTAATACTGTACTTAAGGTCAGTAATGTATTTTATGGTAATATAGAGGGAACTATGGTTACTATGGTACATTTTGAAAAGGTAAGCGAGAGATTGTTTAACCTACCTCCATCAAATCTATCAGCCAGAGGAGTCTTTCCTGTTTTATTGAGAGGGATAGGGAATGCGGTGTTAAACTGTTCCTGCAATTTACACTGGGAGTCAGCAGGCTTAAAAATCTGTCAGCAAACTCTTCTCCATCTGTCACAGCAACATCACACCCCTGAGACGGCTACGAATCTAAACAGCTGTGCTTTCACAACGAGACGTGGATGAGCTGAGGTGAGACATGGCTGGACAGAGCGAGAAAGGAGGACAGACAGGTTTCGAGTGATGGACGTAAAAGCCTTCAACAGAAAGGACAAAAGCTGTTTCCCACAGCCCTTCATCTTTGTATCCCAGTAATCTGCACACACCTTCTTTGTGCCCAAATTGCCCACCAATTTTGTGAACGGCTTTTTATGTCACACACAATAACAATGCCATCCACTCATCCCACAGCAATACAGATGCACAGCCTTAAACACTTCCTGTCTGAAATTATATATGCAGACACAATGGGTCGGATTCAATAATAATTGCACACAAGAGTTCAATAGAGATTCATCAAGTCATTTTGAATATATGGATGTTCTTTCTTACCCGTGCGGAGCTGAGGGTGGTGTTGGTCATGAAGCTGGCTGAGGAAGAGGCCAGTGTATCAGGGTACGAGACCATGGAGGAGGAGTCTTGAAACCCAGCTCCGCCACCCTGCCTCGCCTTCAGGGCCTCAATCTCTCGTCTCAAAACCAGGGCATCAAATCTCTCCACATCCTGAGGGGTCACGAGCCCCCTCACCTCTGATAGTAGAGAGAACTGCAAACACACACACGTACAGAGACATGAATGTGACCGGGCTCGTGTTGATTGTTTAACTCTCAGGGGCTTTAATATGTTTATAAATGGGAATGTATTTTAAGGTTATACTTGCTTTAAATCACCAGACATTGATGGCACAATATACTGAGGGCGCTTCTGGATAATGTCAGAGTTATGTATATTATTACTAATAATTCATTCAGCCAGTAAACGTCTTTAATTAAAAAAATATATATAAAAAGTTTAGAGATGATAAGGGTTTTTAATCTTTTATAAACTAAAGTATGTTGTGAAATTATTGCAATTTAACAATTTTTTTTTCTGTTTTTAATATATATATATATATATATATATATATATATATATATATATATATATATATATATATATATATATATATATATATATATATATATATATAGGGATATATATAGACACACACACACACACAGACAGGGTTCTTATTCTGATGAATAGAAAATTCAAAAGAACATCATATATTTAAAAAAGACATTTTTGTGACATTATAAAGTTTCTTTCACTTTTTGATGCATCCTTGATAAGTAAATGCAATAAATTGTGCAAAACAATAGTGTATCCTTAATAAATTTACTGTCATAAACCAGCATTATCGTCATAAGAAAATAAATGAAATGACAAAGAATCAAAAAACTTGCACAGTTTTAAAAAATACCATATTAAATCTTAAAATAAAAAGAAAATCTTTTTTTATAATTACTATTACTATATTACTATTTTTACTCTATTTTCAATTCTTTGTAACAATAAATATAAAAGTATAAATACTAAAGAAATACACTAGTGAGCAAAAACATTAGTAATTTAAATGCCTCCACCTTGGCATGTGTATTGAACAGCTCAAAGAGGGCCATGACCAGCTGCTCAACACCGATGTGACCATCGCGGTACTCCTGGATGTAGTAGCCCATGGTCTGCCTCTCTGGTTCGGTCAGCAGATGTCTGGCCTGTTCCTCCAGCATGGCCCTGCTCTGATTCACCAAACTGGACAGAGTCACCTGAGATCCCGCCACACCTTTATAAAAGCCACCCTGAGGACAATAGTGAAAAGAAGAAACGCAAATATTTCAAGAGAAGAAATGCAATATTAATACTGATATTCAAACACCTGTGGCTCACTGAGCCTCAAAGCACACATTTGAAATCTTTCAACATCACTGGATAAGTCTCTGGTTCATTACTGATATTCTAACGCTCATCTCCATGGCGTTTCTTACCCTCCTCCCAATTTGCTCTCTCTCATGTTTCAGCCTCTCTCCTCGAGAGCAGCTTTTCCTTTAATTAGTCTCCTAACCAAAAAGCACTGCTCCAGAATCAACATGATCATTGATCAGTGTAATGCTCAGCCTAGAAATTACATGCTCTCCAAGATACCAAAACACTCAATCAAACCAATATGGAAAACTAGCTTGATAACTAACTTGCTTGCTACACACCGACCTATGAGATGGGCTTGATGTACACTTTAGATCAATCTGTGGTGTATCGCATGCCTTAAATTCATTTCATCTACTTATGTCTGCTTGAACAGCCTATTGAATGTTGTTGGGTGGAGATGCATGTTTGTCAGCGGTCTGGTTTGCAGGTGCAGTCGAGCAGCACTAGTGTCTATGTTATCAAAGCGTCAAAAGACACGAGGCTTTGAACTGAGCTCGATCAATACAGACAGAGACAGCGGTTGAGATGAGTGAATGCTGAACGTGTCTGAACTATTCTTGCCCTTATTCTTTTCTTTCTCTTTAGAACAATGTGTGTTTTGTGTTTAAACGCTGCAAGTTAGATAAGCTCTATCGTACAGCACTCCCACAGGAACTAATGCATTTCCGTTGCATCAAATGACAGACCATTTATTTTCACAGTATTTCGAAGGAAATTTCCCTGACCGGTTTGACCCATGAGGCTAATGTCCTTTCCTGGACATTGAAGAATAACTAGTCGAGAAAGTTGCTGTTCTTGCAAACCCAAGCTAGAGACTAAAAGAACACAATTAAGAACAGAACCGGCACAGTGAACAAATACCTGGGAAATTATTGAATGTGATACAATACAATTTGTGTAAGTTCAGAAAAAAAACCCTAAAAAAATAAATGCCTAATACATTAATCTCACCAGGGCCAGAGTCCATAGACTATAATTTATGTCATCCATTTACTTTATTTCCACTTTCTTTTCTGTAAACCCAGTGATTTCACATAAATTCCCTTAGTTAGAAACTCATGAAGTAGCTGTGCTGTTGAACTGAAATTCATCCTCACCCAAAGAACGAACTGTTTCTGAAACATTGCTGAAGCCAACCACTGTAGCCAAGATTCATTATATATATATATATATAAACACACACACACACACACACACACACACACATAGATATATAAAGTTTGGGTCAGTAAGACTTTTTTTACATAAATTTACACTATTTAGAAATGGTAGGATTTCTATATGTTTTAAAAGAATGCTTATCAAGGCCACATTTATTTAATCAAAAAGTAATATTGTGAAATATTATTACAATTTAAAAGAACTGTTTTCTGTTTGAGTATATTTAATTTATATCTGAATTTTTAGCAGCCATTACTCCAGTGCTTTAATGCTGAAAACTTCATTATTTTGTGTAAATTTATTACATTTTTGCTGAATTCCTTGATAAATAGAAAGTTCAAAAGAACAGTGTTTATTTGAAATAGATGTGTGGTAACAGTGTAAATTCTTCCTGTCACTTTTGATAAATCTAATGCATCCTTGCTGCACACAAGTATTTCTTCTTACTGACCTCCAAACCTTTGAACTGTACTATATATATATATATATATATATATATATATATAGTAGCTATAAGACTTTTCAGATGAGAACACAAGCGTCTCTGTCTAGTTTGATGTTGAGAGGTTCAAAAGCCCTGCCCTGCACAGCACTCTGGGATATCAGCTCCACTGCTCTATTACAAAAAGCAAAGCTGGAGCAGAATCTCTCCAACAAAAGATGATCAATAAACTAGCAAGAAAAATGTGAGGTTATATAATTCCTTTAGAATGATAGCGGCCAAGATGGGATCGATCACGCGCCATCTGTAGCGTTACAACCTTTATGGTTACCCATTATGACATCACTCGACTGGCAGCCTCTTTAATCACAGGAACACATAATTGCTGATCAATATCATAACTTTAGGACAGCACAATCAGAACAAGTGTTTTGTCCGCCCGAACCGCGTTGTGAGACTGCAGCCGTGCTCCCACACATCACACCCCAGTGGATTTGAATAGGGCTTGAATGAGACAATTTATCCCTAGATTGAGCTTTATCTGAAAGAAACTTGAGATGACTCACCTCTAAAAAGAGTGGAAAGGAATTTTCTCTCAAATAAAATAGAATGCAAATGTAAAAATAATGAAATAAGGTGCCCTATAGGGGATATGTCTCTGGACTAAAAGAAGGCTCGTCCTTGGAAGAAGTTCAGCAAAGTGAAGGCCAGGAAAACACAGAGTAGTTCATCCTGAAGTGGGACTGAATATTATAAAAAAATAATATAAAAATATAAATGAACCAACACAACCAAAATCAATCTGAGATGGATGGATGGATCAACTGATATAACAATAGATAGATAGCTAGATAGATGAAAACATGACTTTTAAAGTCTTTCTGTTCCATCAAAATTATTTGAAAACAAATTAATCTCACTCCTGCTGTCACATTAGCTCTAACTGCTAAAACATAAGGCCACTCAGCAATAGATTAAATAATTAGATGATCAAGATCAGTGTCACCTTGGTTAGACGTTAATTAAAATGACAAATGTTTGTGTTCGGGAGCTGCTGTCGGTTACAGCTCTATCTGTCTCATTATCAGAGTTTTAATCTTACCGACGGCATGGGGAGAATGACTAAGCTCTTCAACATCTCGCCTCTCAGACAATATTACCATCCCGACTCGACTATGGCCCATGTCGAAATCGGAGCTTCATTTCCTCTCTCTTGAGCTACATTAAGTCCTGCGCTTCGAAGAGCACGTCTCTCCCAAAGCGATGATAGATTTTTACACCTCTTTTTAGGACTGTGGCAGAGCCGAGCAGTCAATAGATGTCCTAAAGGCACACCGGAGATACACGCTCACAGATAAGCAAGCTTTCTTGTACACAGACCAAACCAAACATTAAAAAAGCAGCTTGTCAAACCATGTGTCAGCAGAGGTAAAAAAAAAAAAAGAACAAAGTGGTGGATGAATTATATGTCGCCTTACACCTTTAAGTGTATTAGGATTTGTCAGGGGAACCTCCAGTCCCATTTTCAGAAATGTTCAATATTTTTATGTTTTATTGTGCTTTGTTTACTGTGCTAATGCCATTGTGCTAGACCCCTGAGGGCCACCGTAGTTCTGGTCTTAAAAGGGCAATGTCAATTTGGAGAATTCACTTAGCTTCGAAATGAGGGCAGCTGAAATGGGTTTAAGCTGCAATGAGTTGGCACAGAAGGGGTTGGCGTCATACAACGCAAGCCTCGCTTAGGATCTAGGCAGTGGAAAAAAGCGCCTTACTCAGCGAAGACTCGACAAGGTCACACAGCGAGGAATTCTGGCCTGCAAATAAGCAAAAAACTTCCCACAACTACAGGAAACTTCTGAGGCAGAGTAATTGTAATATTGCAGAAGTTCTCTTATGTGACTGGGACAGATCCCAGTTGTGACCCTACATTATGTAACTCTGTTTTCGTATTTTGTGAGCACTGCGAGTGTTAAACTAGGCAGAGAGCGTAAAATACAACCAGACGTGAACCCACTCTCAAATATCTGAATCAGAAATGAGTTTCAGCTGCAGTCAATGCTACAGATGTAAACTGGTTGCTGTCTGTTGAATGTGTGATACAGTTTAGAATGTTTCTGAAAAGTAATAACACTTGCTCCTACCTGACCTACAATTAATCAAAGCACCGCTCACTGAGCATCACACAATTACTTTTCCAATTATTAATTGTCTGCGGGGAGCTTTAAATGTATACTGATGAAAACATAATGAAGCATTTATGTGATTATCAATTTATACGCCTGGATCCTTCTGCAGGCAAATGCTGGAAAATCTTGTAAGGGAACTGAAAGACTAAAAAAAGTATTTGTTATATACATTTGTAATATGTTATTTAAAAAAAAAATTGCTTCTGTTAAGCAATGCATGTTTGTTGCGACATGCATTTTTACTGCAGCTACTGTGATGATTAAAATATGAACCGTTATTTCATAGGAATTGCATAACGTAAATACAATTACACACTTGTGTCTACATATCAGGGGTGATTTATGACTGACTGTGCCTCTCTCACACAAACTGATGTATGTAACTTATCAATGTCCTCTGAAGCATCGTAGAGCTGCGAGTCTTTGGAATACAAAGTGAGTACTGCAAAAGCTCATAGCCCACAGACATGAGCCCAGACACTTCATCTAACCGTGTCCTTTAGCCTGTCATTCCCACTGTATGCAATAATCAGCCCCGTCGTAATAAGTCAGAGCTCACGCACTGCCCAGGCTTTATTGGAATCCGTTGTTTTGTGCATAAACCTCGGCTTACAGAGGAGGACCTTGTAAAACCCTGATCATCGGGTGGGTCACCTTGCTGTTTTTATTCCTCTTCACAATCTCTCCGCCTCTGTCTTATCCCATCCTGTCTTTTTATGCCTTCTATTCTTGTACTCTCTTCTATCCATATTTTTTCATTTTTAACAAGAGTTATTCCTGTTATGAAGGCCATTTTGTGTCTCTAACATATTTCTATAACATATAATATAATATATAACATCTCGAAGGGATAGTTCATGCAGAAAAGTTGTGTCTTCATTTCTCGTTTTGGTTGCTATTATTTTAAATACCAAAATGTTAAAACATTTCTCAAAATCTCACCTTTTATTTTCCACAGAAGAAATAAAATCATATAGGTTTTGGAATGCCCTGAGGTTGAGTTATTGATGATAATTCTTATAAAATCGCTATTTTTTTTGTATGTATTGATGGATGTATTTGTATGTGTGTGTGTGTGTGCGCACACATACATACAGACATATACATATATATATATATATTATTTGGTGTAGTATTATTGAATATGTTTTGAATATTTTATCTTACAATGCACTTTCTGCATTAATTCAATATTAGTATTGCTAAGCAGAAAAGTCAGTAAACTTCAACTCAGCTTAGCTCTTTTGGGTCAGCTAAATATATTTCATAAACATTACACTCACAATTTTTATGGATGAAAATTCTATTAGTTTGTTTCCACTTATCAAAAAGTGATAATTGTAAATAAATTCACTAATATTTTTTGCTGTGCCCCCAGATGCTGCTCTAATTAAACAGGCAATTTACTAAAATCTATTCCAGGTGTTCCTTAATTTTTTCCTTTCCCCAGGAGAAAATTTAAACAAAACAGGTTTTTATTAAGAATATTGTTTTAATTGATAAACAATTTATATGTGTCCCCAATTTGCTTCTTTTTAGAAATCCTTTTTTTTTTTATTACATTTTTTTTGCCCTTTACTAACAAAAACAGTTCACTATTGCCTTTGTCCCCCTGAAAGTAATATCATTTCTGATTCAAAAGCAACAGAAAAAAAAACTAATCTAGAAAATCAGTATAATATAATTTTAAAAAGATGCTTAAAAGTCAAAGTACTGTAACATATCCTGTAATTGCCAATGACTAACATTAATCAAGTTAATAATAAGTTTATGTACCGGATCTGGATCAAAACATATCTGAAAGTGTGGTATATGCTATTATAGAAATACATTTTTATATTGCATAAGCATAATCATTTTCTAAAAGTCGCAGTACAAAAGGTACCGCATTAGAGATCGACCCTTCTATTACTTCCTGTTCTCTCATATATTACAATATGGCTTTACACCAGTCTCAAACACACACACACACACACACACACACACACACACAGTGATGGTAAGAATGTTAAGTGCATGTTTCTTTTGCGGAAACCAGTCTGAATACAGATCACCTTGGATACCATATGCCCAGGGGATCAAAGCCTCTTGGCAGCGTCTACCTGACACTCTCTTTACCCAGACCGAGACGATAATTTACAGCGATACCACCTTCCTCTTTCATCCCATTCTCTTCCATCTCTTGTCCTTCCTACGTCTTTCTGTTCTCCTCATTATGTCCACAAACGTCCTCTTTCTTTCTAGCCACAGTACAGGAACAGGTGTGTGATTGCCTGCCTAGAGTCACAGCCACAGTCGCCCTGTTCCCATATCAACCAATAATGATATGTGACCAAATATGAAATGACCTGTGATTCTGACTCCTTTTCCCTTGCGATTACTCTGGCTAAGGTAAGTTCTTTAGTTCATGTTCTTTAGGTTATCAAAGCAATGCAAATACACGAGTCTGATCTATTATGCAGCTTAATCACTCACTATGGCTCATTTGCATAACAACAAAATATCCTCACTATGGAGGACAAAAGAGAGGCTCTTTGAACATAAATAGACCTGCAAAAAAGATCCTGGAGGGATTTGATTAGGCTGCATTCCTGTTATTCTGTAGCTTTTGAACTCTGTAACTTAATAATATATATATATGCAGTACAGATCAAAACTTTTGGACACACCTTCTCATTCAAAGAGTTTTTTTTTATTGTCATGACTATGAAAATTGTAGAGTCACACTGAAGGCTTCAAGGGCTATTTGACCAAGAAGGAGAGTCCTCCACAGTCACCGGACCTGAACCCAGTCGAGATGGTTTAGGGGTGAGCTGGACCGCAGACAGAAGGCAAAAGGGCCAAAAGTGCTAAGCATCTCTCGGGGAACTCCTTCAAGACTGTTGGAAGACCATTTCAGGTGACTACCTCCTGAAGCTCATCAAAAGAACGCCAAGAGTGTGCAAAGCAGGAATCAAAGCAAAAGGTGGCTACTTTGAAGAACCTACAATATGACATATTTTCAGTTGTTTCACACTTTTGTCATGTATATAATTCCATATATAATTCCACATGTGTTAATTCATAGTTTTGATGCCTTCGGTGTGACTCTACAATTTTCATAGTCATGAAAATAAAGAAAACTCTTTGAATGAGAAGGTGTGTCCAAACTTTTGGTCTGTACTGTATATCTTTGTAAAGAAGTGTTCAAGAAGTATACAATACTTTCAGAAGTATGTTCCGGTCAAGCTCTGACACTTACAAAGAGTCTTGGGATGAGCGAACAAAAAGACACGTTTTGTAATTTCTATAGTTAACGTATGTACTGTAACTAATTATCTTCATTTAGAGGTTCAGCAAATGAGTTTAAGTAATTGAATTACACTTCAATTGAGTATTTTATTATTAAAATGTTTAATTATTAATAGAATGCATTAACATTGCTCTCTCCAGGCTGGGCTATTGCAATGCTCTTATAGCAGATCTTCCAGCCAGTTCTATCAAACCTTTACAATTAATTAATCCATAAAGCGCAACAATATGCACTGGCTACCAATAGCTGCTCGTATAAAATTCAAGGCATTAAAGTTTGCCTACAAAACCACCACTGGCTTTGCACCTCTTTATGTAAATTCATTACTTCAGAGTTATGTGCCCTCTAGAAGCTTGCATTCTGCAAGTGAACATCGCTTGAAACGTCACAAAATCATTTTCACAGACTTTTACATTAAATGTTCCCTCCTGGTGGAATGACCTGCCCAACTTAGTACTTGGCCATCTTCAAGAATCGGCTAAAAACACATATCTTCCATCTTTATTTGTCCCTCTAACCTAGATTGCGCCAATCTTTTTCTATATAATCTCTATTTCTATATTTTCCTTATATAATAAAAAAACAACCTTGCTACATGTACTGCATTCAGCTAACTGAGACCTTTTATAGCAATTGCACATCATTGCTCTTTTGTTAATTTTTATTGCTTCTGTTGTCCTCATTTGTAAGTCGTTTTGTTTAAAAGCGTCTGCTAAATGACTAAATGTAAATGTACCATTCATTTGTTTACATTTAAATTTAATTTGGAATCATCTTACAGATCTAATTAAGATAAATGTACCGCATAGTGCAAAAGACCATTATAAGTTCTTGTTAGCACCTCTATAATGACAATAAATAGGGTACATCTATCCTAAATGGTCTAGAGCTCACCAGCATTTGCAGAGCGCTCTTCAAAGATCACCTTAACTATCTTGCTCACTCTTCTAACGCTGCTGAAACTAAACTGTGAAGAACATTTTGCTCAAATATAGAAACATGGTACTCACCTTTGTTGATGCTGATGCTCCCTGGTCCAGAGAGAGACTGTGAGAGAGAGGTAAACATGGAGAAATCAATAGCATATACATGCTCTACAATCTCCTCAAACATCCACAAATAGACACAGAATCATACAGAGACACTGACACACTGCAATATATGAAAGTGATCTAGTTTCTGGTTTCTGTAAGATTTCTGTAAGATTTAGTGACTCTAAAGACTGGAGTAACGGCTGCTGAATAAATTGCATCTTTGCAAGAGTTATTTAAATGAGTTTTTACTGTACATTTTCAAATAAATGCAGCCTCGGTGAGTACAGGTACAGTGTGTACAGTACTTTAGCAATGAACTTTTGTGGCGTACTCTCCTTGTGGAGGGTGTCAATTAGGGTCTTCTGGACATCTGTCAGATCAGCAGTCTTCCCCATGATTGTGTAGCCTAGTGACCCGGACTGAGAGACCATTTAAAGGCTCAGGAAACCTTTGCAGGTGTTTTGAGGTAATTAGCTGATTAGGGTGTGACACCATGACTTTTGAAAGGTGGAGTTTAATTCTCATATATTCCTATATATTACATCAGATTACATTATCACAGCTGAATGGCAAATCGCTGCATTCTCTGGTCAAAACCATTTGTATAATGATCACTAAACTGTATAACTGAAGATTGTGACAATAGTTTTCCAACATAGCTGTGCTTCACGTCTCTTGTATTACTCTGCAATAGTTTTGCAGTCATATCAAGAACAGCTATTTATCAAATTGTCAAACTGGTCGGTAACAATGATAGGTACAAACACTTCCCTGTAGCAGTTCTGTCCTTGGCTTTGACTTGAGCTTGAACTTGAGAAACATTTTTATAAAATGCCACCTTGCATTTTCCCCTTGGCATGACAGCAGAGCCCCTGGCTCACCTCATCAGCTAACCTCCATTAAAGAGAAGGTCCAGAGAACTGGCACAATACACACCTGAGCTGCTTTATGATCCGTTAGTGTGCTCACAGGTTCATATTGCACACACTCACAGATTCATAGTGCACACACTCACAGGTTCATATTCTCCAAAAACAGGCCATGAAAGACCAGCAGTGTCTGGAATAATCCCATGAACATGACTCCTTAATTTACAGTCCTCCAAATGCGAGCAGCCCGGGGGTTTGGAAAGAAGCTGATATTCAGAATTAAATAATTAAAACGCAGCTATTGTATAATCTGCTCTTATAACAGTAAATTAAACTAAGCCTGGAAGCTTCACCTCAGTCCTAATTAAATTACTGCGTCTGAACTGTACAGAACATTTTAATTTTTTTAAACAAGAACATTAATTCGAAGCACCAAGGCATGACTTTGGCTGTATTTAAGAACAAATTAACAAATCAGCGAACTATTTATTTTAGGTGAAACATTAGTATTGCTTAATGTGCAATAGACAGTGCTAGAAATGTATAATAGGCAAACATTTACTAAAAATATATGGATTTTGGACACTAACAAAACTGTCAGTAAATGACATTGGCATACTTTTTTTTTTTTTTTGTACTGTACCAAATCACTCAAAAATGAAAATTTGTTGAAAATATATTCATCTGTAGGTCATCCAAGAGTAGTTTGTTTCTTCATCTGAAAAATAAATTTAGCATTACACTGTTTGCTCACTAAAGAATCCTCTGCAGTGAATGGGTGCCGTTAGAATGAGAGACCAAACAGCTGATTAAACCATGACATTAATCCACAAGTAAACCTGTCCAGCAAGTAACATCTTGTGAGGTGAAAAGCTGCATGTTTTTTGCAAAGTACACTAGATGTTAATTGATGGACTGGAGAGGTGTGGATTAATAGTTTTTTTTTTAATCAGTTGTTTTCCTAATCGGTTGCAACATTTTTCAGCCTCTTGGCTGATATATATATATTCAGAAACACTGATTCATCTAGGAACGAAACCAGTTAATACTGTAGCTTTCCCATCTATGGACATGACTCCTTTATCTCTCTAACTTTCCTTGTTTCCTCACATTCCCATCACCGCATCACTCACCCCGTGACACTGCTGCTGGCCGAGCTGTCTGTAATCTGCGAGCTTGTGATCCACTTTGTCTCGCCCACTACAGTGCGGGCATGCGGTAGTCGCCCGACATCCTTCACCGTCATCATCAGGTGGTGTGAAGACTTCAGCACTCGCACGGCCTCATCGTGTGGGATGCTGAGGAAACTCCGGCCATTAACCTCCAGGATCTGATCGCCGACCTGTGGAGATGATGGAGCAGAGAGAGGAGAAGGTGGGTGGGCTGGCGGTGGCAGAGCAGGGCAGGAGGTAAAGGGGGGTTGTGATGAGGCCAGAGATGGGGCAGTCTGGACATCCAGAAGTCGACCATGGTAGAGTGGTGTGGTCAGGTTAAATTTGTGGAACAGCAGAAAAGAAAGTCAAAATTATGATGACTTACTGAAAGGAACGCACCCATAGACAAACATTTTAAATATTCATGCCCACTTAATAAATAGAATTTAAAAAGAGCACAAGTAAAATACACTATGCTATATACTTATAAATAATAGCTGATTCTGAATGGCACATATAGCCTACATTTTCAAATGTTTTTGTTATTTAAAACTATTATAAAAATGAATTTTCATTTATTGTAATAAAGCTAAAATATTATTTGATAGAATATTCTTTTGCAAATATGGTTTATTCCGAAAGTGATATTCTCATAAGTTTTCTATAAGCTGTGACATAAATCTGCGTGTTTTTTATATTTTATCTAAGGGCATTTTATAAATTTTTTTACATATAGAGGGCATTTTCCCACTAATCTCATTAATACTTCAATTTCAGTTATAATAATGTGCTAATGATACTTTTCAGCGAAATGAAAACCCCAGTAGGTTCTGAATGGCACATAAAGCCTAAATTTTCGAATGTTTTTCCAGACTGAGACGACTAGCGCATCGGGGACATCACGCAAGTTATGTTCTACGTAGACTGTATTGTAACCTTATCAAAGAACCTATTAAAATATAAACATATATTCCAAACATTAAATATAGGCTTTAGGGAATTGCACGCAACATACATGAATTTGTTTTTGTTTTAAATGACCCGCTCCGCAAATAAAGTGCCAATTTCTTTACCCGACCCGCAACACTAGCCCATGATACCCTTTCATTGCCTTTAACCTGCAAACTCTATAATAACGCTGGATAAAAAAAGAAGAAAGAGAACATCTTGCCTTCTTATTTCAGTCCACCACATGCTACTAAAAAAAATCCAGTTTGGCAAAGCATGTAGTCCTGCTTTTACTGTAAATGTAATATGTCTTAAATCAATCGCTTCATTTCTCAGTATTGGATGAGAAACTGAAGAGATGCCAAAAAAAGAGACATGCTGTAGCTTTAGTGCTACAAACAGGGTACATTTCTTCTGGATGGTTCTGACAAGTCTCCTCATCTCATCCATTCATCCTCCCACCCGTTGATCTGCTCTTTATCTTTTCCCCATGCTCCTTCTGCTTGTCACTCATTTATCTCACTCATTGTTTCTTCTTTTGTCAGTCCGGCTCTGAGTAAAATATTTCTATTTTGAAGCTCTTACTCTGGGATTAACTCGTCACAAAAGCAAACTAGTTCCATTTCTCTTTATCTTGCTCTTGTCCTGTTTTCATCACTATCGCTCAGTTTCATCCCAGCTTTCTTTATTGATCAATAGCCGCCTGCCCCTCTGCCCGCCCAAAGACGCTTGAGGGTAATTAAAGAGGCTTTGCAGTAATCATGATATTAATAAATTGTGCTCTTGATCAATTTAGACGCAATACAGCTTTGTTTTCCCAAAGAACACAAGAGAGGTGTTTGAAATCGATGCAGCAAATTCAAGCTCTTGCTTTCCCTAGCGAAACAGCCAATCATTAGCTCAGGTTTATCTTCCGGCATTTCTTTTCAGTTTATCACTCCAGAGTGTTCAAACGCTGTGAGACACCAGATACGCTTATTACAGGAAACACATCAAACCACTGAGGCATGTGAGAGAGAAACTCTTGAAAGGATATTAAAGGAATAGATCACCAAAAAATTTAAGTCTAAACCTCTATGACTTCAAAACAGTCAAAAAGAGAAATTCTCAAAAATGTCCAAGCTGCTTTAAAAAAAAAAAAAGTGCTGTAAATGGCTATAAAACTTTTTTCTGCAAGAGACAAAATGAGAATTCTCAAAAATGTCAATGCTCATATATATATATATATATATATATATATATATATATATATATATATATATATATATATATATATATATATAAATATATAAACAGTACTATAAAAGGCTATAAAAAAGTAAAAATATAAATTAAAAAAATTTAAAAAACTGCATGTTGCTTTTTTTAAAAACCAAACAAAACAGTGCTATAAATGGCTATAAAATGGCAAAAATAGCATCATAAAAGTGGTCCATATGAATTGCACATATTTAAACTTTGCTTTAGAAGACCTGAAATATAGTGCACAAGTACTATGGTCCATTGTTTTTAACTAAACCTACAATTAAAACTATTAAAAACTGTTGCCAGTAATTGAAATAAAGATGAAATGTAATTAATTATAAATATCAGGGGGAAAAAAGTGATAGAAAACATAGAATGCTGGCTGGCCAACTAACTCTAACTAACTATGATAGGTTAAAATTGATAGCCTGAATGCACTGTAAGTCGCTTTGGATAAAAGCGTCTGCTAAATGCATAAGTTTAATTTAATTTTACATTTAATTCAACTCAAATAAATAAGTTGAAGTACTAAAACTACAAAATCCCACAAAAAAAAAAATCACAAATAAAAATAAAATAAAGAATAAAAAACACCAAATAGCTAATAGCTAATAAAAAGAAATATATAGCTATATATATATATAGCTATATTGGCAACAAACAAACAAACCTAAAAAAATAAATAAAAAAAAAACTGTAATCTGTCCTGATTTCTCATGACTTGGAATCATGTGAGGAGTATAATCAAGACAGGATGAAGATGAATAATCCTCATGTGAACATTGCAGTTCAGCCTCTCTCTTCCCTTTAACTGTACTTTGCACTCCCTGTCAGTGAAGGAACGAAGTAGCTGCGACGTAACCGGCAGTCATTTGTTTTCAACAAGCATTTGATTTTTAACAACATGAGAGACAACTTAATGCAAATGAGCAACGACCGTGATGCTGCGATTACCAATGAGAGAACAGGAAGTCGACAAGAAGCCAACAGCACAGACTTGGGAGGCCTCCAGAGATATCACTGCTGTCGGTGCAAAGGCCCTTGAGAGTGAATGAGGAAAATGCTTGGCATTTGGAAAAGCGCCCGCCCCGACCACGGCATCCCTGACATTTCTCTCTTTCCTGATGAAGGAGAAAGAAAATGATGGAAGAGAAGACGGATGAGAAATGGGCTTGGCTGCTTGTTTTTCCCAAATGGCTCCAATATCCGGACAGCAATCAAAAACCATGGCTAATGCACACGGCAATCATGCTTTGTTACAAATCCAGGTCTGTGAGAGGAATAACATCTGCTCTATGTCAGAGCATAGTGCATCACTCGTTCTTCATTTAGCAAAGTAGTTTAGAGGTTGCAGCTGTAAGCCAAATACAAGACTATAAATTTCTATCTTTACACACTCACTTTGTCACCTGCAAGGTTGCTGTTGTGCATTTAAGTCTGTTATTTTAAAAGAACTTTAAATTGCTTTAGATAGACATTGAGAGTTTTTCAACCACAGTTCAAGTTTTGTTTCTTTTATAATTCGTTTTATTCTATTATTTCACATAAAGTTATCAAAACATTTTTTTTTCTTGTAGTATTCAGTATACTCACTTGGATAAGAGATTTGACCTTTTTGTCTTTTTATTCTTTTATACTGGTTTTAATCATTGTTTCTTTCCTTCTTACTCTCCGTCTTTCTTCCTGCCATTCTCCAATGAACGGTCATGCTCTGAATACGGACAAAGTGGTGCTTACCCCATCCGTTCCTTCATTCATCATTGTACTTAATGGCTGTTTAAGACTTATGGCTACACCAAGAGTACTTAAAGTTTGAGTATTACTAACTCACGGTGACAGGAGCAGCAATACAGACAGACCCTCCCAGAGTCCAGACACTTCTTCTGTGAAACTACCGGATTTGTCAATCACACAGAGGCGTGACCATTTCAAAATAGATTACAAATGTGCAAAAGTAGTCACGTTCACAGTCTAAAAGGCTTGTATTAGTCCGGAGGGATTTTTCTTATGATGAACAGCCTCCTCCTCTATGGGTATCTGTCTGTGGATATGTGCTTTCTAGTAAAGGTAGGAAGAGATCAAACTAGAAATGTCCCTAAATATCACAGTGAAAGTGTACGGTTCCCCTGAGCAAAAGTTTCCACAGCAAATGACTTTCTTCTCAACTCCTCAAGGACCAAAGTGAATTGGCTTTAGTGATGCAGGGTGGACAGCTGAATAGAGAGGGAACCGGCACTCAATATGACTGATAAGAATCATGACAGCTTTAAAAAGTATGAGCTATAAAATATTATTAAGGTGGAAAGCACGTTGGGCAAAGGTGCAGGGACATCTGACTGCAGATCACAGACATTCAAGCAATTCTGTGTGTCATTTGAAGGTACAAGAAAGCTGTACTTCGTAAGAGTCTCTAAGGTTTTGTAATTATTTTCAAGGAATCTCACGGCAATACCATGATTTTCACTTAAAATCAGCTAAAATAAAATTCTAACTTCAAATAAAAATAAAATAAAATGTACAGTTTAAAAATGCAGCTTAGGATGGGAATGGTGGATTTCTTCCTTTGAACAAAAATAAATAAAATAAAATAAAATAAAATAAAATAAAATAAAAATTAAATTAAATTAAATTAAATTAAATTAAATTAAATTAAATTAAATTAAATTAAATTAAATTAAATTAAATTAAAAATGTACAGTTTAAATATATGCAACTTATCAGGAAGGGAATGGTGGATTTCTTCTTTTGAAAATAAAATAAAATATAAAGTAAAAAATTAAATAATATATGGAAATCATGTATTTCTTCTTCTAAAAATAAACTAAAATAAACTTGTAAAAATACATAAATAAAATAAATACCTATGAGAGAGAGAGATAAACAGGCAGAGGTAGAAAGTTTAACGGGTCCAATTTACTGAATCAAAAGACTTCAAAGTAACTGTGTCTGAACCTTCGGCCTCAGGTTGACAATATCAGCTAATGAAGCAGCTGAGTTTCACTAAAAACTCAGTTACTGAATGAAGCCCTAAAAACCCTTGATACTTTTATGGGTTTTAGTAATTTGACCGTTACAAACAGCAACACCACTCCCAGTAAGTGTCTTACCATCCTACAGCCAAGAAGTGCTTTAATTGTATAGCTCATTATACATTTAGTACAGTTATAGAGGACAAGACCAAAGTGAGACTGCAATAAAGCAAGCACAGACAGTAAGACATATGCATTCAAAATAAAAGAATAACACTCCAGAAAATCACATTCAAGATAAGAGGAAGACGAAAACAGAAACAGAAGCTGAGGCTTGAGTGAATGCACACTGATTAACTCCAGCTCTTCAGGGGTCAGTAGGGATTTTGTGCTCTTTAACACTGAAGCTGAGAGACTGCTCAGTGTGCAAGCACATTATTCCATCCAATTAAAACTCTACGAGCTGCATCCGCCGCGAAGACCTCTAACATTTTACACCTCTGGTTCAACCTCCTAAACCCCAGGGTTGGAGATAAAGATAAAGGCAGGGAGTGAGTGAGATAAGACAACAGATATTGTTTGCAAACAAGTGCTGGTGTTGCCTGAGGAATAAAGTGCTACTGCGGTCATAATCATTTCAGAGATAGGACTAAATTCATCCATCACGACTGTCCTGAGTGTGATAAGCACATTCCTCTGTGGCAGCGTGGAATAAGAAAGAAAAGATATTCTGAAGAGAGTTGGAGCCCAAACAACATTGGACCCCGCTGACATATATTGTTCCGTATTCAAAGTCATATTTTGGGTTCCACAGAAGAAAAAAATGAATGCAGGTTTGGACACATCAGTAGCTCTTTTCAGCTTTTTAGCTACTTAATCATTTACTCACCCTCCACTTGTTCCAAACCTGTGCCAGTTTCTTTCTTCTGTTGAATGCAAAAGAAGATATTTTGAAGAATGTTGATAACCAAACAGCTGACAGTGGTCATTGGCTTCTACAGTATTTTTCCCATACTATGGAAGTCAATGGTTGGGATTAGCTGTTTGGTTACCAATATTCTACAAAATATCTTCTTTTGTGTAAACGACTGAAGGAAATTGATACAGATGTGCAACAATTTTTAAGGTCGCGTAAATCAGCGGTTCCCAACCTCGTCCCTGGAGGCCCCCCAACACTGCACATTTTGTATCTAATGTGATTAATCTAAGATTATAAATGTGATATTGCCTAATTGTAAGTGAACTACAGCTCTGTGTCATGAGTGCCACTCAATCTGAAAGCAGGTGATGACTACTAATCACCGGACCGGCTTTACTGACGAGATGCGCATGACAATCGAATGTGATTAATTGCACAACCTTAGTCAGAAAGCTCTCAGATTTCATCAAACATATCTAAATTTGTGTTCTGAAGATGAACGAAGGTCTTACAGGTTTGTAATGACATGAGGGTGAGTAATTAATGACAGAATTTTCATTTTTGGGTGAATTATCCCTTTAAACCCTGCATAACAAAACATTTTAACATCAAAATCTATCTCTACGCCACATACTGGCAGTCACTTTGTGAATTCCGATTTGAAAGTCTCCAGCTTTCTCAATTGAATGGAACACAGCATTAATATTTATGAAGTCCGGTAATTCCAAGATGGATCACTTCTGCTTTGAGCAAAAAGCGATTTGTTGCCAATACCAATTTTCACACAGGTTAGTGTATATGGGGCTGCACCTATTGAAGGAAACCTCTCTACAGACCCCTTGGCCTTAAATCCATCTCAAGGGATCTGTTAGGAAATAGATGTTTCATCCGCCTGGGTTCATTGATCTGTGCATTTGTGTTTTTCTGCTTGTGTGTCTATATTGGGGTGTGGGTCAGGGGTTCACCTGCTGCTAACACTATAATAACACAATCACTCTGAGTGCCGGGGTATTTGGATGAAAGCTATTTTTTCACTCTGGAGTGGTGGCTCACACACACTGAGGCTTACTTGCTCATTTCACAAAGACAGCTCATAGCAACCATTACAGTCAAGCTACAAAAAAGACAAAAATATACTATAAAAGTAGAATACAGTGCACAAACATTGCTATCATTTTTCACGTTGATATATTAGCTGTCTAGAGATACTTTCAAAGAAAGAAATAAAGAAAGATTGTTTTTTTTGTTTTTTTTCAAAAGTTTGGGGACAGTTTTTGAAATAAGTTGGATTTTTGTAAATGTCTTATCTTTTGGGGAAGTCGTGGCCTAATGGTTAGAGAGTCGGACTCCCAATTGAAAGGTTGTGAGTTCGAGTCCCGGGCTGGCAGGAATTGTGGGTGGGGGTAGTGCATGTACAGTTCTCTCTCCACCTTCAATACCACGACTTAGGTGCCCTTGAGCAAGGCATCGAACCCCCAACTGCTCCCCGGGCGCCGCAGCATAAATGGCTGCCCACTGCTCCGGGTGTGTGCTCACAGTGTGTGTGTGTGTGTGTTCACTGCTCTGTGTGTGTGCACTTCGGATGGGTTAAATGCAGAGCACAAATTCTGAGTATGGGTCACCATACGTATGGGTATGGGTTTATTTGCTTTCATGTTTATGGATTCCCACAGCAGCTATGAGGCATTGGAAACACAGCTTCCTGCCAAACCGCTGCCCAGAAATCCATCTCACATCTCTCTTCCGAACAGACATATGGCCTGAAGATAAAACATCCAGCACTCTCTCCAACGCTCTCTCTCTCCACGAGTGTATCTGGATCACCCTCCTTTTAAACTGCCATCTCCTCTCAATCCCATCATGAACCTAAAGGCTGAGCACAAAGCGAACTGCCAGCTTGAAAAGAGCTCAAAACTTTCCCTGACACCACATAATAATGATATTCACCTAAAAATGTGGTGAAAAAACTAGCAATGGAATAAACGCAGGATGTCTGGGCATATTATTCAACAGAAGAATAGCTAGAGGAAAAATCACAGGCACTTCACAGTGGACTCCAATATTTCTTTCTCTTTCTTTCATGCACAAACACACATGAGGGAAGCGCTAAAATCAAAGCGGGGCAGAGGTAAAACCACCCGGACTCTTTGGACAGAATATACAAACATGTTTTATCAGTCAACAAATCAGCAGATTTGTAGGATGCCTGTTAGACAGTGGGCAAAGAACAGTGTATTTTGGTAGGCAAAACCTGATACAAAAGACTGAATGCAACAAAGAAAACCTTTAAATATCTGGAAAGAGAAAATTAAAATTAGCATGTCAAAGAGCTGTGGAACAATTAACGTAAGAAATGAGAGAGAAATACAGACTAAGGAGTGTGAAATTCTTGGACAGTTAGAGAACACGATAAGACAAGTGAAGCAAAAAGCAATAAAAATAGATCAAATGAAAGAATGTGGATTAACGCATAAACTGTACCTTTATTCCTCCACACTCTGCGGCAGAGCCTCTGTCCACACCTGTGATGTAGATACCCAGAGAGTATTCAGCCCCTCCGCGGATCATGAGACCCAGAGAACGGCCGTCATCCAGAACCAGATTTACCTGCGAAGAGGAAGAGATTGTCTGATTAACAGCTAAATCAAATACAGAAGTTACACATTTAAAAATGCATTTTAAGTCAGGGGTGACTACGTTTTGTTTTTAAAGAGGTTAACACTATTATTTAGCAATGGCCAAAGCACTAAAAGGTGTCATTTCCTTTATATTCCAAAGGTTTAAAAAAATATATTCAACAAAAATATCAAGCAACACAATGTTTGTTTTTTTAAACATTAAAAATAATAAGAAATGTCTCTTTAGTTGCAAATCAGCATATCAGAACGATTTCTTAAGGATCGTGTGGCACTGAAGACTGCTGAAAATTCAGCTTTGCCATCACATGAATAAATGACATTCTAAAACAGGCTAGATTAAAACAGAAATCAGTTATTTAAATTTTTTTTTACAATTTAAATGCAATTTTTACTGTATGTTGGATCAAATAAACGCAGCCTTGGCGAGAACAAGAAACTTATGAACTTTTTAACAGTAGTGTATCTTGTATCATGCATTAGCAATCAGACATTTTAAAGAGTGGCTTAAGCATCCAAATACTTCACACAGACTGCTCTACACACACAAACACACTGAAATGTAGCGCTGACATTACAGCGACAAGGAAATTAAAATACTTCCCAACCACAACGTGTTGTTCACCTCTCAACTATAGAGCAGCCATTACTGTGCCTTACAACTATAATTCTCGACTCTAACAACCTCTGCGCCTTAGCGAACGACAGTTCTGCTGAACCAGCAGAAGGACTCATGTGACTCCCATGACCTCTTCAATGCGCGGCACACAAAAGCAACAATAGCGCTGTGATTAGAATGCATCATAGAATCCCCACAGACCCAATCAGACGGGGTCACCAGAGCACTCTGGGAGATCAATGCGGCAGTGCGCCATCTCATCCGAAACCAGCGCCCACCTAAAGCAACTGTCACCCCCTAGCACGCTGCTTAAAGGTTAGCACTAGCCATCCCTGAAAGGTCAAGGTGGCGTAGGGCCATACTCTGTTTTGTGTGTGTCATTGTTCATAATGCCACACATTTATAAATGTCTCTCTCATGAATGGCTTCTTATATTTATTTTTGATTCTTCTTGCAAAGCGTGCTAGGGGCCAAACAGACTTCGGCTTTCAAATGAGCTTTCTACGCAACTTTCATTTCTGTACCGAGGAAATCGTTAGAATTACCCTGCAAATTGTTTCACCACGTTGTGAGACTGAACAAGAGGGTAGTAAATCAGGGCGGACCGAGGCAGATTTCTGCTGCGCTGTGCAGTGCTGATGAAGTCGGCGTGCTGCGCTAGTGCGCTCGCTTCCAGCGGCTGCGGGGCCTGAGAAAGAGCGTGCGCTCTCCAATGGCCTTGGCAGATTTACACCTGAATGAACAGCTCATAAAACTCTCCCCCTATAACCACATTTAACAAATTCTGGCACACAGGTGAGAACAGAAGAAATTACGGAGGGGTGAGTAATAGTGCTAGGGCAAATCTGAGGAGCAGACAGAAAAAGTGTAGCACAGTTTCCATAAAAATAAGTTGCGTGGTGTAATATTAATTGTTTTCAACATTGAAACTAATAGAACTGTTTCCTGAGCGCTCATATCAATTAGAATGGCTCATACGACACAGAAGACTGAAGTTATCGCTGCTAATATTTCAGTTTTGTCATTGCAGGAATTAATAACATTTAAAAATATTGAGATATCATCGGAATGCAAATATTTTTTTTTGAATACTATCGTGAAAGAGAATGACTAGTTGTTTTTCCTTATTAGGATTATGAGATTAATTCAGAATTGTGAAATATAAAATGAAATTGACCTTTTATTCCATGGCTCCACAGAATGCTACTTAAAACCATCATTTTCTGCCACCAGATAAAAAACTGAATTGGTCTAGAAACCAGTTATTTTAAACTGTAATAATATTTCACAATATTATAGCTTTACTGCATTTTTTTATCAAATAAATGCAGCTTACGTGAACACAGACTTCTGACTTATGAATTATAATTTAAAGACAAGCACTTGTTCTCTATTTATTTTAAAAAAATGCATTACATTCAGACATTCTGAAGTGTGGCTTAAGCGTCCAAATACTACACACCTGCTGCTTTACACACACAGACCTCTGGCACAGAATACAAAAAATAGAGAGGTAAGGAACAGTGCTATTTGGGAAGCGGACAGAAAAAAAGTTCTCATATTTAAAAGGAGGCAAAATGGACAAATGTACAGTGATTGATCGCTTAATTTGTCCAACTAACAGTGTGCACTCACAGTTCCTTAGGCAAATAATGACGTGCAAACAAAACACATTTTTTTTTCTCACCCTTCACTGATTTATATATTTAATTCATATTGTTTAAAATTCATAACAGAGCACCTGCGTACAACTGCAGATGTCTTAGACTTGTTCAGGTCTGATGGAGACTGTGTAACTGTGGAACAGACTCTTGTATTTACTGCTTCTTAATGTTTCATACATATTCAATAATTTGCCGATAAAAGACACCTAGCCCAAAACACTAATCCACCGGTTTGGATTTGCTCCTAATAGACGGTATTGTTCTAAATGGAAATGCATCGACGTCAAGGGTTTATCAGTCGAGTACACATTGTGTATGTTTACCAGAAAGACTTCTCTGTAAAATGCTAATCAAACACGCACACTAATTCACACACATAGCTACAGTTTTTTTTTTTTACTAATCGAGTGAAATGAGCACAAAAAGCTTATCAGAAGTAACAGAAAATATCCCAAGTAAACCAAATCAGGCTTAGTTTTAAAGTGCTTCTGCCCATTAGCTAGCGGAGATGTGCGTGTGTGACAGCGGATAAATAATGACTTATAGAAAAGGGCAGCAGTCCGTTGGCACTTCAACAGCACTAAGGTTGTCATCAGCTGGCAAAAATAAGACAAAGAGCTTTGATTTAAGGAAATAATAGCACAGACAGTTTTCATGAAAGACAAAGTAAATTCTTCATTGGCACCTCTCTTACGCACCAGTGGAAACTCATTTCCACACTCAACCTGCGGTATACAGGAGCACTTAACACCACATCCATTTATTGAAGCTGGTGAGCTGTAAACAACGCAGCTTTAACATCGAGTGTTTAAAGACTCTTACACATGCAAATTATCAGAAGTTCTCTCTCTTCAGTTTACTGTATCTCAATAACTATGTAGTTGTCTTCCACTTGGAGCGAATGGAGGTTTATTCATCTGTTTCAGGGACAAAACTGCTTTATGAACATGCTTCATGAAGAAACTATTTTAGGAGAACTCTGCACTGAATTATTTTTATGCTAAAAGCGATTTATCTAAGATGATAACCATTATTTTGTAAGATTGTGAATGTGTGTGTGTGTGTGGTTCAGGTAAACACTATTTTATGGGGACAAAATCTCCCCACAAAGATGGCAATATCTGAAAAATCATTGTCCTTTTATTGGGTACAATGATGATTAATTCAAATAAAAATACACTTCTATCAACAAGTTTGGGGCGTGAAATTTGTTACAAAAGATTGTATCTATTTCAAATAAATATGGTTTACACACACAGATACATACACAAATTAGGAAGTAATAATGAAAAACATTTCTCAAGCAGCAAATAAGCATATTAGACACTGAATAAATAAAAATGTAAAAATGCTCAAAATGTAGCTTTTCCATCACTTATGTCAAATTGCTATGTATTTCACAATATTATAGAGCCTTGTTTTATTTATATTTATGTTTTATTTTTTTTTTATTTTTTTTTTTTATTTTCTAGACCACCTTTTTAATTATTAAATTAAAAAAAATCATACATTTTGAAATCACCATGAGAGTCATACACACTTCAGTAAGTGTAGTAAACAAAACCGTGCGTCTGCGTCATTCATTCACACAGAAGAACACAAAACATGAGGGATTCATATTTAAATTATATTTTGCCGCTTAATATTCACAGACACTAGTCCATGCCATGATTTGATTTAAGTATACAGACCTACTTTTGATCTATTCATCAAAAAATTTGTCAAATTACGTGACATCCTGTGTTATTCAGAAAAATTCCTTTTTTTATGACTGGATTTCGCAATTCCGGATTGTGGAAGTCATATGGCTGTAATATCATTGTTTTTAGTCTATTTGTAATCAAATACATGCAACTTTGGTGAGTTTTTAAATGGAATTTGGTCATATCCCTTTTACATGTGCTTCATGTACAGTGAACACATTAAACTATCTGCTAGCATTTAATTCATACAAATTTAGATGTAAACTTTCACCTTCTTCTCATCACCGTCCTGCAACAGCTGCATGTGGCTGCGGCCCTGACTGTTGGACCTGCGCAGGGTTGCACTGCGATGCTCCGCCAGCAGGTCAGGGGGTGGGGACACACTGCGCCCCTGTGGATCCACCCAGGTGTAGACATGATTTGTGACATAACCCCCAGGGATCCGTCCCACAGAACGCACTGACATGGAGAGCTTTTTGCTGCCCTTCAGCACCTGTTAAAGACAGTTACAGGGAGACATAGCCAAACAATCAATCTAGCGTATCTGCTAAGCGATAAAAAGCAGAGACAGTTATGGGAATGTCAAGATATTCATGCAAAAATGCTAACATTTTCACTCTGTAAGATAAATGCTCCATCAATAAGCATGCCGTACACAAACAAAGTAGCACACAGAGTCAACAAAGCTACCTGGAAACTGAAGATTAGCTCAAGCTACAAGATTAGCTCAAGCAACAATTTAAAGCAGTTAAACACTTAAAGTTAAACTGAAAAAAAAAGAAAAATGTTTCATTCATTTAATTAAAATAATTTAGATGTGAATCATTACCCTTTTTATACTGGATGAATTAAAAAATTGTACTAACAGTGTACTAACAAAAAACTAAATTAATTAAAGCTATTTAAAAGCTATTTTGGTAACACTTTAGAATAAGGTTCCATTAGTTAATGTTAGTTAATGTATTAATTAACATGAACAAACAATGAATAATACATTTATTACTGTATTTATTCATCTTCGTTAATGTTAGTTAATGAAAATACAGTTATTCATTGTTAGTTCATGGTAATTCACAGTGCATTAACTAATGTTAACAAGCACAACTTTTGATTTAAATAATGCATTAGTAAATGTTGAAATTAACATGAACTAAGACTTATAAATGCTGTAGAAGGATTGTTCTTGCTTAGTTCATGTTAACGAAAGTAGTTAACTAACATTAACTAATGGAACCTTATTCTAAAGTGTTACCGCTATTTTTTTAAATAATCATTAATAAATAGCTAAATAAATAGAGAAAAAACGTAAATAATAAGGATAAATAAATAGAGAAAAATAAATAAGCAGATAAACATAATTTAAAATGTAAAAAAATATATACACATTCTGAAGCTAAATTTTGAAACTATTTAAGAAGGCACTATCTTTAAAACTGTAATAAATAAACAGATAAAATAATTATTAAACAAAAAATAAATAAAAAGTTACAAATAAATAAAAAGATAAAAAAATTACTTAACATGTAACATTTTTATAAATAGACAAATACAATTATAAAGTACAATAGTACTTTATACAAGTATAAAGTATTATAAAATACAATAAATAAAGAGATAATTTTAGTTATAAATGAGATTTAATAAACATACATAAATAAATAAATAATTTAATGTATCTCACGTATATTTAAAATTAAATGGTAAATTTGCCCAATTCAAACAGTGAAAATCTTTAAGATTTTTAACACTTGCGGACAGATTTACTAACAGCCTACGCCAGCGCAAACAGTCTTTTATATTTTTGTCTTTTGTAAGGATTTACTAAAGACTTATTTTTGCGCCTGACCTTATTGAATATGCATTTGTTGTAATTTCCATTTCAGACAAAAAATTTAAAAATGTAAAAATTTACATTTTTTCTCATCAAACTACTGGTGTTCTTAAGTGTGAACATTGTCAGTAAATCACACGGAAAATTGTCCCCTCTCATCTGCGCTTTTATGGAATTGCGCTGTATAGTAAATCTGGCCTATATTTTTAAGCATATTTTTATTCATCCCAGTAAATTAAACCTTTTGATTTCAGTTCACCAATGACATTAAAATAGGGTTCAGATTCACTGAATAATATACACCAAATACAACTATATATAATACACACTAATTAAGAAAAAACAAAGCAATAACCAGGAGAATTTAACAAAATATTTATTAAATGAGGTGTAGACAATTCTGTGCAAGAATTTAAATGAACTGATGAATAAATTTAGAAGCAGTTTGCTTACATGAATTATTTGAACAAACCAATTCAATAAAACAGATCAGTTTTTAAAAAGCTACACATTGCTACTAGTTAGAAATAGCTATGTTATTTTGAAAAGAGCTGAACTACTGAAAGATAAAGTTTTGCTCCAACACTTCTAAAACACATGGTCAGATCTGAGCTCAGAGACATACAATACAGAGGAACATGGAAGTCCCTGTGGTGTTTGCCTCATTGGTCTCTGATGGCCTGCTATGCTCACTATCACTCCACAGATCAAGGGTAGTACTACTGGCACTGCGGGACGCCACAAGTTCAGCTGAGTGTGAAATGACACTGTTCTCTCTTCTACAACACACACCCATTTAAACAGATACACTAAACTGCCTTTAAACACACACCTCCCAATGCAACCCCAGAACGTATTATTGGCTTGAACTCCGAGAACTTCCTGTTCTCAGGGTGGCTTCACTGCATCTACTTCCTATGCAGCTCAGACTCCCTCACAATGCACTTCAGAAACGTTTAGGGAGTTTGTGTCTGCAGGCGTGCTTCTATTGCGTATCTCTGACCCAGTTCTGCTGAATGTTTACTGAGTTAAGTAGCAAAATACTGTGGTCCAGAAGTGTAACAAAATAAAACTGCTAATTCGTTAGTCACTCTTTCCATTGAAAATAAACACCAATTGTCAGGGTTTGCAAGGGAGGAACTCAAGTGCAGACAGGATTCAACACAAAAGGGTTTATTAAATACAAAAAGGGAAAACAAAAACCCACGAGGGGGAAAACAAGGGCTAGGGTAAGGACTAAATAACCAAACAAGACAGGGCTGACCAGATAAAGACACTAAACACTAACTATAAACAAACACTCACGGTATACAGGATACAATCACAGTCACCAGTGTGGAACACATCTGAGAAGCACATAAGTAACACAATGAACCGACGCAAGACAGAGCACACTAGGAGATCTAAATAGGGGGAACAATTAAGACACGACAGGTGACACAGATAGGGCAATCACGACACGACTAGGTTAACAAGGGGGGCGGGGCAAGGGAACGAGACAACACAAGCACATGGCCCAAAGACAAGGCCATGCGCTTGTACACAAAACAAGGGTCTGTCATGATCCTGCCTCAAGACTAGGAAAAATCAAGGACACGAGGGCAGGATCATGACAGAACCCCTCCCTTAAGGAGCGGCTTCCAGACGCTCCTCAAGGGAACATCAAACACGGGACATGACCGACTGGGACACAGACACAAACCAACAAGACATGACTAATAATAACAAAGGCAAACATGAAAACACAATGGCAGGGTTAGGGTGACATAACAAAAAAAACAAACAGGGAAGGGGAGGGGGCGGGACCACAAAGTTCATGGGGGACAGACCAGGGCGGGGGGGTGGGGTAGGAATCTTAGGAGGACAGGACGAAGGCTGACGACGGGGGGTACGGGCAGGTCTGGGTGGTGAGGGGCGGGGAGGGGTCTCAGGACAACTGACAGGGGACATGACAGGAGCAGACAAGGGACGCGGGGCAACACTTACGGGACGCGGGGCAAGGCTTACAGGACGCGGGGAGACGACAGCTGGACACGGGGGAACAACATCTACTGGACACGGGGCAACATCTACTGGACACGGGGCAACATCTACTGGACACGGGGAGACAACATCTACTGGACACGGGGAGACAACATCTACTGGACACGGGGGGACAACATCTACTGGACACGGGGGGACCACAGGACACGGGGGGACATTAACGGGACACGGGGCCACATCAACAGGACACGGGGAGACAACGGCTGGACATTTGGGACTTCTGGGGACAGGGTCAGGGGACAAGACAGGACTGACGGGGATTTCTAAAATTTGGACAAGACGGGACAAATAATCAGAAAATGCTTTAGCAGCTAGGACAATTGGCATCTCCTTATGAGATGAAACCGACTGTACAAGAGTCTTTGCTGCAGAGTCGGCCGCGGCTCTCTCCTCCGCTCTCACGACTGCCGACTTGCATACAGCTTTCTTTCCCGGCTCGGGCACGCTAGCGCTCACCGCTGCTGACTCGGACACGCTCACTGCTGCTGGCTCGGACACGCTCACTGCTGCTGGCTCGGGCACGCTCACTGCTGCTGGCTCGGGCACGCCAGCGCTCTCCGCTGCTGGCTCGGGCAAGCTCACCGCTGCTGGGTCGGGCACGCCAGCGCTCACCGCTGCTGGCACGGGCACGCCAGCGCTCTCCGCTGATGGCACGGGCACGCCCACCGCTGCTGGTACGGGCACGCCAGTGCTCTCCGCTGCTGGCACGGGCACGCCAGCGCTCTCCGCTGCTGGCACGGGAGGAAACGGGGTCACAGGACCGGCAGGCCCCCTCTTCCTCCTCTTCCTCCTTGGGCGCGGTGCAGAGACCACAGCTGGGTCAGAGGCGGGTTGGGGGAGTTCGGTCTCTGGCAGGGCTGACTCCGACGATTCCGAGGCAGACTCCCACGATAACCGTCTCCCTCGCTTCCCGGGGAGACCGACGGGTGTGGGAGGCACCTCAGGACTCGGTGAGGGATGTGCCTGATCCCCCAGAGTGGCCACGGCCAGGATACGACCCTCTGGAACCGTTGGCAGCTGGGTAGGTGGGGACCTCTGGGGCTCCTCCTCTTGCCCGCTCGCTCCGGAACGACCTCCCCTGGTCCCCCGGAACACCACAAGGCGAGAGCCCTCAAAACAATCTCGCTGGCTGGCTGATGCCATCCAGCATTGCCTCCTGTCTGCTGAGTTCCTTGGTGGTCGGTTCATTCTGTCAGGGTTTGCAAGGGAGGAACTCAAGTGCAGACAGGATTCAACACAAAAGGGTTTATTAAATACAAAAAGGGAAAACAAAAACCCACGAGGGGGAAAACAAGGGCTAGGGTAAGGACTAAATAACCAAACAAGACAGGGCTGACCAGATAAAGACACTAAACACTAACTATAAACAAACACTCACGGTATACAGGATACAATCACAGTCACCAGTGTGGAACACATCTGAGAAGCACATAAGTAACACAATGAACCGACGCAAGACAGAGCACACTAGGAGATCTAAATAGGGGGAACAATTAAGACACGACAGGTGACACAGATAGGGCAATCACGACACGACTAGGTTAACAAGGGGGGCGGGGCAAGGGAACGAGACAACACAAGCACATGGCCCAAAGACAAGGCCATGCGCTTGTACACAAAACAAGGGTCTGTCATGATCCTGCCTCAAGACTAGGAAAAATCAAGGACACGAGGGCAGGATCATGACACCAATGGTGCTTTGTTAATCCCCAAAAATGTTTCAAAGCCCAAAGTTTGGATTTATTTGGTAGTTAATCTGGTCCGCATTTGCTTTCGTTTCTTGCCTGGGACGGGATTTGACTGGGTTGTTTTTTGGTGATAGGGGAATGCAGAGAAAACACAAATATAATGCAGACACATCAGAATGAACAGGGGATAAAAGAGAAAGGGAAAAGATGAAAGACATCATTCAAATTTCTTAAAGGGATAATTCATCCAAAAATTACATTCTAATGTTTTCGCACCCTTATGTTGTTCCAAACCTGTTTGTGTTATACACAAAAACAAAATTTTAAATAACTGTACTGGTTACTCTCTGAAATTATAATGAATGCAGACTAACACTTGACATGAAAGAAATTCCCACACAAATATAAAAACAGTAGTCCATATAATTTTAAACAACAAGTCCGATTTTTTTATGTTTTTAAAAGTCTCTTATGCTCACAATAAAGGTGCATTTATTTTAATTACAATACAGTAAAACAGTAATATTGTGAAATATTATTACAATAAAAAAAACTGTTTTCTGCTTTAATCTGTTTTAAAATTCAAAGCTGAATTTTCAGCAGCCATTTTTTTTTATATTTTTAAATAAATATAATAGTCTTTTCTGTTACTTTTGATCAAATTATTGTTTTTGCTGTATAAAAGTATAAATTTCTTAAAAAAAAAAAAAGACTGCACCCAGCCTTTTGAATGGCAGTGTTTATTGTTAAATATTATATTATAACATATTTAGATGCTTTTATGAATTTTTTGTTTGTATCTTGAAGCTTGGAAGTCCCATTCACTGTAACTGCATGAAAAAACAAAACAACAAAAAAACTAGTACATTCTTCAGAACTCTTTCTTTTACATTCCACAGAAGAAATAAAGTCATACGAGTTTGGAACAACATGAGGGTGAGTAAATGATATTCCTTTTTCAGTGAACTACTGCTTTAACAGACTAGAGGAGAAGATAAAAAACAGCTTTGTCCCTGCTGTGAATACTAACAAATAAAAGAGTGCCTGACAGCGAGATTCTTAATGCACCATCGCTGCTCTAAAGTGCTGACTGTGACACTGTCTGATGGAGTGTGTCAACAAATGAGTGGAGTAACCGAATACTGTTGGAGGAGAGAGAGAGAGAGAGAGATGGAGATGGAGGGATGGAGAAGGAGAGAAAGCAGGCAGCTTATCAAATGCTTCTTGCCACAATGTCACCTTAGGAAAGCCAATAATGCCAATAATTTGGGAAAATGTATTAATGTAGCTCCAAGCAAGAACGGAAGGACATAATGGAAGAAAGTTTCATGCCACATAGAGAGAAAGGAAATGTTGGGTTTAGTTCATCCAGACAACTTAAACTCAACCTAAAACATGTGCAACTCATTTTACTTCCATAAATTTGACGTTATAGAGGTGGAGCAACACCGTAAGACTAGGAATGCACATTAGGGAAGAAAATAGTCAATTTTGATTTCATGTTGACTTTAAAGGCCATGAACACTTAAAGCTAATTACTCCAAGTCATTTCAGATCAGAGCCTGATGGCCTTACCAATTCACATGAACAGCAACACACACAAACAGACAAACACACACACACACACACAGACTGAGCTGCCAGGCATTCTGTTTATTTACTGCCATTTCCAATGGGACCGATAAAGCATCCGAGGGTAGAATGAGAAATCAAGTCGTAAATGCCGAATGTCTGAGCATGTGATGCTCGAGAGCAATGACCAGCTGGCATGGATATTGAAGCAAACACAAAATGCATACATAAACAGACAATCTGTGATTGTTGCTTTGAATTAGCATAACAAAAAGGGGCCAATTAGATGATCACAAAGGGTAATTGGGTCTGGTTAGCAGAGCCGTGTGCTCAGAATGCGTTTATGAGATTACACACAGACGAGCTAGGAAGGGATGCAGGAGACATTTGCATGTGATTGAGCGATTCAGGATGAAAACCAGGAGGATAATGAATATAAAATATTTAAGAATCAATGTAGGACAATAAGATGGATAGGAGGCAGTTTCTGTGCTCATACAGTATATAATGATTTTTGTGTAGGTGTGATTATATCATACAGTTCTTTCATGTACTGAGTTATGACCTTTAAGCACCATAATACAGTAAAAATGTAATATTGTGAATTTTTTTTCATTTAAAATAACTGTTTTCTATTTAAGCATATTTTAAAATGCGATTAACTCCTGTTATGGCAAAGCCAAATTTTCAGCAGCCATTCATTCTTAATATGTTGATTTGGTGCTCATATGACGGAAATGTAGCTAAATCTTAAAGAAATCTTAGCCATCTTCAAGAATCGGCTTAAAACCCATTTCTTCCATCTTTATTTGACCCTGTAACTTTAACACTCACTATTCTAATTCTATTCTTTAAAAAATCTAACTACCTTTCTAATCTTTTTGTATTCTATTTTCTTTTCATTTATTATGCAATTGTATATGTATGTGTGTGTGTATGTGTAAAGACCTCTAACTAGCTTGCTCTATTCTTTTATTTTTTATTCTATCTGTTTTCTTTTTATTTATTATATTAGTAAAATCCCATGCTACGTGTACTGTGTTAACCTAACTGAGACTTGTTATAGCACTTATATAACATTGCTCTTTTTGTTGTTTTTGATTGCTTCCACTGTCTTCATCTGTAAGTCGCTTAGGATAAAAACTTCTGCTAAATGAATAAATGTAAATGTCACACCCCTCACCATACTGTGATGTCATCTTCCAGCATGACGTAGGGACATAATTACTGATTATAATGGCTTAATACTGTTTTTTTATGCATTGCACCGTGTAAACATAAAACCATGTCTGCATTTGTGATTGGAGAAATTACAAACAATAAGCACGACTTTACACTGCTCAAAACTTGTGTTTGAATCATCAATGTCAAATTCTTGAAATATAAAAAAATGTACTTACAGACTGTGAGTCAGAACATCCTGCAGATCAGTAAACAATCCACCATAAAATGCGTTGCACACATCTGAATATTGGGGTTGAACTGTTATAAATACAACTTAACCACTAGTCCTGTCCTCTTTTGGAAGGCCAAACAAACTTTCTCTTTCACAACGAAACACAGCGTCACACTGAGGGAGAGGAGCCCGGCTTGAAAACGGTACGGCCGGCAGATTCGATGAAGAAGCTTGCGGCAACCACATGTGACGACCCTAAGATACTGTATCTTTCTATCAAAGATTCATCTGAACTGTCAGATGTTTCTCCTAAAACTCTTTACAAGAAAAAGTAGTTCCACATAAGACAGTGATTGCGGACATACAGCTATAAAACTAATATGAATAACATAGCTGAGAACATTTGGTTTTAGAAGAATCTGATGAGAAATCTGATTGGTTTTAGAAGAATCTTGAGTTCAAACTGAAATCTGTAACAGTTGATTGCAGACTTGGCACATTTGCGATTACTAGGAGGATCACAAGTCTTTCCATTAAAAGTTTCCATTAGATCTAAATTTAATCTCCTTCTCAAAGGTTTCTCAGACTATGCTTATCCCAGGATTACCCTTTTTTTAACCCAGAGTTAAGACCACTTTCAACCCTGGGTTAGTGTTGGCGCCAGCAACAGATAATGAATAATAAACTAAACAACACAGCCTCATTAGATACTCAAGCACTTTATACAGCCGCATAAACCTCCACATTGTAATGTCTAAGTGGAAGCCATTTAAAAAATGATGACAGCCATATTAACTGAAGCATCTAAACCAGGCGGCATGCTTACTGCAAGCTGAACTCTAGGCTAATGTTTTGAGCCTTGTAAATACACAACTAAGCTGGGGAAAGTAAAATTTTAAATGAACAAGTTACAATATTCTCTGATATAAACTCTGTAATGGATTATAAGACAACATTTCAAGTAAAAGTAATGCACCAAGTAACTTTAAAGCACTATGCTCGATTTCCAGAAACTGGAATTGTTTGTTTGTTTTGCTTTAAAAAGTGCTTATTCCCACCAACACAGTTAACATGCTATGACAAGCAGGCTGTCCATTCACCTGTGACTGCCATGAGTCATGTATTCCCCTTAGGCATTACTGCATAAGCAAAATCTCATTTACCAAAGCGATAACAAAACAATTTCTCATGTATTCTTTATAATGTGAGACCGGGCACAATAACGTTCAATTTAAACAATAGTTTCTCACTAAAGGATAATGAATTATGTTCAAAGTTAAGTGGTAAAATGGCAGAATTGGTCAGAAATGTCATCTGGAGAACAACATGTGTTGCTGGCAGTGAGGTCTGATATAGTTTGACAGCTCTAGAGAGCACTGACATCTTTCAACAGTTCTGTCCAGAGCTCTGGCATCTTATGCCGGACGGATCGATCGGACTACGCCGAGCTGCTGTAGCAAACATTTCTCGCTCTAAGTATCCTTCTTTCCATCAATCACCTTTCCCTGCTTTCCAACTTCTTGTCTCATCTTTCATTCTTATTTATGAGTTATTTAGCAGGGGTCGCCACAACATGGGGATACACAAGCAGGATAGAAAAGAGAGGAGTGAGAAAAGAGAGCGCTTGACTTAAGGGCAGATTTGGTGCTTGAATCAGGGAGAAGATTAAGGGAGACTTTTCACTCTTTGACTGAAACATGAGAAAACAGTTTAAGAGCTTTTGCAAACAAAAACAGACAAAGCATTGTGGGACATACAAATATAGTACCAACAAACAACGGTATCATCTCTCCGGGCTTGTTGAAGACGTCTATGTCAGGGAGAATTGTTTCAGTTAAATCAAAGATGACAGGCAACAGGATAAACATACTAATGCTCTCCTCAAAATGCAAAAACAGCTCGAATCAGACTCTCAAATGTATGCAAATGCAGTATGAAGCCTGTCAAAGTACCACACTGCAAAAAAAAAAAATCCATTACTTAATCGGTATCTTTGTCTCGTTTCGCATTGAAAACCATCTAAACATCCTTAAAACAAGATCAATATAATGGAGAAGCAAAATTGCAAAAGATATTAAGACTTGACTAACCTGATGAGAAATAAGATTTGAATGAGATCGGAGAATTAGTTTATATGCTGAGGAACCAGTGTTGTATGTTACTGTTGCTTCATCTCCTATAATCACCTTCACCCAGACATTACCAGAGCTGTCATGCTAAAGGAGATATGCTTTTCCCAACAGTCCGTAGCATGGATACTTGGTCCTACATGTCAGAGCAAATGCTTTTAGAGACACACAAAACAATGCATTCACAAGCATAAAGACTCACAGCAAACAAAACATAAACGTATGACCTTTATATAACAGATAAAAGCACTTAGAACAGCACCAAATTCATACTGTGTGAGACACCCAATCTTTTTTCCACTAGCTCAGTGTAAAAGATTGAAAATGCATAACAAGAAAAGACTGTAATTACAACAGCTGGATGTAGTCCTGTTGGGCAAACTCAAATAAGATTTCTTCTGTGAGATCTTATTATTGTGTTGGCAAACGGTGCCACAGGCAGCGCTCGCCAGTGCTGTATTATACATTTGGTTATAGAATGACATCTGATTTTTTTCTCTGCCTGGAAGTGAGGGATAGATGAAGAAATTGAGAATGATACATTGAGAAATAGGAAAAAATATCTACTATTCGTGTCCATGGCCTGCTGTTCTACATTTGCTCCCGGACCTCCCGGTGTGTATTTGCTTCTGAGGTGAAAGGTGGCAGAAAATTAACAGAATTTTCATTTTTGTGTGAATTTATTCCTGTGAAGTCTGTAATTCACTGCAGAGGATCCACTGGTGAGCAAGTGATGTAAAGCTACATTCCCTCAAATCTGTTCTGATGAAGAAACACGCACATCTACATCCTGGATGGCCCGGGCGTGAGCAAATTTTTGGCAAATGTTAATTTTCGGGTGAACTATACCTTTAAAAGCAAAATGTACTTAAAGATTCCCACTCTTTTTAACATATACTTGAATTTTACAGTTATTTATGATCTACTGCATTATTCACATTTCAACAATATAAACTTAATTAATAAGAATTATTATTTTATTTAAATTTTTATACATTACTTAAAACACACTTTTAAAATCACGCTACCACATATGTAACCCTAGACCACAAAACCAGTCAGAAGGGTAAACTTTTTGAAATTGATATTTCCATTGATTTGTATAATGTATAAATAAGCTTTCCATTTATGGTTTGGAATCTCAAAAAACTAAATATTGAGAAAATCACCTTCAAAGTTGTCCAAATGAAGTTTCAAAAATTACGGTTTGATATATTTATGGTAGGAAATTTACAAAATATCTTCTTGGAACATGATCTTTACTTAATATATTAATGATTTTTGGAATAAAATAAAAATAGCTAATTTTGGCTTTTGCTACAATTATACCCGTGCAACTTCTGACTGGTTTTGTGGTCCAGGGTCACATACAGTATATCCAGGTTTTCCAAGGTTGTGGAAACTCTAGTTCTTCAATAAAAAATTAATAAATAAGTCATCTTTATTGATATTTTTTGAGGCCCCCTAGTTGGTCCTGACCCCCTGGTTGAGAACCACTGGTGTAAAGATATAAGAAAGCCATTTTTAGGTTGATTTCCCTAAAAAGTGTAAATACTGTGATTCTGTGTTGCTATCAATACGAATTTCAACCAGGCCAATGCTACAACATTGGCTCAACCAATGGTGTGAATTTGGGGCATGACAGTGTTTAATCATTATCATTTTATATTCAGTCTCACAAAAATGTAGCTCACAATAGAAGATACCTCTTTTCAGACTGCAGCAGTCATGACAGCTTTCCACAGTTCAGTACACCTTTCTGTCCCCCAGCTCTCACTGCACAGGTTACCTCAGTTCATTATTTGTGCTCTGCTTGTGCTGGCAAGCTAGAGAGTGACTCTGGGACCATACCGCGAGCGTGTGTGAATGGCTAGGAAAAGCTGTTGACCCTGGGCTCAAAACCATCCATCTCCTCTGCTGGGACTGGAGAGCGAACACAGAGGCATGGAACTCCTTCTTTATTATGAAAAAAGTGTAGTTAATCACTCGTCCTCAAAATAAGATGAGGAGCAGATGAAAAGAGAGCAGAAAAGCACTGATTTGGATAACACTTAAATCAAAGAAATAGCACGAATCAAGACGAGTGTTTATCATTGCTTGCAACCCTGCCAAAGCACTGCAGCAAGTTCAAAATGAGCTTCTCAAGGGCACAAACCGGAGTTTTAACCCTTTAACTGGCCTCACAAGCATGTGATAGAGCATTTTTTAAGTCAAAATGCATGCTATATAACTACTGTATATATAAACTATGTCCATTGTTCCTTCTCTTTTGTTATATTTCTTGAATTGCGATGCTATTCTTCAATGCATTGAATTGCGATCTGATTTTCAGCATCCTCTAAGGGAGGTGTATGAATTCAGAGTTTGATTTGATATGTTTGTGTATCAGGAGAAAGATAAAGTGTTGCCTCTGGATCTACACTGCCACAGGCTGCTATCTCTGGTATGTTCAGTGGTCACCTGTGCGTAAAATTAACTCCACCACCTGGGCACCACAAAAGGGGATGCTTACCTACAAAACACACACGCATGAACTAACATGACCCGACACAACGATTCAAACAGTGGCCAGTGGTGCCAGCCATGTAATAGCAGAGTATTTCAAATGCAAATGCAATCAAGTTCAGACACAGGCTTGCTTGATTTAGAAACCTGTATGTTTTGTACTAGTAGAATACTGTATGTAGTTATGTTTACCACAGACCTTTAGTCATAAATTGAAAAATAAAAAAGCCGTTGTAAAACTCCATAGGAATATCTAGAGGAAACCCATAGCAAACAACATAATTACGCATTGTCTTACAGCCAAGGCTAACTGTGGTTTTCTTGGATATCTACATGGGTCTATTATAGTGGACATAACAGCCTTTATTTAAAAAAAAACATCCCTATCAAAGTAGCTTTTCCCAGCAACTCCCAAGAAAAGACCACGGTTCATTCCAGGAGGTGCATATGTTGAATCCAGCACCGTTTACTTCTGAGAAACCCTTATTACATTTTTGAGCACACTGTGCTTTGTGGGATGTGTTTATGTGAGAAATCAGGCTGTAATTATGTTTCTAGCCCTGATTTCTGTCTCCTGGAGTGTTATTTCCTTTTCTGTGGGATCAGCCAGTTAGGTTGAGCACATAAAGATGGGCTGACTGTCCGGATCACTTCATTAGTGGCTTGTCAGTGTCACTAGTGGCCTTTTCAACTGGGTCCAATTATGGTCCACCCACCGGCTTGAGAGAGGAAGGATCAGACGTGCTTGAGTCATGCGCGGCCGCATTAGCACAGGGAATCAAACCACACACGGCAAATGGTAGCCAAATTGAATTATACAAGAGATAATCTCCTATACCTGCCTGACGTTCAGACACACTTCGATACATATGTCCACCTTCAGGTGCAGACAGGATGCAACAATCCTCATGCAAGAATCAGAACAGAAGAGGACTAATTCAACTGTGTAAGATGCAATTTAGTCAAATTTAAACTACATACACATCTGTAGTTTTGTCTTATTTTTTGTTTAAAATCCTTATTATTAAAACATGATAAGCTGTACGAGATATTCTTGCTTTTAGAAATTATAGCACTAATTATTATTTTATGAAACAAATCACTACTTGTTTTCAGGGCTTGAAAGATACATCTGATACCGATGTATCTGGATGCTAAAATATGATTTATTATATAGTGTTTGTACTTTCATCGACATAAAACATCATCCTTCACATCGGCTATATAAGTGAGGCGCGGTCACGCTGAACACAACATATTTTGTACAATGGAGCAGTGTAACTTTTTTATTTGTTTCTTTGACTCTATTTTATTTTGATAATGAACAGGTTTCAATATAGCAAAATTCTGTTGTGTGTGCGCGATGGTCATACCAAAGCGTGTATATGCCTATTCCTTTTTATTAATCTTATCCTGTTTCCTCCATTCACAGAAGTGCTGCAGGTGAATGTGAACTGTTGAATTCATCTAACATAATCTCAGATAAACTCTAAGGGCGGTGCATTGCCATTGTGAGTTACCTATGATGAGTTCACAGCTGAGCGGACATTTCACTCGTTGGTTTCATCGTCACATTTGCATTGGACGTACTACTGGAATTCGGTTAACAGCAAATTTCAAATCTTAAATGGAATGATAAAATAACATTATTAACCAGTTAATGGTCATTTCAAATTTTCAATTCTGTTCGGAACTATAAAATTTAATTTATTTTCTGTTTCTGTTTCTGGTTCTGTTGCTGTCAAAATTTCGTTTGTTTCCGGTTTTCGTTCCTTGAACCGGTTCAGAGCCCTGCTTGTATTCAATGCAGGTGCATTAAATTGATCAAGTAAAACACATTTATAAAGTCAGAAAATGATTAATTAAATTTAATTAAATTATGCTTTTCTGAACTTTTTTTTATATATATTAAAAAATCTTCAAAAAAGTTTTTAGGGATAAAAAAAAGTTTTCAACATTGATAAGAAATGCTTCTTGAACAGCAAAATAACATATTAGACAATGAAGAGTGCAGTAATGGCTGATAAAAATGACAGAAATAAATAACATTAAATATTACATTTATATATTATAAATAAATGTATACTGCATTATACACATGCCTTAATTTAGTTAAATACAGCAGTATGTGGGAGTAAGAGTTGTTGCTCCTGTGGAACACACACTCTTAAAAACATACTAAAAGACATGGGCTAGATAATAGGAAAGCGGAAGTCTGATATCTTCCACATGATCTAGCTAACACTGCAATCTCACCCGGCAACACAAACCAAAGCAAAAATATTTCCAAAACAGCTGTGGGTTCATCTCTGACCAACCACCGATCAATTTCCTTCACATCAAGCCCCACACAAAGATGAAAAAGAAAATGAGAGTTAGAGAGAGAAAAACAAAGAGAAAAAAGAGAAAGAGATGGACTAGCGTGTTGACTTAGCTCTTCAATTACATGATCCCTTCTCTAGTGGTGCTTTAATTTAGTGTTCAATCCTGTTGCGTTTCACCGTATGTCTCATTGGGTCTGTCTGGGTGATAAGTCCCGCTTATCAATTCAGCCATCATCTCACACTCACACACACCACATCAGCCTCAACCAATCAACCTCACTGATTTCACTGCCAAGAGCTTAAGCTCTCTGCAAACAAAGATACAGCGGGTTTACTGGATAATTTCCACTCTCTGCTTACTCCCTGACTCTCTGTTTACCTTATCTTAACCCTCACCCTCAGGGTTGTGACTAGTACTCAACAAACTGGTAAACACTTTACAGAAGGCTATAGTGGGTTTGTATTTGGTCAAAAGATGTTAAATTAATGAAAGACTGCACTAGGCTAATCTAGAAACAAAATGACAAGGACATGGAGAAAAATGTAAAGGATAAATGTCAAAGCTCAATACTGCAGCTGAAAGAAAGAGAATTCAGCCTTACATTTAAGAGAGCTAATTAACTTTTATTCTAGAATATACACCAGCTGGACCAGCATGAAAAATGTATATTTTTGAAAGTCAGTTAAATACCATTAAGCTAAATTTATGATACCATTTTTCAACAGATTTGGGACATAATTTCCTATTCAAGTAGATAGGAGCTGCTCTAAAAGGTACTTTGACTTTTGATTACATTTACCAAAAAACAAAAAATAATCGAAAATGTCAAAAAAGCGGGAGCTGGTTGCTGAAGCCACGCCCACCTAGCGCGATGGCAGTGTTAGCAAACGGCAATCCACCTGTCACTCAAGTGGCCATGCCCTTAATTATGATGAACTTTAAGGTTTAGTATAATTGAAACGGATGAGTTATAAATAATTAACCCCCTTACAGTTCTCATGAAAGGCATAATTAGCTATATAGACCAAAATAATTTTTTGAACAAAGCTGTAAGCGTTTTTTTTTCTGCTGTAAAGTTGGCCATTTTAACATGGGGAGTCTACGGGATGGACTCCCTTTAGAAGCCAGCCTCTAGCGGCCAGTCGACGAATTACAGTTTAACTCACTTCATGTTGGCTTTACGAGAGAGAGCGGGAAGTTGCCGTTTGGGCTAAACAAACTTGAATATGAACTGCACATAATATGAAAATAAAGATAGTTCATGAAAGTGTATGTGATGCAACAATCTCCTGGACTGTAATTCTGTATGTGCAACATATTGTGACATAAAAAATATCAATGTAGCTTTATTATGTTACTGTGTCATTCAGTGTTAACCTTTTTTTTACAATAAAAAAAAAAAAAAAAAAAAAAAAAAAAAAAATTGAAGAAATGCTTGACTGATAGGTGATCTGGCCAATAAGAATGCGGATATTATGTGCCGTGATTGCCGTCGCTGTTATCCACCATATTGCCCGACAGCAACAGCCTGTCTCCATAGAAATCCATATAGAAACGGTGCAAAAGATCGACTGAATTAACACTTTTTCAGTATAACTAAGGATAAACGTGCAGAGGGTTAAACTGTGCTGCTTTTGGCTGTCACAGTAACGGCAATAAACTAAGGAACAAGCTAAGTACTTGTTTTGCATACCAGAAAATCTGTCACGTCCGGCGCTGTATGCATGGCTTGCAGCACTGAAGTTAAAATACTGAGTGTTAAATTCGAAAATAATAGGTTAAAATGTGTGCTCTTATTATTCCGTGGACGGATCGGGAGCTGTATATGCACATGTGCGCTCATTCAATGCAGCTAACTTCTTATTGCTTCATGTCCTCTTCCCATTCATTAAACTACAGGTCCTCTACTGAAAAAAGAGGGTCACCATGACACTCTAAAGAGATAAAAACTATTGCACCATGTGCTTTTTAAAACCATTTTCATAGGTTTCACATTATATTGTTGGTTCTGAAAATATGTAAGTGTGCATGCCCAGTAGCCACAGCTGTATCCCTTCTAGCCTTAACCACAAATCAGACAGGAGAGTAGATTAACTTCGGTGGGCTTAACTTGAAACTTGAATATTGGTGTGTTCCGCGAATGAAATAGAACACTTTCTGATGTTTATTCATGTTCATTTCGTGCTTTATGTAAATATGAAAAGACGATCGGTTCACGTTTTTGAACATGAATTGCATTTAAAATGACAAAATTTCAAAGCGAAGATTCCTGAGACATGTTTCATATCAGAATTAACCGGCTCTGTCTTCACTGTCAGTGTGTTGTCAGTTTCCTCATTGCTCCGTGATGTATTTGTGACTGTGTGAGAACATGATGTGTATTGTGAGACCTGCATTGTTTGTCAGGGACAGCAAAAGTAACTAAGGAGGGCAGGTCTTTGCAAACAGTCAGTTTACTAATAGATCTCCATATCTCTGGAACTGAATCATAAAAGACCTTAAAAATTAAGATGCCAAAAGAAAAGTAAAGAACTGAGATATTAACATATCTTTAATACTTCTTGAGTTACAAGGATTTCTGAATGTTCAGCTTTAGCATATAATGCAACAAGGATTGCTAAAGTAAACATTTTACTAACAGACCCACCAATCTCATGAAAATAAAATAATGATGTTTTCGAAAGTTTTTTTCTAATGTTTTCTAAAGTTAATTTGGCTCCAAATCTCAGGTGAACATTGTCATTTTGACCCCTTTACAAAACAGTTGATTACTTGGTAATTATTCACACATGGCATTTCATATTTTGGTTTCATCACCATTTATGCATATCTTTCTTCAAAATTAAAATATAAGTTTCTGAAATATTGTTGATTTGATATGAAATGGCCCAGCTTGATTTTCCAGGAACGTCACATTATAAAACAGCTCAGCTACTGCTACTGTCATGCTACTGAAAAATATAGTAACTTATTTTCATTACAACATTTAGTTAGTTGGTCCACAGCACTGGTGCACATAAATGCACAGTCCTATCAAAATGATCCATATGAAAGGAAATGCATATCATGACAGTAAAACTTATTTTTTATTTTGCACAAAGCAAATCCTATGCCTGTTGGATGGAGTAAGACGGCAGAGTTCTGAAGGGTTTACGTCACAGTAACCCAGTCTGAAGGCTTACAGTCCAGAGAATAAAAGGTTCTCTCAGAATTATGAAAAGGACAGAGAAAAGGACAATTTCCCAAGGTTAATTTAAATGCATAGGAAAAGTGTGCACCTTAAATAGTTTCAGTCCGTAGGTATCATTTGCTTTAACAATACAGCATTCCAGGAGTGTGTGTGTGTATAGTCCAGGTTTTGCCAACATTGTGGGGACCAAATGTCCCCATAAGGGTGAATATGCATTATTGGGACCAACCAGAGAAAAATTTGCCTGTTCACAATAAAGCAACATATTTAATGTTCAATAAACAGCTATGTTGAGGTGGACCAATGAGATTTCATGGTGGGCAGGAATAAATAGCTCAATGATGCAGAAACAACCTTTTTCATCCCTGGTTAGGACATGTTTAGGGGTATTTTTAGCAGATAAATAGTATATTTATCTCAATATATAAACAATAGAAGTCAATGGAAAATCTCCAGCATGACAAGTTGATCACATGGCACTTAAATGACCGATTGCATTGTAGTGGGAAAGCACTCTCATGAAAAACACAGCTCTCCTCAGAAGTACACAATATTATAGCCGCAGAAAAGCAGTCACTGGCTTCTACAACAAAATAAATCAATATCCATTTAGGGGCCATTTTTTAGTTGTTGTTTCGTCTACGCTAATGCGAGCCACTTTTCTAAGGCGGAAGGCCGGGTCAATATTTCCAACCCCACATTTTCGCTCGGTCAAGAAAAATAGCAGGAAATTCACAGCAAAGGCTGATTTCCTAATTACAAATACTGAATCCACAAACACACCAGCATTGATTAACATATCAGCCAACTGCACCTAAAAGTGACAAGACATGGCACACATACTGTACAGCCAATGAGTTTTTTCTTGTTCCTTTCTGTTCGGCACAGAGCTAAATTACACGAGGCAAGTTCATTAAGCATAAAGCCTATGAGGAAGTCATTAAGTAATGACTGGACTATGAGAAACCAATAAACAAGGCTTGTACAATAAGCCCCTGCAGAGAACGACTTAACAGCCATTTATGCTGAGGACATCAGGGGACCGATAATCATTTTAAAGCATCCATTCTTTCATCTCAATCCATTACTAAATACACTGGTGGCTTGCAACACACACGAGAGGAGGAGAAAAGGGAAGTGTTCTTTCACTCTCTATCAAGTTTTAGTGATACAAAATTAGGAGTCAGGTTTTGCTGTTGTGCAAAGCTTATACAATAGTGAGGTTTGGTCCTGTAATCTGACTGGGAAAGTAGCAAAAAATTTGTTTTACAGGCACTCATAATTACAGGAGAAATATTTTTTTTAAATGACATTCATAGTCTTAGAATTAGATTTAAAAAGATTAAAAATTTTAATGTTTTTTTCTTCTTGTTTTGTAAATCCAAAGCAAATCAGCCTTTTCAAACTGAAGGCATTCCGACTGTGTTACTGTAACTTTAACCATCCAAATTGTAATTTCTCCAATCTCAAATGGAATTTAAGAAGTAGCTATATGTGCTTTTGTACGTTAAAGGCTAGTTTACAGCTGAATTACAATGTATGAAAACAGGTTTCATGTATGCTAGTCCGATGACTGCTGGATTCCATTAAAGGAGGTTGCTTTTGCTAATGCATGATATTATAGAGAGACAGAGTGCATAATTATAAAGGCATAAAATAAGCACTCCTGGACTGACAGATAGGAAATTGGGTGGATGGATGGATGTGCAAATATCTAAAATAAAAAGACAGACAGAATAGTTAGATCACATAGGTCAAAGATCTGAGACTCAAACTCCCAACCTTTGGATTACGAATCTGACTTGCTAACCATTAGGCTATGACTTCCCCGACAGACAGAGCGACGCAACAAACGACAAAGAGAGACAGATAGATAAATATAGAGAGAGGTAGCTATAGAAAGATAGTGGAATAGATGAAATTATTTAAAGAATTTTAGAGAGACAGATAGATGATCTATAGATAGAAAGATTGATAAACCCTAGTGAAACAAATAGTATACTTAAGCACTACTTATTCGTATGCACTTTAGTATAACTAAATGTATTTGTGGAACACTATAAATTGGTATATTTAAAGTCTGTTAAATTGGAACAACATATTTAGTTGTGCCAAAGCAGTGCTTAAGTACAACTGAAGTTGTAATAAATATACTTATTTGTGCTAAAGTGGAACTATTAAAGTACACTTAAGTACACTTAAATATCACTTCCTATAATTAAGTTTTTAAATGCAGAATTCATTCAGCATAAACTTCAAATTTATTTTGTTGACATTAAAATTAGACTTTAAGAGTGTTGAACGTGCATTAATATTTTACTAATAACTGAGGTTATACGATCCTTTAATTTTAGTAACTTTTAAATGCTCTGCAAATGCATTCAAAGTAAATCTCAAGTGTGCTAATAACATTAGTTATTGCATTACATTACATTCCTCTGTAGTTTTATAGTTTTTCTCAGTCACTTTGGTGCATTTTTCAAAACAGAAATGAAATTCTCAAAACTACTTGTACAACCTCCACATCATCTAGTTATTTATACACATCATAAAACCAGTTTCTCATTCTTTTGAACAAGTTGCGATTGCTTTTGTACATTCATGCAATTGATTATGCATGTTTATCGGCAGTTTCCTACATTATCAGTTGCTCATGTCATGTTGCTCAAAACGTATTGCATAGTTTTCTGTGCAACAGTCTTACCACTCAAAACATCTAGTCTTTAGTTCATCATACAAGTCATTAAATGCAAAATGGTTAATCTAGTTGTCAAAAACTGCCTAGCACACTTTTTATATTTATTTTTACACATTATTATTAGACTTTTTGTACATTTGGCATGAATTGTCCAAGTGAATCTTGACTTATGAAGAGAATGTAGATGATAAACCAATGATAAACCCTTTCTCTGAAATAGCTCAAAGGTTCATCTCATGAATCTTCAGTTGAAAAGCTTATACTGTATAGACAGAGGACAACACAAGAGTTACACATTCTGAAAATGGACTTATTTTCATATTTGTGTCCATATTTGTTTTTCCTTTTCTATATCACAATGACATTGTAAAGGTTTTTTTTTTTTTTTTGGTCAGACTTTGTAAAAGTGTAACTGGGAATTCTATCCAGTCTCTTTCAGTCAATATCCCACATACAGTAATGTGTAAATGTGTACGTTTGAAATGGATATATGGCATACATAAGCATATGGCATATTGTTCAATACAGTAGTTTACATCAGATCATCCCTCCAGAGTAAACTGTTATATTGACAACATGACTAAGCAATTTGACTGTCTTATCCGTAAACTATGACACAAGGACTTGTCATTCTGATGGCACTGATATGTTCATTGACACAGATATTTATTTTTGAGAGATGAACTAAGGATTTTGAGCAGGAGACTGGCTTTTGCAGGTAATTCATGGTGATTTGCTATTTGTACGAGTTGTTTTGAGAAATGCACTTTATGTTTTGCAAATTGTGAGTTTGATTCGAGAAATGTACCAAAGCGACTGAGAAAAACTGTAATACAAATAATGCATTTTTATAAATTACAGCACCACATTACAATTTGTCTTTTACTGACATTCCCAGCATACCAGCTAACTCCGTCACCGACATTTGATCAATGAAAGCAGGAAACACTATATGGACTGGATTCAAACTCGGGTAACTGTGACACAAGTGCACTCAATGTATTAGATGCCCCACCAAAGCAGTTCTTGGCAGAACTGTGGTTAATTTGTGTTGTTTTTATACTGTACTACTAAGTACTACTACAAGAAAACAGACATTTTCCATTGATGAAAGCACAAACTATATGGATTTAAAGACTGTGTGTTGCTGAGTAGTCTTAATATAGGCACAGTAAGCGGCACAGTTTCGTTAGGTGGTGGAAGAATGTGATCTTGCAGAACTGCTTAGGTTTCATTGAATGCAGATGGAGTAAAACCATCCGTAACATTGTCTCTGCACGCTTCAACTTTCAATGCACTGCACGAGGGAAAGGATTTGGCGGTCTTGCAGTATGCTGCGGATTTAAATGTGACGCATTAATCTAAATTATTTTCATAGATTTTACATTGTTACTTTTCATGCAGTTTACGTCTCTGAAGTTATTTGATTTTATTTTTTGTGTAATTTTAAGGACTGGTCAGGATCATTTGTAATAATTTGTTTAGTAATTCATAATATGTTGACAGGTCAAAAGTCCTGCAGTTCACATTTCAAAGTGCAATGTTGCCATTGTCTGTATGGGACATTAAATAGCCATTAATGGAGAAAAAACGTGTTGGTACTGGTGTAGTGGAGTGTATTAGTAATATACTAAAATAAACCCCCTGATCAAGTACGTGGATGTCTTTCATTATTTCAAACCAACTTTACTTTTGTAACTACTTTCTGTATGTATGTAAAGCTGCTTTGCAACCATGCAAAATTGTGAAAAGCACTAAATATGAAGTTTGGTAAAATTATTAAAAAAAGGTAAAGGTCATAATTATAAAAATGAATGGTTATGAATTATAATTATTTGCAACTCAGAACATTTATTTTTATCTATACTATTTTTATACTCAAGTAGAACTTAAATACAGTGTATTATTAATCATATCAGGTCAACAGAGGAGTCAATAAAACATAAATTACTAAAGTATTACGTCAATATTTAATCAATGAAATATTTATTTGCAAATTGCTCATTGTAACATTTGTGCTGTAGGCAAAAGTTACATTTGGAAGTTTTCTTTGATTTGCCCAAAAAGAAAGTCTCAAAAAGTTCTCAAATTTTAAATACATGTTGTCTTTAGCTGGAACAAGTTTCTAGACTCTAAACAAAGGTTTCTTCAGAAAAATGTGCCAAGTCTGCAACACAGATTCCCAATAGTGTGCACTCTACCGAGTTCAGATGATTAGCAAAAGTACAGCAAAAATCGATTGTTGGTGAATTTCACAGCTGGTGAAAGTTAGATGAGGAGAAACTAACTTATCAAGCCCCCTTCACTGACCACAATGTAGCTTATACAGTTTTGTTCAAAATAATAGCAGTACAATGTGACTAACCAGAATAATCAAGGTTTTTAGTATATTTTTTATTGCTACGTGGCAAACAAGTTACCAGTAGGTTCAGTAGATTGTCAGAAAACAAACAAGACCCAGCATTATGATATGCACACTCTTAAGGCTGTGCAATTGGGCAATTAGTTGAAAGGGGTGTGTTCAAAAAAATAGCAGTGTCTACCTTTGACTGTACAAACTCAAAACTATTTTGTACAAACATGTTTTTTTTCTGGGATTTAGCAATCCTGTGAATCACTAAACTAATATTTAGTTGTATGACCACAGTTTTTTAAAACTGCTTGACATCTGTGTGGCATGGAGTCAACCAACTTGTGGCACCTCTCAGCTGTTATTCCACTCCATGATTCTTTAACAACATTCCACAATTCATTCACATTTCTTGGTTTTGCTTCAGAAACAGCATTTTTGACATCACCCCACAAGTTCTCAATTGGATTAAGGTCTGGAGATTGGGCTGGTCACTCCATAACATTAATTTTGTTGGTTTGGAACCAAGACTTTGCCCGTTTACTAGTGTGTTTTGGGTCATTGCCTTGTTGAAACAACCATTTCAAGGGCATGTCCTCTTCAGCATAGGGCAACATGACCTCTTCAAGTATTTTAACATATGCAAACTGATCCATGATCCCTGGTATGCGATAAATAGGCCCAACACCATAGTAGGAGAAACATGCCCATATCATGATGCTTGCACCTCCATGCTTCACTGTCTTCACTGTGTACTGTGGCTTGAATTCAGAGTTTGGGGGTCGTCTCACAAACTGCCTGTGGCCCTTGGACCCAAAAAGAACAATTTTACTCTCATCAGTCCACAAAATGTTCCTCCATTTCTCTTTAGGCCAGTTGATGTGTTCTTTGGCAAATTGTAACCTCTTCTGCACATGCCTTTTTTTAACAGAGGGACTTTGCGGGGGATTCTTGAAAATAGATTAGCTTCACACAGACGTCTTCTAACTGTCACAGTACTTACAGGTAACTCCAGACTGTCTTTGATCATCCTGGAGGTGATCATTGGCTGAGCCTTTGCCATTCTGGTTATTCTTCTATCCATTTTGATGGTTGTCTTCCGTTTTCTTCCACGTCTCTCTGGTTTTGCTCTCCATTTTAAGGCATTGGAGATCATTTTAGCTGAACAGCCTATCATTTTTTGCACCTCTTTATAGGTTTTCCCCTCTCTAATCAACTTTTTAATCAAAGTACGCTGTTCTTCTGAACAATGTCTTGAACGACCCATTTTCCTCAGCTTTCAAATGCATGTTCAACAAGTGTTGGCTTCATCCTTAAATAGGGGCCACCTAATTCACACCTGTTTCTTCACAAAATTGATGACCTCAGTGATTGAATGCCACACTGCTATTTTTTTGAACACACCCCTTTCAACTAATTCAACTAATTGCCCAATTGCACAGCCTTAAGAGCGTGCATATCATGAATGCTGGGTCTCATTTGTTTTCTGAGAATCTACTGAACCTACTGGTAACTTGTTTGCCACGTAGCAATAAAAAAAATACGAAAAAACTTGATTATTCTGGTTAGTCACATTGTACTGCTATTATTTTGAACAATACTGTATTTAGGTTGATGGTGAAATCACATTACTTAAGACACTTTTAAGGAGAGAAGGAACAAACACATATCAATACACAGAATGTGATATAGTCTTTTGTGTAAAGCCCCATTCACACCAAGAACGATAACTATAAAGACAACCATAAAGATAACGATATTAGCGTCCACACCAGCGAACGATATCGTCTGTTTATTCTGAGCACACGTGCGTCTGCCGCTTTAAATCCTCGAGCTCGTTATAGCAGGGTGGATTCTGATTGGATGTCAATGTTTGTATCGTTCATCAGCTGGAAAAAAATCATTCTGAAAATGATTCCAACGAAACCGTTTCTCTATGCCTTTATCGTTATAGTTGTAGTGTGGACTCTGCTATTCTTTAATATTGAGAACGATTTTTAGAACTATATCTTTAGCGTTATCTTTATAGTTATCATGCTTGGTGTGAACAGGCCTTTAGGTGAGAACTCATACAGCAGCCTTAATTATCGGACAACATACAGTACAAACAATCCCCTCAGACATATATTAAAATTCCATTATGGGGTTATGAAGTGAGCATCCTCTTTCAAAAGTTTCATCCAGTTGGTGTATATGGGTGTGTGTAGGTCATATTTAAAGTGTTCATTATTTATTTATTTTTGTGCTCAAGAGAACACCATTACCATTATTATCAATTTTTAAACATGTTGTAGATGGAATTAAGAACGTATTTTCTTAAGAATGAATATTTTTCATCCTTCCCCAAATGCATTTGTAAAAAGTATAGTATTTTACAAATTGATTTGTAGTGCACTAAGTAGTACATTTAGAGTGTATTTTCAGTTAGTATAGACGTCAATCTATTTTTACTATACTTATCATGAAATAAATATATCTTAAATACAATTAAGTATATTTATTTTTCACTAGGGATGTTAGATACAGATGGACAGACAGACATGGATACATATACAGACAGAGACAAATGGATGGATAGACAGAACGACAGACAGATTGATAAACGATAAAGAGATTGACTGATAGAGAAAGACAGAGACATACAGACAGGGACAGAAAGATAGAAGCATAGATGATAAAATAGACAGATGGTGGAATAGTTAGAGAGCTTTGTAGACAGATTGATGGATGGATGGATGGATGGATAGACAGACCGATGGACGATAGACAAACGAATGGATGGATGGAGGAATAGACAGAAAAATTAAGCTATGAATAGAGGTTTGTGAAGTGATGTGAAGAGAGGAAGAGAGGGGAAGATATTTTTGGGGGAGAACAGGAACTTGATGTGGTAGAGTGGCATGGCTGGTCACACAGCTGCCCAATAAGAGCTTCTCTCTGTTTTCTGCTTTTCCTCTTTGCCCTCACTCCACTGTATCTTTCAATTCTGAAGCCTTTCCCTTCCTTCCTCAAAATATAACACACTACAATGACCAAACAGAGATAACAACCCATGAATCACATAATCAATATGAATACTGATCTCAGAATATTTTACTCTATTCCAGGGCTCTTAATCTACCGGGCCCAAGATATTTTCATAAGGCCCTCAAGTGTTAATCATTTATCTTTAAATTCAGCCTGCGAAATCAATTTCACTTTCTGCATTTTGGTTTGACCTTTTGTTAAAGGGGTAGTCCATGAAAAAAAAGAGAATTCTCTTTCTGCTGAGAATAATAATAAAAAAAGATAATTAAAGAATGGACCCCATTGTCTTTCATGCTGTGTTTTCTTCAAAATATCTTCCTTTGTGTTCAATAAAAGAAAGAAACTCATAGAGGTTTGGAACAACTTGTGAGTAAGGTGAGTAAATGATGACAGAACTTTCATTTTTGGGTGAACATCCCAAACTACTTTGACTTTCTTGCTTCTGTAGAACATAAAATATATTTTGAACATTTTATTGACTAAAACAGTTCTTCTAAATATCATCTTTGGTGTTCAGTAGAAGAATGTAAAGCTTCTGTAGAATGCATATTTCTTGCGCCATATAATTACTGCTAGTTGTTAAAAACAAAGTGCTGGAAAAGCTACACTGTTTTGCAGCAGTTTTGCATCTTTTAATTAGTTACTCCCCTGTATACGTGGATAACTTAATTGAAGCTAATGAGTATTTTTTAGAGCGTGTGTGTGCAGGGTTAAGCTGATTACCCCATAGGACATTGTTCTTCCTGTGCATATCGTGTGCTTCCTGCTGTCCAGTGCAGCACTTCTAGGTTTTGAGATGAAATGCAGCAAATCATTAAAAGCCAACACATCTTTTCCTACAAAGTGGGAGCAAAGAGCGAGGTTGTAGGAAATAAAAAACAGCGAGGATGATAATTGAACAGCCTGATCTCTAGGTTATACCTAATCCTGTTTAATTAACAAAAAATCCCCCAGCGTTTCATCAAAGCCAGCCAGACAAGAAGGAGGAATGACAAATCGCGTGGTATGCCATTTTAAAAGCTCCGTCTACCCTCTCCTTTCCTCCGTGTTCTCCTTAGGTTTGTTGAGTGCACCTGCTGTGAATATTTCTATTGTAGCTCAGAGCTCTTCACGCAGGCAGCCGTGTGACTCAAAGTGCCTCTTAACCCCTCCACTGCACCTTTCTTCCCAGCATGCACCACTCTGCCTGCCCATGTGACAATGAGAGCGGTATTCAGGGATCAACAGACCTGGCCTCCGCAACGCAGGGATTTCAATTTCAATGAGCAGCACTGAAAGTTCTTCACGGAGAAAAGATAATATTTAGGGTCTCACCCTCTCTGCTTGTGGAAAAAAATAACTATAGACTACAGAAATAGCTTTTGGCAGTTAAATCTATAACCACGCACATACATATAAAAATGCAGGTGTTAAAATTGTAATAACAGCATATAGATCAAGCAGTTCATCTGTGCTATTTTTAAATGACTGGTCTAAATGCACAATGAGTGAGACCCGGAGTGTCAAGCACTAAAACAGCAATTTATATGCCTTGCTGTACTAGTGGAAAACACACAATGCATGCTTTTCTGGAGCTAACAAATCCCTTTTTATGCGTTTGAGTGATTTAATAACAAAAATTGTGGGAAAACACAATGAGTTTAGTATTTTCAGACTTTATGGAATCAAAAAGGTTCAATTTATTAAAACATAAAAATATTTACTGCTCAATAACTTCAGCTCAAGGTTAGGTTGAAAATAGGAATGACTACTTTAAATTACAATCCTATTAATATAACATTAATGAAACAATAGAGAAATTCAATTATTTATTACAATTACTATTTTTACTGCCATCATAGCCTTGAGCACTGCGAACTTCAAAATTAAAAATGAATTGTGTTTATATGCCATGCATTTTTTAAAGAAATTCCTGTACAAGACTCATCCAAATATTAAAATATAACTTCTTTTTATTTTAACATTTTAAAATGTGGTTTATTTCTGATGTGAAAGCTGAATTTTCAGCATCATTACTCCATTACACAGTTACTCCAGTCTTCAGAAATTCAGTCAGTGTATACACACAAACACACACACTGTGTGTGTATAAATGGAAACTGCTACTGACTAAAAAACTACTACAGGCCTTTGACACCCCTGCAATGTATAAAGGTTGTTAACTGCCGTGCAAACATTCCCTCTCTTATGGAGTGCCACTGTTTTATTTTCAAGTTTTGACTAAGAGGGAGAGAGAAGGTTACGCTTACTCAGCACGTCTCCTACTTCAGGCCCATGCGGGTGGGTTAATGTGGGTCAGAGCCAAGGGCAAGATCTACTTTAACATCAACGGTCCTCCTGCCCAGCAGAATGTTGAACACAGCAAGAAAACAGCATGAAGCGGTCTAGATGCATTTCAAGTACACAATGCATTGCACCCTCCTGTGTTTTAAATGTCTCAGAACTTTATAAAACATGAATTTAAAACTGAAAAAGCTTACAACTTGGACGCAATTATTAGTGAATGAGAATATCATCATCTGTAACATTAGTATTCTTTAATCACATAATACACTTTCAATCATAATAGACTGAGACATAAAAAAGAAAACTGTGTTCTATGCTATGTTCAGTTCTGCTACGCTCCATCTAGTGGTTTTATAAATCTCCAGCCATTCCCTCTCATTAATTCCTCTTTCTAATCAGCAGTCCATCACACTCCCTCTTCTTTCCTGATTCATCCTCCAATGTTCTTTGTGAGAGGAGCTTGTGATCCTCCTAATATCCATCTCTCCCTCCATTTTCCTATTGTCTCATCCATCACACCCTCTTATAATGTTCCTGTTGGCCTTGAGGTTGAGAGCTACGATAAAGAAGCCAAGAAAACAAGAAGGACTGAGAGTAAGAGAGCAATGACCATCCATGAAGATTCTTCTTGGGAAGCTGATTTATAAATCAATATTGATTAAAACAATAAAACAGGTTTCAAAAACAAATTTTTGCTTGTCTGGGTTTTTCAATGATAATTATCTATCCATATAAAGATGATCTTACTGATGTATCGGACAAGAGATCTTAAAGAGATATTAGCAATATTTCCAACACTGAGAAAGATATTGCATGGCCTGAAATGTGTGTGGTTTATAAATGCAATAAACATGAAATAATAAATTAAGACTGCAAGTTTCTGTTGTGTAATCTTTTTTGGGGATTTTCCATATTTGTATGAACGTTTTGTTCATGAATTAGCTAAAATCAGCATACACTAAAAATTATTAAAATAAAGATTTACAAATATTTTGTCAACCCAGCACTACTGGTGTTTAACTGTTGGAGCTATACATGAAACAGACAGTTAAAACATGCCATTAGAGAAATGCTAATTACTGTTTTTTTCAATTGCCTAAACGTCAGTGCATTACTATTTTAAATACATTTTTGACAAGGCTAAGAAACAAAGTGAAAGGAAGAAATCTAAAAAAAAAAGAAACAAATTGTAACTCTTTAGCTTCACTTCCTGCTTTGCTGTTTATGTTTAAGTCTTTCCCCTTCTGTTCTCTAGAGCATCATTTAAGCTGGTGGAGTTGTATTAAGTGGCGTCTACCTGAGTCCTGCTACACAGCTGTTCCCACCTTTGCTAGGAAACGTCCTGTCACACAGAAACACTGACACACAGCAGGATGGCCATCAGGGACAAGCTAACCATAGCTCTCTGTAAAGTCAGAGTGTTTACATCATAACAACACAGCCCTTGACACAAAGGTTCAAATCAGAAGAAAAACACAGTAGTGAGCGATGTCATGTTATGTTAGAGAACACAGACATAGGCTAAGCTTACATCTGCATTAAAACCACTATTAGAAAAAAGACCTTGTGACCTCACCAGAGGTATCATGAAATGAGCCAAAAAAAATTGCAATAAATAGTAGTTATTTATACAATATATTTTTCTATTATAATAATTTAATGTTTATATGTGTTTAATAACCCAAGCAAAATTGTATCTGAAGTTGACAATTAGTCATCACCATGCATTTTGATTATATGCAAAAATAATAAGTCCCTTTGTGCTCACAAAAGAAAAAAGTCATGACAAAAAAAAAATTAATATAATAATAAAAGGGTTGGTTTTTATCTACAATAATTATCACTGCTGATCATGCTTTTGGAAGTTTAGAACTGACTTTGAGGTTTTTGCTCAAAAGCATTACATTATAAAATTAATCTATTAATTAAAATCATATTTACATCTATATAATTTCATATTTAAGGAAAAACATATTTTAATAGATTACAAGCTGGAAGTTTACTATTAAAAACTGAGAAATGCTGCCTAAAAGCTTGGCTTGGGTAACAATCCTCTAGAGCCAAATGGCAAAAGCATGAGACCATGAGCCGGCATTTTTTTGATTGGCATGAGTTAATATCTGCTTCCAGAAAAAGCTGCGAGAAAGCATGGCCAAAATCCTTAATACTGCATGCATGTGCCTTGGATCTGTAAACAGCTGGGGTGGAATAATATGGAGGAAAATTGAGAGGGATAAATATGCTCTGGTGTCTTGCCAGCATTCCTCAAAGCGCAATTCATCGCGAAAGTACATATAATAGAGAGATATTAGAAACAGGTGGCTAACTGCTGTGCAAACGCTTCCGTCCCTTGTGGAGCGAAGCTTTGATTCTTTCAGTGTTTCAGGAAGAACGAGAAAGGAGATTTTGCTCACTCAGCAGTCAGCACACCATCCTGTCTGAACTTATGCGGGTGGGTTAATGTGGGTCAGAACTAAGGGCTAGATCTACATTAACATCACTGGGCCTCCTGCCCAATGTCAAACAGGGAGTAAAAAAAGAAACGTGAAAAGGGACAAAACACAGAGCTCTAGACATGCATTTCAAGAGGACAGTGATATTAGTCAACATTTACAGCTTTCAAAGGAATTAGTTAGTAACACTTTAGTATTTGCTTAGGTAAAATGGGTAAAAGAAATAAGAAGATCTGCTTATTTTATCTTTATCTGTTATGCTGAATGGCGAAAAGATCTTTGGAACATTAAAAAAGACAATTTACCTGCATTTATTTGTATTAAATCTCCACACCCTAGAACATCCTAGCATCATTGCAGTGAATTTTACACATGTAGGAAACTCTCTAAAAAGGTAGCAGCTGGAATCATTTCCCTTCAAGCAACTTGAGGTCAAGTGGTTTGCTCAAGGACAGAACTGTGAAAGCTTACGGCTTACTACTTGTGGGAATCGAACCAACTATCGTTTGATTACACACTCTAAGCTTTATCCACTCCGCCACATCACCCTTGGGAAAAATTAGTGGCATAAGATAGAAAAGAAACGATAGAGAAAAAAATCTGTGTGCAAAACTACAAAACCTCTTTATCCACCACATGTGACACATGTCAGATTGACTAGATCAGTCAGACCACTGTATTATCAGGCGTGAGCCGTCTGTATGAAGAACATATGAGCAGGTCGTCTACTGATCCAGAGTGGCAGAACAATTATATCACCTATCAAATCCATGCCCTCTCATTATAGCGCCCTTCAATCATAAATCTCAACAACCTGTCGCCCCCATCCTCCTCTAGGCAGAAAATTCCCCAGATGCAGTTTTTTTCCCTGATGTAAGGCCTTTAAGGTCCAGCCAGCCTGTGGAGATGAGCTTCCACTGGCAGCGGTCCACAAGGAAAAACTCATCAGCCTGTGTCCATGGTTCGGATGCAGCATTCTGTCTGAACTCCTCCAGGATGGGATGAAGGATATCTACCCCTGACACTGATCTGAAGGCTAGACATCATTTCCACGAACAGAACTCATTTTTTCCGGACATTCGCTGAAACATAAATCTCAGATTGAAATCAATTATCTGGACCTGGTGCTGACTGAAGTCCTCTGGTACAGCAGCTTCTGCCGTTCCATCATTATCCAGGGGAGTTATAATAAAACATAGAGCCCCTTCATGACCCTGCACACATCTGTGCAGAATTAATATCTCCATATGCCTCTGACCCCTTTTCCACTTATTCATTTCCTCATATCAGAGGGGAAAACAGTCCATGTTTGGGGAATTACATTATTTTCTTCTGAGTCCTTTTGAAGGCACATCTTCGCTATAAAGTGATTTTAATAATCTGACCGAAACATCTTAATTATCTTTCTAAATCTAAATCCTCAGTGACCAAACAATGTGTCATTCCTCTCATCTGAATATATGTGTGTGCTTTTAAATCTGCCAATTTCTATTCAGTAAGATAGCAGACCTGATCCTTCTGGGAGGACAGTTTTAAGCACTATTCTATAACAGAGTCCCAGAACGTCAATGGATTAAAAAGGATATATTCCTTAAATCTGACTGAACATTCAACCCATCACAGTTATAATCACATGCATCAACACTTGAGAGCAATTTCAAACAGGGGGCTGGGAAAGGGTCCAATAAAACACATTATAAATACATTTATAGAATACATTTGTTTTAAATGTTAATATTGTGTCATAAAATATTACAATTCTACACATTTTGGTACACCAAACTTAAATTCTTAAAATAAATTAAAAATAAAATCTGTTGTTTTAATAATTGTTTTAAATGCTAGAACTAAAATTTAAATGATAATTTAAAGATGATAATGCAGAGAACTGGACTTTGCTTTAAGGCATGGTATGTGTGAAAATTCAGGAGGATCAACCGATGATACAAAATATGTAGTTTATTTTAGATTATAATTGTGTTTTTTTTTTCTACACATGAATCAGAAAAGTCTTGATCTATACTGCAGAGGTCTTCAGTCAAACATGCATAATAATAATAATAATAATAATAAATAATAATAATATGTGTTTTAATGCTACAGCTGAATTTGGGCATCAAAATATAATAAAAATAAATATTGATTTTTATCTTTGCATTTAACATTATTATTACATTATTAGTATTTTAAACTGAATTTTTAATATGTAAAGACCATTTAAATGTGAAAATAGGGTAAAATTTACATTCAATTGTACAATTAAATATCCAACACAAACAGACAAACTAGGTAGTTTTTATTACATTTTAATTTTACACTTATCGGAACTTTCGTAACTTTTAAACATATTTAAAAAATGTATTAAAATGTGCATTAATTAAAAAACATTATTAAAATGCATAATTAACATTTTATTTTAATAATATAAATTATTTTCATATTTAACATTGTATTAGTTCATGCATATAGATATTTCTTTTCTGAACCACAAAACTGGGCATACAGAATGGCATGGAACTGTACAAGTAAACAAAACACCTCAAATACATATCAATACAAAAAGCACCACACACGGTCTCCATGAGGATTGTGTGATGTGGCATTTTAATGCTGTGAGTTGACAAACTGGGCAGTGAGCTGGTGCCCATGGGCCCAGTGACCTGACCTAGCATGAAAACAAACCATAGAACAGTGCCAGCTATAAACCCATCGAGCAAATCAGGAATGATGTCCTCTGCCAATAAACTCCAGATCGATAGAACTGATGATTAATCTGGGGCAGATGACAGTGACAGAGGCTGAAAAGCACAAAGATAAAAGAGAAAACTGCATGAAAGTAACCTTCGTAGGTCAATACTCACACGCAGCCTGGCGAAAATTAGCATGTACAGTCACTCTGCTTAAGAGTGGTTCACGTCTGTAGAGGAGTCACATGCACATTGACTAAGGCTCAGTGTGAACTTCACTCAGAGAGTGATGGCCATTTAGTCATTTAATGGTTTTTTACCCAGCAGACGGTCTCAGCAGCAAAGCTCATACTGTTACTGTTGCTGCTATATTCAACAAACACTAAAGACCAGTCATTAGAGAGTCACGTGACACTAAAAACCAGATGGAACAAACAAAACAAACCCACATGCTGACTGTTCATGCTGTGCTTGATAATTTCCTGTGCTCTTGCCAGCAATCATGCACACAATTCCAAGTACACATGCGCAAAAAAATCCAGGCCCATGATGTAGGTTTGCCTGCGGCGCTGTGTGAATGTCCTAACAAATGTCATTTGGATCAATAAAAATCTTCTATAAAAAAACTATATACTTACATGGATGGGCCCGAGTTTAAATGGAGTGTGCATGTACGCGTTACCATGCTTCTAAAGATGAGCAGGGAAAATAATGCAGAAAACTCCATTTAGCATTCAAGGCATGTATACAGGTAAAACACTAACCAAGTGGGGGGAAAAATCAGGAGGAGGAGAGAGAAAATGATTCAATATATTTATAATTTTGTGGTTTTTAAATACATTTTAAAATATGTAAAAATATTTGTACATATAAAATTATTTACATAAACATACACATTTTATGTGTGTGTGTGTGTGTATGTATTATGCATGTGTATATAAACAGTATATATATCTGTGTGTGCGTGGGTTTGTGTGTGTGTGTGTATGTGTAATGTTTATTTTTAGTTTGTATAAAAATAATTAAATAATTATAATAATCCAGTTAAATACAGTTTTCTACAAGAGTATCCACATCACATTCCTCTCTTTTCCTGTCTGTTGAGACAAGGTGGAGCTTCTTTAATTATTTACCAACAGGAGTCCATGACAGAGTCGTCAGCCAATAAGAGGTAAAAACCAAGAGATCAGCCAATGGGAAAAGATCGCTCATATCATCAATACTGCACTGCCTCATTAGAAATGTGGACACAGCGAAATTCATGTCTTCATCTATTCCCTCTCATAAGAGGCGGCGAGTCATGCTGCAGATACAAGAGCTTGTGCAACAGATGGTCTGGGTCCAGACAGGACAATGGGAAGCTGGGTATGGGACGTGGGGGAGGGGTCAGGCTCAAATGTATTAAATGACATGCTTAGGTCTTCCTTTAAGGCTCAAACGAGGACAGAGGAGATGTAAGGCAAAAACAGGGTGGAGAGTCCTATTAATTAGCTATAAGCTTCTTCTCCTGCTCGAATTGCTAATTATATTGCTACCACAAAACACAGAGGAACAAGTCACTTGTGAGCAGAGGTTGGTTTTAAACACTGTGTAGCAAGGTAAGAGTGATCCAGACAGTAAGCAAGTACATAATATATATATATATATATATATATATATATATATATATATATATATATATATATATATATATATATATATATATATATATATATATATATATTTTTTTTTTTTTTTTTTTTAAATATGAATGCAATGCAGCCTGTTTTGGATAAAAGCCTAAATATACATATTACTTTGATACATATGTTTTCACTAGGAACCATCAAATTCTCAATATGTTCCTCATCTTTTATCCAAACTGACTTTAGAATACTGTTGATAAGAACAACCGATTATTTCAATCTACATTAGGATTGTGTAACCAGACTAAAGCTCAAACTCATTTCCTGGTGTGGTTTTTGTGGGGATTTCATGCTGTATGTTTTTCACTACATTAGTCTGAATATAAATAAATAAATAAAACCAGCCCGAGTTCTCTGCAGCATGAAAGAAAGACTGCCACGTCAAGTCCGGGCGTCGCTTTTTCCCTTCACAGAATAATTCAGCACTTGTGTATGTGTGCGAGCGAGGGAATGTGAAAGATAGTGCTAGAAAACAGGAGAAGAAAGTGAGGGGTTCATTCATCTAAAATTGCTTTATATGTATAATAATTTAAAAAGCAAAAATGGCTTAAGAGCCATAAAAATGTCTAGAGAGTATTTTGGCAAGTGAATAACTATAATTTTACTGCACTGTGCTTTCACATGCAACATGCCAGACATATTGAATGCGGATATATTTATCAGATATTCAGAAGCTTTTTAAAGTCAAAACCAAATACATTTGACAAATACACATACTGATAAACTACAACCTTGTAAGTCACAAAGAATTTGCTAAATGCGACCCCTTACCAGGATCATACCTACAGAGCCTTAACACCAACAGGCATGTGATTTATCAGCGTCATTTCACAAACACAAAAGCGACAAATCTGGGATCCGTATATCAAAGATATCACATGCTGTGAGAGGGTGGTCTTAAAATCACAGAAATGCGGGGCAATGATCTGCAGTCAGTCAGCCATATATCAACAGGTCCCCAACAGGGTGTAATGAGTGAGCATCAATCCTGCCCTGCCTCAAATTGATGAGGTCTGTCAGAGAAAGGCAGTGTATATTCTCCATTTTATGGTGAGGCTAAATCAAGATGAAGAATACAAGGGACAGTCAGTCACCTGCTCTAAACCCATGTAATGAACAAGAGATCAAGTGAGCATGGACTAAAAAATGTGTTCCACCTAATCTGAGACAATAATACTTTTTGTGTGCAAAAAAACGAATATAACATGCATCTTGGTACTTACCTGATCATGCATCGAAGACTGACATGAAAGACAAGAAATTGCTGAATATAGTCTTTATTTTAGTTTTCTTTGTGCACAAAAAGTATTCACATGGTTTCATTAAATTAAGGTTGGACAACTGATGTCACATGGACTATTTTAACAATGTCCTTACTACCTTTCTGAGCCTTGAATGTGGTAATTACATTGCTGTCCATGCAGGATCAGAAAGCTCTCGGATTTCATCAAAAATATCTTAATTTGTGTTCTGAAGATGAACAAAGGTCTTACGGGTTTGAAATGATCAATGACCGAATTTTTGGGTGAACTTTCCCTTTACAGCTTTCCACAGTACAAAAACAAAAATGCACAAAAATACAAGTATCATTCACAAGCATTAATATTACAGCTCTATATTTGGACACTTGAAAGTGCCATGAAAGTGATAAATGTATTTGCTTTACATAACAAGTTATCAAAACAAGAATAATAGAAAAGATCTAGCATCAGATGACACTTGGTTTGATATTTTGAATCTAATGCAATGAAATTCAGACATTTGTAAATGACTGGCCTATTTTACAAGAACTTGACTGTAGGGTGAAAAATAATGGATGTCAAAAGCTACTAAACTGTTTTGTAACCAACATTTTTCAAATATCTTCTATTATGTTGCGCAGAAGAAACATAAAGTTTTGGAAAGAGTTGAGGGTGAGTAAATTATTGCAGAATGTTTATGTTTGAGTGGACTATACTTTTAAGTGAGACTTAAGTGACATAACTAAAAATCAATGAAAGCATGTAAACAGCATGTGACATCTGATTTAATACAGTATTATGCAACAATGTGATTTATGCACTAAATCCACTATGCACTTAAAAAAATTATTACAGATGCCACTGCCGCCTTCTCACAGTGACGGCCACCCTCCATTTTTCGCCTCTCATTTGCATAACATTAAGTATTTCTCAACTTTCTGATTCTATCACTGCATGTACCGCTCTGCTGTCAGTTTCTCAATGCCCAGAATGAACTTGCTGCTCAGCTCCCATGAACAAATTGAAAATGCTCACTCAGCTCCACACAAGTGGACACGTACACTTAGAGGCATTGGTCTAGTGATGAATCTTCTAGCCTGGCTCTGACTGAGATTGCAAAGCAGCATTTGACTGTTAGCTGGTAAACAGTTCTGTCTTAATCATCTCTCAGTGTCAAGACAAAGGCAAGAAGCAGCCTCCTCTAAGTTTGAGCCACAGGCACCCTGGCAGTCACAGCGTTAAAATTCAATCAACTCGACTTATCTGGTGCTCCTATATGAGGTCACCCTTGAAAAAGGAAATCATTGATCATATGGGCTGTCATAGCAGCCCTGTGAACAAACACTGAAGGCCATGTGGATAGACCAACCAATCATGAGTTGCCAAAGGGCATCACACGCATTCAATTTAGACTATAAAGATGATGAAGACAGGTCACCTACAGCATGTAAAATTCATCCTCATCACTGAGTCTGAAGATCCACAGAGAGAGATGGAGACAGTTGGTCAGACGGACAACTAGACATACTAAAAAGAAACGTTTAGAAGGCACAGGCAGAAAAATAATGATGTCAGTCCGTCCAGCTAAACCACCTGCAAGAGTGCTTCTTCCTCATATCAAAACATTGTGGTTACAAACCTCAGCAAACCTCCTTACCAGATACAAAATGATACAGCGACATTATTTTTTAAAATTCTAACCAGCCATTGGCACTGGACTGGATATCTCCACCAATTCTGAAATCGCATTTGCCTAAAATTTTGCTAAAATTAGGTCTGATTGGCTGTAATTGTGCTGGATCTCACAGCTCTTTTGTTTTCTTGTATGGAAAGACAACAGATTGGAACAGTGACTGCAACCAAATATGCATACTTCCCTATACATAGCATAAGTACACTCTTAAAAAAATTAAGGTTCCACAGTGGGGGTAGTAGAACCATTTTGCATCGGCTCAGTGCTTATCAGTTTCTCAGTGAGATTTTGTAAGATGTAAAGTTTCCATGAATGTCAAAAGTTCTTCATGGAACCACTGATACCAATAAAGAACCTTTATTTTTAAAAGGCAGTGAGGGCAAAAAAAAACCTGTAAGCCTATGTAAAAAGGTTAGCATGTTCAAAAAGATTAGTATGAACTTCACAGGCAAACAGTAGGCAAAAAGTAACCAGATGACCAACTTCTGGTGAGATTGTTGCAAGTGTGCATTTAATGGAAACTTCACTATCCCGTGAGGCCACGGGAGAGGATTTATGAATGGCATACCAACTGTTATGCCAGCTGGTAGGTCAAATGATAATGACAACATGATGAATGTTGTATGATTAGACTACATTCATACTATAAAGAACCTTTTTATTGGTCACAAAGCAATTACTTATTTAAAAGAAGCACCCACTGAAGAGAGTATGCAATTTCCGACACAGATACTGTTACTTTTACCAATGAGTCCCACCAACTAGAATTTTAGCTCCATTGGAAGTTGTCACAACTTCTATAAAAAAAAAGGTGAATTATTTTGGTGGTTGTGTCTGAGAACACCAAAATAATCCAAGAAAGAAAAAGCAAAACGGATAATGTTCAGGGATCATTTACATATCACAAAGGTCAACAGAGCCCAGAGGAAATCCTCACTGTAACTAAAATAGAAGTCCTTACTTCGGCAAGAAAAATGAGAGATAACGATGCCTGCTAGAATTCAAGGAGCATAGGAAGGCACCGATCAAATGTACACTGTGCTGAAATTATCTGCACCTAGCAAAACCTCCATCTAGCTCTCTCCGTTCTGGCTGCTCAAACAGTTGTGGTGTCTTTACCCAAGCTATGTCTGCATTACATGAGCACAAGAGCATCAAGACAAGCGGAAGGTCATGTTCAGCCTGGGGGAGAGGCTCGTCCATTTACTCATGCAGATCAATATGATTAACTGGGTGGAAGCAGCCTCCCGCCTCTGCCAGCTTCTGTTTAAGAAAGGAAGCATGGCAGGAATTTATACCCTGCTGCTCAATTGTGCCAGTTTTCCCCCAGCGAAAGAGGGAAACAATGATACAGAAAGGCGGCAAACTGTTCATGTTAATAATTTTCTCTTGGCACACAACTCTACAGAGACTCCCAAACACGGGGATATGAGAGAGTCAAACAAGCAGTATCAGTGGAATGGCTATGTGCCAGTACTTTGAAATATGCTTGGGATGTGCCTTATCTTCACTTTCAGATGCTTTCATGTTTTGTAATGTCGTCGAAAATATGATTACTGCAAAAATTAAGGCCTCATTTGAGGTTCCCAAGATTGACAAACTGGTGGAAACCTTTGGAGAAAGTCTAAGCACTTGTTGAAGATGCCTCAAAGTGCACTTAAGGAACTTCAATATGCTTTTTAAGTGCATCAAAGCTTGTTGCTTATTATTATTATTGGCACTGTTTAGATTTCTAGTATGAACTAATGGGTACTTCAGAGAATTGCCCTTTTAGAAATGGTGCTTGGAGTTTCTCCTGAGAGGTCCACCGGTGTCTGTGCTGTGGCACATGAAGATGGGTGGTCTTAATACAACTGACAAACCATACGATTCTTGGGAAAAACCTAAATTGTAATTTAGAAGAATTCTGGTTTCAGCACCATGGACAGCAAACAAACTCATTAATAACACATGTGTAGCCCAACATTGTGCATTGTTTCGTATAAATTTTGATTAGTAGTGACTAGATGAAGGATTAGGCAAAGTCAGCTCTTCTTTTTAATGACATGAGCCCAATTAAATGCCTTTAGACTGAAATACTGGTTATATCTAGAAACCTTCATGTAACAACAAATGTTACTGATACAAAATTGATAAGCCACGTGCAATTGTTTAACTATAGCTAATCCATATACACACTGATCAATAACATCAATTTGTAAAGGCTTTTCTGGCTAACACATCTCAATAAAGGTGAGCATTTATCATTTTGATTCTTCAAGGGACACTTTCAGCTGCTTGTCTTGCATTAATAATCAATTAAGAAAGAAGGAGTGCAGTCTGTTCCCTGTGGTCACATGGCTGGTCAGAATCAGGTGATCTAAATGTGGCTACGAAATCTGTAGGTGCAATCTGTGGGTGAAGTAATATTTGGTTTTTAAGAGAAGGAAAGAGAAAAACTGGTTCCCATATCAACAACAGCATGTGTGAATGAATCAGTCAAGGAATAATTAAATACATTTTTTTTTAATTATCACATATTTAAGTAATATTAGTCACACTCAATTAACCGTAGAGATATATTTATAAACAAAAGAGGGGGGGGGGGGTTGCTTACCTTCACTGCCTCTGCATGTGTGACCCGGTCAAACACTTTGTCATTAACTTTCATTATCTGATCTCCAATTCTCAAACCCTCCTTTTCAGCCAGTGATCCCGGTTCTACCAGTGACACGTAGATCCCAACTCCATGCTCGGATCCTCCCCGGATGCTAAATCCCAAACCCTCGTTGCTCTTGTGACGCTTGAGGGTCACCTGTCGGATCTCTCCTGGGGGCTCCGGTAAGAAATTTCTTCCCAGTAAAGGAATAAGAGTCGCTGTCCCATCGCTGCTGGTGCTGATATTGTCAGGAGACCCGCGCAGAGCGGCTTGAGAGGCGGAAGGAGGTGAGAAGTGAGCCCCGTGTGTTGGACTCGAATTAGCAGCCTCGTGGGAACCGTCTGGGTCACCATTGCGCGCAAGACCATCGGATTTCAAATAGAGCCCTTCTGATGTGTACTGATCGAACAGAAGCTGGTCCGAGCGCGGGATAACCAGCCGCAACATGGGCAGAAGCTGACGCTTGCTCGGAACGTTCAGTATGACTTTAAGCGTCTGGACCAGGTCGTACACATTGCGCTTGGAGTGGTAAACGTTGAGGCAGTGGATGAACTGCTCTCTCTCGAGGTCGCTGAGCAGCAGGTTGAGCGCGTTGTGAAGCTTCTTCACGTTGGCGGAAAGGGTACGCGCGCTAGACGCAACGGAGTTGCCCGAGGAAGAGTTGAGCGACAGGCGCTCCAGATCTGTGCTCATCCTCGCGCCCTTTGCCTGGATCACAGAGCCTCACGGAAGCGGTGGGGTCCGGCGAGCATTGCAGTAGCACCGGAACCGAGTCTACAGGAGCCTGCGGAGCGGCGCATGGCACTGCGATGCCTTGATGTTCACTGTCATACTTAATAATAGACCAAACGGGTCACAGAGGACCTACAAAACCAAACAAATACATTCAATTTAGGCCAGTGTCCTAAAGAAAAAATAATAAATAAATAAAAAGTTTGGAATTAAAAATTGAATGTCAATGTCTAGTTACAATCTGGTTAAATTTATTTTGTTTGTTATAAGTAGCATTCTGTTTTTACATATGTTTTACATTTTGTGTTTGTGTAGTTAATGTTTGCTGCATGAATTTAACGTCATGTGTTAACTGAATCGATAACACTGTGATCTCTCACTCTTATGAAACAATATAATTTTTCATTCATTATCAACATTCAATGTTTCCAGATATATTATTAGTAGTAGGCTATATCGAAAGTTTAGTGACAGACAAATGGAATTGAGTTTAAGATAAGTTTGAATATTAACATTACATGACATAATGGCATAAGAATATGAATTTAATGATACAATCAAAATCAAAATTCCACCCCATCATCATTTTAAATTTATAGAAATATTACATTTCTATAAACTTTACCAGAACTTTAGAAAGAACCTAAAAACGTAATTAAATCTATATATTAGACAGGAATGTACACCTTCCAAATAACACCGACAGAAAGCAGCGCGCTCCGGTGCGTCTCGCGCTCGCGAGAACGGGTCAAGTGGCCAGTGTCTTCTCCAATATCTCTGTCGTCACCAGTGAATCCCTTATGAGGGAGTTTAGGATCTTTGCCCAGAAATCCAGAGCTTTACAACCACCATAATCACATGAATGTGTTCCTGCTGATTAGTTTTAAAAGTAGAGCCCCGGTTTGCGTTCGGTTTTAATCCACTCGTCCAGTATTTGGAGGATATTGCACCCAAACTAAAACGCGAAGTTGATATCCTTAGACACGCTCATAACATAAAGTTGAAACGCGCTTTAGTCCTTTGGAAAGTGCCCCAGGTGTATTCCATAGACAGAAAAAAAAATCTAACAGGTAGGAAAGTTCTTAGTTGCGTAAGTGCGCACAGAAACAAAGTAAATCGGCACGGAGACCGGCTGTCTTCGTTGTCTAGCCTTCAGTCGGAGCAAGCGGATCGACTGAACTGGCTCTCTCCAACGCGTCCCTACACAGGAAATGACGCAGCTTATGTGGCGCGCGTAAGTTGCTTAGTAACCAACAACACACGAGTGAGGCGGGTACGCGCAGGACTTGCAAGTCCATCTGCTTATTTTAAGAGCCACGTTATTTAGTTTCACTGAGATAACGCTAGCCATCGTCGCTTTTTTATTATTACTATTGAATTCGCTTCAATTGTTGTATTTTCCGTTTTCATTTCAACTTTACTTCATTTTTAGTAATTTTGTTGCGTTTTTGTCATAAAAAAGATTGTTTTTTTTATTTTATTCATATTAAATGAATAAATTAAACAAAGTTGTAAATATCCCCATGTATATATGAAGAATTCATTTGCAAAAACCGTTTTTAACAACAACAACAACAATAATAATAATTAAAGCTGCAAGCAGCATTTTACGGGGTTCAAGCATTTAAGGCCTCTGAGGTGGTCTTGGCTAACCTGGATGCATGGATGACAGTTAAAGACATCCAAAATGAAGAATAGGCTGGCAGACAGACACAAACACTGAAATTAAATGATTAAACTAGTTTTTAACAGTTTAGATGTCATTTTCAGGTTAAACTGTAATCACAATGTGGCAAAATTGTAAAAACTGATATATCTGTATGAACAAAATGGAAAACATTGACTCAATGAGATTTAAAATGTTATAACAGTTAATTTTTTTTATGTTTTGGCATGAATTAATGAATCCTTTCAACAGTACTGTTCAACTTTGCTGAATGAGCCCATTAGTGGTCTCCCGCTGCCATCTAGTGGTTCTAAATTGCATTTACTCAAGCAACACTGTGTTTTTAAATATAACTGTTATAGTGTTGTTATTTTTTTTGACCAATCTCTCTTAAATTTTGCATGCTTGTTTAGAATGAAATTATGCATTATTTTACACAGTTTTGATAATTTGTGGGCTTTCTGTTTGTATTAATAGGCCTTAGTGTACACTATGCAAATAACATATTATAAAATTACTGGTTTATAGTTGTCCAAATGCAACTGTTCAATATGTTTTTGATAATTATTGACCTTCAGAGTCTAGAGAATTGTACTTCAGTGGTTTTATTGATTTTCAGCTTATACCCTATCACTAGTTTCCCAAAGTAACTTTTTGAAATAATCTTGAATATTTAATTAACAGCTTTATTGACAACATTGGTCCCAGAGGCAAAGTTGTTCAGAATGAGGAGATCTATCATATGATATGAAGATCTAGTGTTTTTGAGTGAATATATGAGCATTTTCAAACAATTTGAGGCCATTTACCATATAAATCTTGTGTTTTGAGACCTTTTCTACTGTTATAGCGCCACCTATGGTGCGATCTCCATGAAACTTTGCATGCTTGTTAAGAGTTACCTGTTACATGTTCTCACCACGTTTCATAAAGTTTTGAGTTTTCGTTTAGGTTTTATAGGCTTTGGGGTATGTTTGGCCACACCCCTTTTCTTAATTACCCATTTAACGCTAACCAAAGTACAAAATTGAACATTTTTTTGATAATTATTGATCTAGACAGTCCACAGAATATTACTGCAGTGGTTTGGTTCCGATCGGACAAAAAACCTAGGACTAGTTCGCAAAAGTAGTTTTTTAACATATTTGTGAATAACAATTGAACGATTTGATTGACAGCAATGGTTCTTGAGGCAAAGTTGTGCATTATGAGGAGATCTATCAAATGATATGCATATTGTGTTGATATGTGAAACACCACGTGATTACAGAGCCATAAAACTCGTTAGCGCCAACTAGTGGCCGATTTCTTTCAAAATTCTTACAGACCTTAAGGTTCATGAGTCGAACGTACCCAGCGAGTTTCGTTCCGAACAACATCCGTTAACCCTTTCAAATAGGTGCTTAAAATTGTTTGGCCAATGGCAGCCATGTTTTTTGAGATATGCAAATGTCCTCATAGGTACTTGTGCCCCTTCAGACCAAGACACTGCATACCAATTTTCAAGTCGATCGAGCCAACGGTTGCCTAGTTATAGCCATTTATGTGTTTTTTAAATCTTATTGCGCCCCCAAGTGGCAGAGATGCGCAATTTTTTTTTATTTGACCAAAGATTGAGCTCATACATATGTGTACCAAGTTTGGTCAAGATATCTCATTCCGTTCAAGAGTTATAGTCAAAATAACATTTGGCTAACGTTAGCATAGACGCTTTTTGGCGTACTGTTTCGCGTAAGAATCGAAATTTCAACTTTTTTTTGATAATTATTTATATTGAGTGTCCAGGGAATATTTCTGCAGTGGTTTCGTTCCGATTGGTTGAAAATCCTAGGACTAGTTCGCAAAAGTAGGTTTCGGATATAGCTCGATTTTGCGAGAAAACGGTGCGTCGTAGAGCAAAAAATGCAGTGGTGCACTTTTGTTCGGGCTAACCCAAGGATTGCAACGATGCCTTGTTTTTGAGTCTACGGCTAACGGTTTACGACCTGCGGCCAAAAATGTCAAAAATTTTAGTTTTTTGCGCTGTAGCGCCCCCGTTAGGCCGATTGGGCCGGTTCTTTGTATCTGAGTAGCGAGCAAGACTACTACCATCTGACCAAGTTTCAGCTCTCTAGGCCTTACGGTTTGGGCTGCACGTTCAGTTTTAAGGCGGAAAAATAATAATAATAATAAAAATCTTAACAATTACAATAGGGTTTCAGCACTGCGTGCTTGAACCCCTAAAAACATGTTTTTCCATTGTGCATTCCAGTTAATGTCAACCAAACTGCAGTTGGGTTATTTTGATTAGGTAAAAAAAATACAGCCGACTAACACAATTAAACTCAATAAAAATATGATTAAAAAAACAACCCCCCCCCCCCCCCCAAAAAAAAAAAAACAAAAAAACAAAAAAACATGATTTTCAAACATTAAAAAAATCTATCTATCTATCTATCTATCTATCTATCTATCTATCTATCTATCTATCTATCTATCTATCTATCTATGTATCTATCTATCTATCTATCAGTTATAACTCTATAGTAGGCAAACTATCACGAATCAGCATAAACACATTACTAACATTTTACTAAATAGCATTGCTCATGCAACTTTAATCTCCTCCATTCTTCATCTGAATTGTAACAATCTGCTTCCACATTTGCTTTGATTGTGTGTTGGTGTTGCAGTTGACCTATGAATTCAACAAGAGAAACAATGGTTAAAACAGAAACACATAACCTACTAGTAAATCAAGAAACCAGGTTAATACTCTAAAGTCAATGTCCCTCAAGGGTTTTAGATGCATCCTTCAATCATGTTTTACCTCTCTATAAACATTTACAGTTCCGGCCACATTAGTACGGTTCACATTACTAGAGTACATGATGGAAAGCCTTTAAATCAAAATCCTTTACAGCATTCAAAACTGATCCCATAAAGCAGAACACTGAAATCCTGGCACAGATCTGAGTCAGCATTCACACATCCAAAGCCGAATGGGTTTCTGGCCAGCACTGGCACAGGTGTCGATGGTGACGTGCATCAAGAGATGATGGCTGGATATACCTTGTCAGAATCTCAACCCAGCTGAGCTTTGAACACGCGATTCCCATGGAAAGGCACTAATCAGACATTCCTAGTCCACCTGTATCAGATAAAGAGGTGTCTAGTCATTTTCTCAGAGCTTAGCAACACACACAGGTCAGGGAGGGAGGGACAGGGTGACAGTGAATGATTGATGGGCGTAATTAAAGCAGTTACCAAGTATAAGCGACAAGGTGGCAAGGTAAACACGATTACTCTGCCGTGCCTCCGATCTGGACATAGACAGAGTAACAATGAGCTAAATTCCAGCTTGGTAGGCACTGGAAAAAAGATCTAATTAACTCTCCCTACCCCCCTGCCTGAATCAGCACTGCTAATGACTTTGGCTATCTATTTGATTTTCAATTTATAGTGCAGACCACAGCACCTTATTGCACATGCCAAAGCTGAAAAATGTCTTGAGGAATAAAGCACCGTACAATAACACTATAGTCAGTTTGACAGGGAACTAATAAGGGGCATGTGCACAAGAAAATTCACAGGTGACGCTTGGAATTTGTTTATATATACACAGTCAAACCAGGGAGTTTTATCTTTGCACCGGCTGACTGTATTAATCTCTGTTTTGAGAAAAAGCTGCTAAGTACATTATGTAATAGGCTTAGGAAAGAGTGACTCAGAGCAACCTGGAGGTACCGGTGAAGAGCGTGAATGGATTCGCCCTTTGAACAGTTCTGACACAGACACTATTCAAGACCCCAGAGAAACCGATTTTTGGTGTTCATACTTAATAAACAACTGCATCTTTCATGTAGCTCTTGATCAAGTGGATAAAGGCAATTACGATAGTCACAGTTTAACCTAATCCAACCTTAATGGAATAGTAAAACTCCAGTCCATCAACACCTTGTGAAATATAAAACTACCTGTCAGTAAGAAACAATTCAAGGTGTTTTAACTTAAAACCATCATTTCTGGCCAAAATATGAGTCTATAATCCCTAATAATGCTTTCTTCAATGAAAAAGTCCATACCCTTTAGTCCTCTCACATCAGTGTTCACCCACATATTGGTTTAATTTGACTTGATGGATCTGTTTAGTACAAACACACAGCTTTTTTATTAATTGATGGAATGGAGTCCATGTGTGGATTTCTCATGGATTACTGTGTTGTTTTTATCAGCTGTTTGGACTCATTCTGACGGCACCCATTCACTGCAGTGGATCCATTGGTGAGCAAGTGTTGTCATGCTAAATTTAGATTTTTGGGTGACCTTTTCCTTTAATTTATAAGCCATTTACCACCAAATTAATGTTACACAGTTGGTTAGCCTTTAGTAGGCCTGTAGGTACTGTTGGCTGGTTATCATCAGCCCCTGCTGGTGGATGTTGGAACTAAACACTCTGCTGAGAAAAAAGAAAAAAAAAACAGGCAGAATACAGTGTTTACTTTTAAAAGCCGTAAATGGCAGGTCTAAAAATACTGAAGAGATAAGGACTTTGAGATAAGTGGGCTGTAAATATGTATCTGTGAGATTGAAGGAGATGAGGCTTCTCAATATGGATCTCATTTGTCTGCCGGTCACTCACTTGTTCAAGCAGCTCAGGTAATGTCATTGAATTACAAGGGCAATTTGCCTCCACTGCCAGATCTTGGAAACCGGTGAGGTCTGAGAAGGAACGTGAAAGTCCCCACTTTTATTGCTAATGTAAATTATAATCCACATTCTTTGGCCTTACAGAGAGATGGATGGTTTCAATAAACTGATCTATTTCTTTGGCACTGTCTCTAATTTTCAACCATATTATATTTGTCCTCCAGGCAGTTTAGGATAAACAAGGAACTTTTTGATATACAGTATTAAAAGTCAATATCTTAATATAAAGCGTCACTTGGTACAATTAATCTGAAAGATGTAGTTGTCTTGTGTAAAACCTCTTTTAAGGACAAGATTGTATACATTATGCCGCTTATAGACAAAAATATAGTTTAAATACAATTTTGAATCAGTTTATTCGTACAGTATTAATATCTAAACATCCTTAAAACAAGAAACACATAACTAATTGTCCTGAAAATGAACTTTAATCTGAGCTATTTAGGTGAAGTTGAAAGGAAAGTTAATTTATGCAATAAATAAATACATACAATTTATTTTTTAAAAATACTGTAGATAGATTAACAGAAGATCTGGGCAGATAGATAGATAAAGACTAGATTTAAGCATATGTCCCGCCTCAAGTAGCAGCTTGTGAACTGCATTTTGAACTGCACTCAATGTGCCCTGCAATATTTCATTTTAGCATTATATTCATAACTGTTTATGTTTATTACCTGTTATATTGTTATATTGTTCATTATTTACTGTAGCATCGGGGAGACCTGCCACAGCTCCCAGCTGTTAGTGCCATTCTCTTTGTTATATGTTGCACCACTATTATGTTATATTTCATCGTCATTCTTACAAACAGTGCCCTTACTCATCTATTTTCTTGCCATAGCCTGACATGAAGCTTCGGGATAATGCTCAGTCCATAAAACATGGTTGACCTGGGAAGGGGAAAAAACAATATGTCATAATATGAATGCGTCTCTACAGTTTCAACAAACACGAAGCTTTCATTTCATCCCATCTTGAAGTGAATCCTTGCAGCAAAGCAATTTCACATTATGGGTTGTATATAATATGTCAGGAAGTCTCTTCATTTGTATTGATCTAACAGTTTGTGGTAACAAATACCATTAAAGCCATAATGACAAGAATTGATTGCTTGTGCTGTGTCTTCACTTTTGTTCAGAAAAAGTGTAATCAGCTCTCTTTAATGGCTTTAAACCACCACCATATTGTGGGACATAAACATTATCACTTTATAAAACAAATGATCGGCATCACAAATATGGCAGCGATCCAACACTGTGTACTCAGCAGAGGGTTATGTGGGGACTCTGCATGTCTAATTCTCAGTAGAGACAGCAATTTGCAGCAAAAACAGCCAAATGGCCAAGGATGACCACCTTAGCAGCTATCCAGTGACCACTTTTCTCTTGCAACACCCTTGACCTTTACTAGTTTGCCTCATTCTGGCTGTCTGTACCATTTCTGTTCTTATTAAACTTAAGGGCATGTCTCCCAAGGTGCTTTAAAGCTTCATAAAGGTACAGTAGGGGTGAGAATCTTTAGCCAACTCACAGAAATTCATCAGCTTCATTGTGTTTGTAAAACCATTTACCACATTCACATGATTTTTTTTATTGTTCTTAATATTTTTGTTTCTTTTTATATATCTTAATATTTACAAGTCTGAGTAATTCTGAGTCTTGAACAGTAAACTTTAGATTTAAGGATTAAACGAAAGTCCAACTAAAATGTTTCAGAAGTGATATGATACACTGAAATAATTACATTCATATACTTTGAAATAATTATTAATTAATAATAAATCAAAACAATTGACTAAGAATTAAGAGTTATTAACTAAGTATAGATTTAAAACATGGAAATATGAAGTAATACAATGTAAGAATGAAACACATTGCAATCAATAAACAAAAAGTGCTTTGAGTATAAAATAAGGAAAACTTGGTTTTTCTCCCACCCCTAAATCTAATTCTGCAAAATTCAGATATGCCACAAAAATGGCCCAAAACAATAGGAATTTATGAACCTGGAATCTGTCTGCATTGTTAAAACACACTTTGATCCACACAGCCCTCTATCTTTTTTATTGTGTGAGTACAGGTTAGCAGGTAGCACCTACCATTTCCCCATCTCTGTGTTTTCCAGCATGTACCATATGGAAATGGCAACAAGGGTTAGAACCTTTAAATTCTTCAGTGGGGCTCCATTAGCGTGGGTTGCTCTTTCACGCATATGCACGCATACATATGTTAAGAGCCTGTGTGAGTATTTTTACATGCACACTGTTATTTACAGCTGCAGGGCTGCTGTCTGCACATGAACCGTACCGTCCCAGCCGCTGCCTCTCAGACAAATGGCTTTGGGCTATTTGGCTAAAGTGACCTTTGCTTTGCTCCCTTTTAAAAAGCATTCACTGAAATAACAAATAGGCAAGATGCTCAATTTGGAACTTGCCACATGGCATGAAATTTAATAGGGACAGGGAAACAACTTGTTGGAATGCACTCGCAGCACTTATTAAGGTTTTTTGTTATGCACAAGGCAACAATTAATGAGTCCCATGTGAAAATGAGCAGAATTATCAAAGTTGTATAATAATATTTTTTGAATCATGAAAATGTGATTTGAAAATATTATCATGATTGTCAGGCTCTACTCAAGTGGGTGTATAAAAACATATTCTATTTTTTTTTTTTAAGAAAGCAATAATTATTTGTTTTCAATCAGTCTATTAATATGCAGTAGCCTACATTCAACAATTAATAAACCGAATATCACTGCACTCGTCTCTTCTACTATATGACTTAGGATATTAAACACAACCTTTACTTAGAGTATTTTTATTTATTTATTTATTTTAACACCGCGTAAAGCCCGTTTTTAATCATGGATTAAACTGGTTAATTTGTTTTAAAATGTGGCGCCAAATGACTCGGTGAACGTTAAGGCTAATTATATTTCGCAACAAACAACCAATTACAAACTACCTCAGTGCTGACCTTCATTAGCTTTTAACTATTCATGAACTTTATAGTGTCAAATCTGAGGGAAACTGTTAAAAACATAGAACAGCAAAAACACACGAAAACTGGAGAAATAAACAAGACTTGGCGGATCAACGTCGCAATATTTTCACCTATAAGGTGTGTTCGACATCGGCTGCGGCTGGATGCAACCGATCGGCGAGAGTAGCCGCGTGCAGGTGGGGAGGAGCTGCAAACGGAGATATGAAGCCGGACACGTTGTGGCTCCCGTTTGCTGCAATTACGTCAGTCATGGCAAATCACGTGGCGTTTGCTTACTTGATCGCGTTTAAGATGCGTGTATAAGTGGTGTTTTGGAAGGGTGTCTTCCAAAACAAGATAACATATTGAATATATACTTTAGCAGTATCACATGGGTGTTTCTGCTCATACAAAATGATAAAAGTAACCTAAAAAAAATCCCTGGTGGGTATGTGTTTTTTAAGAAGGTTTCAGCAACAAGATTTACAGTACACTCCAGCTGAGCTCTTTTTAACATTTTAAACATAACACCACTGATTTTCATATACAGAAAAGGACAATTCTGTTGGATTTATATTGTGATTTAGACCAACTATTTGAAAGTGAACAGAATGTTAAGTTGAAGTTACAGCAAGTTGTTAGCAGTTTGCTAACCACATGCAGGTGAAGTGTAAACACAGCAAAATAAACTAAAGAATATGAAGAAACCAAACAAATGGAGGAACATAATGTATTATGTATCATTTGTATAGGAGCATACATTTATGACCACATTAGATTTTATGCTTTTAAGATTAACATTTTAGTTCTTAAAAATGCTCATTTGAATAGGTTATGCTGCTGAATACTGTAAAAGGTCTGTATAAAAAAGAAAGTCATGCAAAATAAACATACACAAACTTTATATTAACAATAAAGTAAATACAGTAAAACAATATTTAAAAAATATGATTTATAAGATGAAGACGACATAAAAACGTATTGAACTGTTTTAAAAATCCATATGAGAATTTCTGAAACTGAAGCCGACTGGCAATAAACTTGAAACGCACGTCATCGGTGTAATCAGTGAATCCAGCCAATTGTGGATCAGTTGTGTCGTCATCAGAACCTGTGCAGCCGCTCTTCAGAAGCTGCGCTGGCTGAGTTCTCCGGCTACTCTCGAATCGCTCTCGTGGTACTTTGACGGCACACGTCACAGTCACGTGGCGTCAGCGCTGTATCAAGTCTGACAAAATTTCTAACCGGCATGCACTGCTTCAAGTCAGCCGACAATCGGTTTGCGCAAAACTGCATGAAGTCGAACAAGCCTATAGACAGGCAGTTAACACGTCACGCTCGATACGTGATGTATTTGTCCAATCAAAGTCTATTTGATATGGAGGACCAATCAGTTAATCAATTAATAACTCAATAAATCAATCAATTAATCATATGAACAAAGTAATAAATGACTTGTTATAAATGTAAAATAAATGTAGTGATGAATTTATTTGTAATTGCTTGCCACTTTATTTACTTTCAGAACCTGCTGCATAATTGAATGAATATGCAAATTAAGCCGTATTAGGCTATTTAAGTCAATAAAAACGAATCATTAATCTAATATCAGAGGCAGTACCTTAAGATGGCTCTGCATGATTAGTTCCATTCGTTTCCAATATTGCCAAGTTATGGAAAATATAATTATGGGTTGTTAATCATATCAAAGTCTATTTTAAGAAACAATCTGAGATCAACTGAGTATGAGAAAACATAAATTAGAAAAAAAGTATTATTTTTGACAAGGCAAGAAAGGTCGATCAATATTCATTTACACAACAGCCTCTCCAGAAAACTCTGTCCCTGCTCCACTCAGACAGAGCGTGACGCAATTTTGCACACACGTTAAAGGCAAAATTCGTAGTAGATATGGAGCAAAACAAATTTCAAATAGCTTTCACAGCTCAAACTTTTAATAAGCCGCTGAATTTATGAAGTCGACAGGCTTCTTTTTGTCAGCAAGAGAGTGTTCTAGCCAAAATAATGTGCACCGGCCGGGCATACTGATGCTGCTCTTGGTATCATCTAAACCACTCTAATCTGCTGCTGAACTTTCCTTTTATTATGCATGTCATTCTGCGTCTTTGTCTTACGGGTCTAGCTGGAGCTCTTTCAAAGAGCGAATGGCGTGGGCGCACCACGCACGCACCTGTCAGCTCATTTAAGCGCGTGCTCCCCAGCTCAGCTGAGAGTGGCTGTGTTTATCCTTAGTTTATAATCGTCAGTCCGACAGGCCGTCCCTGTGGAGCTGCTGTCAGACCACCGGGGACCGTATGTGACGCATTACGCCCACGCACCAAAGGCCTCTTCAGACAAACCCTGTACCTGCAGCAGGAGGAGGAAGTCGGTGCTTCACTGCATGAGTGAGCTGATTTTTAGAGTCATTTCCACCTCCTTATACGGCAGGTGAATACATCTCTCTCCGTCTTGCTGTCAGTCTCCGATTCTAATTCTGTCCTTCTCTCCATTCACCTTGAAGTCTGAAATCACCTCCTCCTTCCTCTGTCTGGAAGATTCCCATTTCAATACCCAAAACCCTTTTAGTCCGACTTTATGAGTGCTAGTTGCCCATTAACGCTCACTCCCAGAAGGACACCAAAATGTCTTTATCATCTTTATCCTTCTGTTTAATTGTTCCTTACAAATTTACTGGAATGGAAACCTTCTAATTAGTGCTTGTACTTCTGAACTCACAATAAAAAGGTATTTTGAGTTTTGTGTAGCAGGGATGTGAAGTGGGTCTGAAATCAAAGGGTTTCTTTCTTCTTCTATATTTTAAAAAATGCTGTTAACAACCTGTATTTTTTGATAATATTGAAGTCAATGGCTACCGTCAACTTTGGTTATACAGACAGATCTTCTTTTTGAGCTCTTTACAGCTATTTCTCACTCAGCACAATAGAGAGACTGTCAAAGAGAACAACTTAAATACACTGTAAACTTGACTTCCGGGCTACCAGTCCATCTACTCCTTCCTTGACGTTTAAAAAGGATCCTTCAAAGTTCAGCTGCTCTTTTAGCCAAGGGCTTTCAGACAGTTTGGAAGCTTTTACTAATGTGTCCCTCGTTTCACCCTCAGCTCCACACAGATTTCCCAGTATCCAAACAAGCTGGAATACTGGCAGAATTTTGTGTTTACCCCATAAACGCACCCGAGGGTCTATCTAACTCCCTCTCATCACACCCAAACAGCTGTAAACCTCTGGCTAACAGTGAGCATTTCTCACTTTAATGAGGACATTTAGCTGTCACTATTAAGGGACAAACCATTAGAATTCCAAATAATTCCCTTTCCCGATTAAGTGCCTGTGTTCCACTCAGGTGAAGTTAACCCAGAGCGCATAATCACATTTCCTATCCATCCGTCTGTCAAATCTATTGTTTTATTTATCATTAAAAAGTATACAATAACTTAAATTGTTTTTATTTTTTGACTATAGAATTAGTTACTATACTTTAATAGTTTTATATTTAACCTTTGTTTATTTGATTACATACGTTTTATCATGCTTTAGTTTAATTTGTGATTCAAATCTAATAAAATCCATAAAGCTATTTTAAAGGAATGGATCACATAAAAATGATAATTGAGTCACCCTCAGCCCATCTAAGAGGTAAATGAGTTGGTTTCTTCATCTGAACACAATTGTAGATATTTAGCATTAAATTCTCTGAAATGAATGGGTGCCGTCAGAATGAGACGATAACAAGTAATCCACAGTCCATTTAGTCCACTTGTAAAGTGAAAAATAGCATACTTTTTAACTTCACACCCTTCCGCCCTTTATACAAAAAAATTGGTTTCTCCATTAAAAAGTCACCTTGTCTAATTCGGGAGAGAAATATACACAAATCATGCACAGTTTATGAGCAAAACCAGTCCAAATCAGAACTGGAATGAATGAATTTGACACAACAAAACAAACAAACACATAAGAGATGTCAACCATGTTAGGAAAAAAGACTACATCCAATTAAAGCTCAAGCATTCACTCAATTCATTTGGCTGAACTTTCAAGACAAATGTCATCTTCCTTTAATTTGGTGCCCTTTTCTCAATGGAAGCAACAGATGCCACGATGTTTGAAGAAGCAGGAACATTCCTGATGAGAAGGGAAGCAATTATACAGCGGTTTCTCAACACTGCAGAGCTAGCGGCTGCGGGCCTGTCACACTTCACCGTCATGCAGAAAATTGGCCATGCTCAAACTGTGAACTCTGGAAACAAATTTAACCAGATCAGGCCAGTATTCCACAGCTGGACCAACTACTTTATAGCAAAACAAGTGGATAAATTTGAGTTGGGTAATTCCCAACTCGGCTTTAGGATATAGACCATTGGCTCTCAAAACCAAATGTTTGTGTACTTTGAGCTTTGAAATTGAACCATCAATAATGAATTTAATGTTAAAATCATATTAAAACAGAATAAATAAAACAATCCATGTAATTTTGCTCAGATAAAACTTGTAATTTAAAGGATGTTTAGACACTTTTACACAACAAAAACACTGAACACAACTGGATGGATTAAACATCGTTCTTTTGCTCTGAAGCTCTCAAATGATAGGAAGCTGTGATGTAAAGTAGTTCTGGGCAGCAGTTCTCTATCATAAATGCATGAGTGAACATGACATTGACATTCTGCAGACAGGTCAGAGGAGTCCGATTTTCCTCGCATCGGCACCCAAGAAAGTGCATGACTGAAAACCCTCATACAAGTCAGCAACAGAAAATGTTCACAGCGGAAATTGGAAATTCTCACAGTGCTGTTTCTGCCCTGGTTGCGATGGGCATCCGACTGGGATCAGAGATAACGTGTACATGGCTGAGGTACAGATCTGAGTCGATGGCAAGCGCTGTACTGCTTGCACTGATTTGAAGTTTGTCAGCGGAAACAAATCTCTGCATCCGTTAGAAAGAACACAGACAATAATAATAATAAAAAAAAAAAAAGAACACAGACAACTTCTGCTTGTCGATTTTATTTTATTTTTGTTATACGCTGTTAATGTAGGAATAAGTTCAAGACGATACACAGAAAAAAAAGTTGTACTTCAACTGTAGTGCAAATACAACAACAAAAAAAGTAAATATTTAAACATCCTTAAAACAAGAACTTACTTGATAAGCAAAATTGCTACTGTACGGTATGTGTAATGCTTTCAACAAATTACAATGTGTTGACTTGTTTTACAAGAATATATTTTGAATGAACTTTATTTTTATTTTTTGATATTTAGTTTGTTCTCGCAGCATCGACCCATCACATTTAACAGTGCAAGAAACTTTAATACAAGCAGTATTGCTTACCAAAAAAAATCTATCTTGTTTTAAGGATACTGTTGCTGAACGTTTCTGCAATACAGCAAGGCATGTTTTTTCCACAGGTATTTACAAGGACAATGTTTACAATATTCAATATCAGAGGGGTCATTTGGCAGGATAGCTTTTTTTGTCATGGATTTTAAATTATGAATATGTAATATTATGCATGATTTAATTAATATGAAAAAGCATGCATAATCACACTAGACAAGAATGAGCTCCCTTTTGTAAATAAACCGTAGAAAAGCACATTGTATAATATGAAATCTCAAAGGGTGATTAGGGTGATTGAATTTTCATTTCAGTACATAAAAATGTGATGCATTAAAATATTATTTTAAATAAAACAAAATCAAATTATTAAGGCACGTAAAACACAAAAGAACCCCAAACAAATTAACAACAAAAACTTATGACAATTGCTATTAAAGGAATAGTTTGCCCAAAAATGCAGACAATTTGCAGAAAACTAACTCACCCTCAGGCCTCCAAGAGTTTGTGTCTTCAGTAGAACAGATTTGAAGACATTTTGCATCACATCACTTGCTGACCAATGGATCCTCTGAAGTGTATGGGTGCCATCAGAATGAAAGTTACAGAAACCGCTATAAAATCCATCAATAATGCATTTTAACTGGATGGAATCCATTTTATCCAGAGCCTATAATCTATAATATTGCTTCCTCCGTCCTCTGACATCAAAATCCAGAGACAGATTTGTTTAGAACGGTTGGCTTGTGAACAGTACTTGATCTGTGCATATTTCTCTTCTGATTCAGACAACACTTTTTCACTCTTTATGTAAAGAGAACTCATATTTTATCCGAGAGCAATGGTTTAAGGTTAACATATCTTTATGATGGCCTGGAGTTATTGTGGATAACTTATGGATTATTGTGATGGTTTTATCAGCTATTCACACTCCCATTCTGACGGCACCCATTCACTGCAGAGGATCCACTGATGAGCAAGTGATCTAACGCTAAATTCCTCCAAATCTTTTCTTATGAAGAAACAAACTCAATTACAACTTGCATTGCCTGAGGGTGAATTATTTTTTGGGGAAACTATTGCTTTAACAATTAACTTATTTTAGTTATGCTTTACAAATGTCAACAACCTCAAAGACCTCCTCGTATCTTTACCATTATGAAAACCAGTGCAGCTGTGCTGGATATTAATACATCGAACACAACCTGACCTTCACAAACCCTCATCAGATCCGTGTCCACTCCGGGCTGCTTCATTTAACACTCGCTCGCGAGCACAAACGGTAATCACAAACCGCTGATTGCAGCAAAGAGACAAGAGAAGCAATCAGGGAGAAATCTCTCATTATCATGCGATCACTCTGTATACTATAAATCGAAAGGCACAAGCGATGCAGTTTTTGATGCTGTATCACCAGAAGCAGCAAGAGGAATGTGACACAGAACAGACATATTGTAATGCAAATGTCAATCACCCTGAAAATGGATGGTTTCAGATGAAGGATTATTTTGTGCTTGTCTGACGCCTTCTGAAAGCCTGAAGGTTTTCATTGGATGATTGCTGTTTGACCAAAGACACATGAGATGATAGGAGAAACAAAGACTTGACGGCACAGACAAACTCAACAGGTGATACGCACTAGGAGTTATATGTGAAATGAAGTTGTGCAAATATCAGACTACATTTATCAATCTTAAAGTAACAGGTCAGCTAAAAATTTTGAAAAATAGTCTGTGATTATTTATTCACCCTCATGTCATTCCAAACCTGTAACACTTTCTTTCTTGAAACGTAGAAAGAAGAAATTAATTGACCGTGAAGAATGTAATTTAGGTTTGTGTTAAGTAAATGATGTTTTCATTTCATTCCTGGGTGAATGAATCATTTAATGCTTACAATCATCAAACATATTGAAACGGATGGCAGCATGTGGATATAGATTACCACTGTGCTCTAATATGACATGGAAACTCTGTAGCTTTATCATTGCTAAGAATTCATTTGGACAGCAGTATTTAGATTTTTTTGCACCATCAGATTCCAGATAGGTATTCAAATAGTTATATCTCAGCCAAATATTGTCCGATCCTAATAAACCATACATCGATGGAAAGCTTAGCAGGGCTCCGGGTGGCACCCACTACATCAAATCATTAGCGTTCTCTGAAGTACACACACTAAAATCAACATGAATAACCGAAACACACACAATCCCAGAGGGTTCCCAAATAAATCTCAAGATAAAGTACTCAATGTGTTACCTAATGCATCCTGACTTGCACAAAAGGGAAACATTTAGAAATTGACATGTAGAGTCCTTTTGTAACAGCCTTCAAAAATAAAGGCGAGCCACTCACATCGAGAGCATCCATCTGTGCACACAGAAATAATGATGTTAACAAAAAAAAGAAGTCTTTATTTTACAAAGTGCCTGCCGTGTGATTTACGGCGCTCTGGCACTAATGTTTCTGTCCCAAATATGGCAGATGGAACATCTAAATACTGCGGCAGCTGAATGGGCTTGTCCAACATGCAAGAGTGTCACACTTTGCAGGCACTCCATGAGCTCAAAAGTAAGGAAACAATATTTGTGGTATTTCACCACCCATAATGTGTAAAACTGCCAGAGAATCTGTTCTTCTGGGTCTCACCACATTTAAATAAACATTTAAAGTGCACAGTAAAAGATTGGTGTGGAACACGCCACCTCAGACCAGAAACATTCCCACAGAGAAACTCTGAGGGGCCACTTCCTGTGGAAGCCTGCATCATTTCCGGTTGAAGCCAACACCAAGTGAGGATTAGCATAATTCTGGCCTTCACCCTCATGAGGTGGAGGGCCATATTGGCAGTGGATGGGCCTCCGTGTTGAACACGTACTTATCCAGACTGATCAGCTCGCTGTCGTCAGAGAACAGGAGGAAGAGATACTTCAGCGTCTCGCCCAGGAAGAAACTCTCCATCTTATCTCTGGGCGCGGGGTTCACGGGGTCTCGGACGTTACCTATGGAGGTGTAGCCCCCGCTGGGGACCTGGGACAGGAAGCAAGTCAAGTTTGTGTTCATTGGGCTATGAAATGTTTCTGAATGGGACCAACAAGTCAATTACTGTCATTTTATGGCTGATTACAGATAAGTGGATGAGATTAAAATTCTATAATATTTTAAATCCCCTAAAAACTAAAAAGTGAATTGAAGCATCAATTTTGAAGTTTGCCTAAGGTTATATTTAACTCTGACATAAAATATTTGATATAAACCTATGATATATCTAATTATTAAACATGTAAAACTATTAAAACACATTTTAATTAATTGAAATAAAGCTGAAATGAAATAAAATAAATATTCAATGAAAAAGTCAAATTTAAAGAAAAACTTGAAATGTTAGACTAGTATATAAAATATCTAAATATATAAAAAAAAAAACTTAAGAAAATAAAAAAAAACTTAAAGAAAAATAAACTAGAATATAATGAGTTGAACTAAAGATGAAATAGTAAAAATAAAAGCTCTTCAAAATATCAATAAAAATAATAACGGTATATAAATAATACTAAAATAACAATTACAGTAAAAAATAAAATACACACAAACATACATATGCATTACATACATACATAAATATACATACATAATATACATACAATATTTTGTAGTTGTTACTCACTCTGGTGTACTTGTTGAAACTTTGCAGTATGTCCCAGCCCCAGTCCCTGTATTTGCTGTCCTTGGTGAATCTGTACATGTAGAACAGACTCTCAACTGTCTCGGGTCTCAGTAAGTTGTGTCTGTCTGCAGGCTGCACACACATACTGGGAGAGTTAAATATCTGTTCATGTGAAAGGGCACCACATTTTTATAAAAGTCATCCTCATCAGTGCTGAGTGCAGAAAAGATGTTCTTCAGAACAGACACTAGAAAAGATAAACACAAAGGCCTTAATTGGACAGTCTGAACACAGTTTCTCCACTATTTAGGGGGCTTATTATCATTTCATTTCTAGATGAAGAAAAGAAAATGAATGATGGCTCCATTCTAAAAGCCTGCATCAGCAGTATAAGGCCACAGCTCTAACCGCCCAAGGAGTTTATTGTCAGAAATGAGTGGTGACTGTACATGTTAATGTACCTTCACATCGATGTCCCGTCCGTTGTTGGACTGCAGGTTAAAGTGAGCGATCTCTGGGCTCAGGCCCGTCTCCATCTGTGCATACATCTGATGACACGTCTCCATCAACTGCAGAGCCAGGTCCATGTGATCAGCGGGCAGACTGTTGTGAGCACCGAGAGCCAGCGTGCCAGGAAGAAAACACACCAAATGATCCTGGATCAGATGGAGAGAGTGTTGTGATGGAGAAAGAGTTTAATCCTGCAAAGACTATTGTATCATATTTGATACGAAAACGTAAGTCTGAAAATTATCAACATGATCAAAACTTTGCTGAGAAACCTGATGTACACAATCTTCTACATAACTCCAGGTGTCTGTTTCATAGTACATAGGTTTCTTATATACCGTATTTTCCGGACTATAAGTCGCACCTTTTTTTACATAGTTTGGCTGGTCCTGCGACTTATAGTCAGGTGCAACTTATTTATCAAAATTAATTTGACATGAACCCCGAGAGAAATGGACCAAGATAAAACATTGCCATCTACAGCCGCCAGAGGGCGCTCTATGCTGCTCCAAAGTGCTCCTGTAATCTACACTGAGCAGCATAGAGCGCCCTCTGGTGGCTGTAGACGGTAATGCTTCTCCTGGTGCTTGGTTCGAAATAAATGCGATTTATAGTCCAGTGTGACTTATGTTTTTTTCCTCGTCATGACGTATTTTTGGACTGATGCGACTTATACTTAGGTGCGACTCATAGTCCGAAAAATATGGTATATTAAATAGCATTATATGCACAATTAAAACTAAAGAGGTTAGATGATAAAACTAAGAATTAAATAGCTTACTAAGACTTTTATTATTGGTAGACAGCGTCTATATGCATTTTCTTTATATGCATTTTACTGTATGTACATTTTCTGCGATACTATTATAAAGATCTTATTGTGTTTCATTAAAAGTTATTAGAATTGTATTTTATTTTTTGACCACATAAATATTAGCAGCTACATCAAATTGCATATTTGTGCTCAGTTTGGGTCTCTGAATAAAAAGCGTGTTGTTGTTCTTTTTCTCCTTGAGGATGAGTTCCATATTTTATTATATATTATACTACATGAGTCATAAAAACCTGATGTATTAAATATGATACAGTTTTTTTTAAGATTTAAGATTTGTAGTAAGATTTAATCCTAGATATTATAGGATCAGATGCTGTGCTGCGTGGTACAGATTAAAGCTATTAATAGTGTAACCCCATGAAAAAAAATAATAATCCCAAAGAAAAAAAAAAAAAAAAATCACAATTTTTCCAAATCCGTATACTGTTATTTTTCCATGTGGAATCTTTTTATTATTCAATGTGGAAAGTATATATTTTTTTGCCATTTCCAAGTTTCTGTTGTACGGGAAAAAACAGCATACAAGTTTGGAACAGCATGAGAGTGAGCAAATAATAACATTCTTTTCATTTTTTTCAATGAACAATTCATTAAGAATGACACTTGGAAGCAGAAATGAGGTGAAGTTATGACACACCATTTTAGGATTGAGATGGCCATTGGACAGCTCCCCAACGAAGGTCAGTTTACTAGGAGAAGTCTGTCTCAAGAGATTCTTTCTGACACCCTCTATAGCCTGAAGATAGTCCTCTAGCAGCCTGAAAAGATATAGATGCATCACACTCTGCATTTGAAGTGATTAAGTTTGCCCCCTAGAGGCAAAATGAGCTACTGCATTGCAACTGTACAATAATACATGAAACCAAACATATAGAAAGAGCTTCACTTCAACCCCATTAAGGTCTTTGTGAGATTACACAGACAGGAATCGGGATACAGAGGTCATTTAAAAGAACCAGCTTCCACATCAATGACTATAGTCATTAAGAGTCAGTGTCTACTGAACCCCAGTGGACACCTTTTTATTGAATTATTCAAAACGGAACCCTATGAAAAAAGTACTGTGGAGCGAGTTTAAGTGATGTCAACACAGCGGGAGTCTAACGAGACTCAGGTGTGAGCTGAAGCACTGACGTGAATGACAATGACTCGTCAAGCTCCAGCAGAAAGAACAGGAAGACAGAATAACATCCTGTCAAAAGCAGAGAATGGCTGATGTCGCATTTCCCCAGGAGCGAAGGCACCTTGGCACCGTCCCTAATGGTGGACATGTGCGAAACGTGCCTGTGACAGTTGTTGTCATAATGCTGTTGTCTTGCAGGGGCTTTTTCACCCATTTACTGTCAATTAGACAACAAAACTTCAGTTCAACTGGTTAGAAAAGTAATAGCACACCTCACCTCACCTCAAAAAAGCCACACAATTATTGCGATATCATTATGTCTGAGATGGGCTATGTGTCAATACATAAAGCTGATCATTATTTTTATGCTGTGTTTGATGACCCATTTTGAAAAAAAGGAGAAAAAAAGAAATCACATTAATATTTTTTAATGCTACAAGTGATTTTAGGCATCATAATATTATAATGTATGGTATAAAAATAGTATAAATTTCCAAAAGTAAAATGGCATTAAAAAAAATGGATATCCATCGTTTAAATTTGCTAAAGAATGCATTTTTATGAAATTAATTGCAAGCATTAAATGATGCCAAAGGTAATCTAAATGTAATAATAGATAAAATAAGCATACAGAAGTAAATATTGATCAGTATAATACATATTGCGTACATAATATAATATGTATTTATTTTTTCTCCCTTTTTTAAATTATGAGTAATTGCCTTTTGAGTGTAAAGCAGGTAAATTAAATGTAAAATAAAGCTAAGAAACATTCAATAAAATATTGACTGACCATAATAAAAAAATAAAAAGAATAATTAAATAAAAAATAATTGAATACATAAAATGCATAAAGTGGATTCCCACTAAATAAGTATGAGTAATAGTGTACCAGTTTTATATATATATATATATATATATATATATATTTTTTTTTTTATTATTATTAAAACACTGGACCAACAATGCAGTTAGGATTGGACTATCAGTTTGATTGTCCAATGGTTGTTCAGAAAGTCTGTTTTCAAAAGAAGGATTATTTTTGTGACTGTTTTATGTTCTTAGATGTGCACAAATAACACTCTTCAACTTTATTCTAATTCACAAGAGGTTTTTAAGTGCTAGAATGCAGACGGTGACATTCAAACAGAAAATCACCTGAAATACAAAATATAATTTAAGACCTCTTAAAACAAATTCCACCAACATCAGAATAAAATGTTCTAATAGTGAATGCACTGAAGTCCTCTCCAGGTTTCTCCATACCTGAACCTTTATCACTGTCAAGGCTAAGTAGCATGTCTACGCTTTTCAAAAAGCTGTCCTTATGTAATGATTAAAACGTGCACCGAGTCTTTTTTTTTTTTTTTTATATATACTTTTCTGGTGCAATTCACCCTTTCAGTGACTGACAATGTTAATCAATCATATCAGCCCATGTGTGACCAGAATCATAACCTCAGTACATTAGGCTCAGTGAGCATCGCCAATTCCCTGGGACCCATTAGCTAAAAGCACCAATGGGCTATTGACACTCGGTCCAAGCACTGAATTTATGAACTGAAATCAGCCAAAGCTGCATTTGAATCTGCTGTTAACTCACTCAGTCTCCTTCTTGCCACCCTGTAACCACTGTTTGAGGAGGTACTCGTAGTAGCTGTCCGCACGGGCCCCCAGCGTAAAGGCCCCTCGACGTGTGAATTTCCCACTGTTTGTGTTGATGAACATGGGAACCAGACCATCACGCTTTCCCTCCAATCGGTGAACCTGTCTGGTCACCTCCTCCACTGCATTCTAAAAACAGAGGGCAAAAAATAAATTAATAATTAAAAAAAATAAAAAAAAAAACAGAAAAAAGCTTTTAAATATTAGTGAAAAAGAAGAAATGAATTAACAAAAAAAATATATATATATATTATATACACACACACACACATTTAAATAAAAAAGTAAAATAATAATACTTTTTTTTGTTGTTGTTGAAAAGATAGTACCTGGTACTGTGGGTCCTGTGTGAGTCGGCTGAGCTCTCTGAACTCCAGCTGAATGCTGGTCACCTCTGCGACTGTGCTGTCAGTGGTCCATCGTGGAGGATGAGCGGTTCCTTTACCGATGTTCACATCAGAGTAGGGGATTTTAGATGGGGTTTTGAAAGCAGGCATTAATCTGAACCCAATGTCTTTCTGCGAGAAAAGAGACACAAATGTATTGACTTCTGCGGTCCATTGAAGTAAACCTTTAAAGCTATACTTTACATTTACTAGGACAAAACTGAATGATAATGGAGACGGTACTAAGATATGAAGTACTAACAGCTTTATCCAGGAAGAGAGTGTCTCCGGTCAGGTGGTATGTGCTCAAGAGACCTCCCAATATACGGATGGTACTCTCAAAAAGATTCACATCCACATTCTTGGAAAAGGCTAATTCTGTCTCAACCCACTTCCTGGCCTCTTCAAACTCTATTACAGGAAGAATTAGAGAAAGAAGGGGGAAAAGGGAAAATATATTATTTTTCCATTATTATTTAAAGTTTTTATTGCTTAATATACACATGCATATACATAAATACATACACACATATATACAAATACATACATACATACATACATACATATATTTTTTTTCATTAAAAAAATTAATAATTCATTTGCATATTGTAATTGACAAAATTGCAGCTTGACTGGAACACACTACATACAAAAAAATATTTAAAAAATAAAGTCATTTTATGTTTATCTTGATTCTTCTTTATAAAATCTATACATAAAAGCCATTTGAAAGGTCGCAAAATAAATAAATAATAAATACAACTCAGATTTAAAGTGGCCTGGCTTTCTATTACAAAATGAAAAATGGTTACTTTTAATAAAAATCAGCATCTGGGAAATTAAAAAGTGCCTGTGGCTGAAGAAACACCCTCATGTTGACAATAGGAAAGAAAAAAAGAATACATCTGAAATCTGAGCACAGTGATCATGGAACAGACAGAAGATGTGATTATACGACTCACCGTCTTTCAGACCCAGGATCCACATGGTGTCCAGTGCATCAATGAGAGTTAGGCCCAGGCCGAACCACTCTCCATGGGTCTTAGACATGGGCTTCAGTTCATCATGACCCCACGCAAAGGCCTTATAGCCCTTCCATGCGTGCCTGAAGGCCTCCCTCACCGCCTCCACACGATCCACAGCCTTCACTGTGACTGTCACAGAAACACATTCAGATGATCACATGTCTGTGACGGCTGGTCTTTAACACAAGCCAAACTTTGGCACGGACAAATGCCTCAAATTACGGGATGAATTCTGATACCTGGTGTTAAGCTGGCAGCTTTCTCGACATCAGCCACGGTTCCTTCTTTTCCATGGGCGGTGGACTGAAGCTCCGTCCCCTGCTCCGCCTCGATCATCGCCCCACGCCAGCTAGGAATCCAAAAACTGGCATCAGTTATGACAGCAGTTTATCGAAGATCCAACCCAGAGATTCAACACCCGTAATCGCACCACTTCCTCCCACACTCATCACAATTAAAAAACGCAATTACACACGATCGGGAGATGGAGTTCTGTAACAGGACACAGCTGGAGGAACTGAAAGCTCATCACAACTCACTTCAAACCCGCTGTGTTACCAGCTCAACTGTTAATAAACTCTTCCCTGGAGCTCTAGCACTCCACAGGAGTGTTTATCTTCAGCTCCTGTTGTCTATTTCTCTGCTCTTTCTAAAAAAGAGAGGTCATCCTAAAATGAAAATCCTGTTATTTTTTACTTACTCTAACATTCCTTCTTTTTATAAAACAAAAAATGTGATATTTTTAGCACACTTTCTGTCACTGTAAGGAGCTCCAAGCATGAGAGTGAGACTAATTACAATAAGTGCCAATAAAACTCATAATTACAGTCTGAGCTTTAATACCTCTACTTAATTAAAAGGTTATACTAATATAAAATACTAAGCCAATAACAAATAAATGTCAATGTCTAATCCCAGGCGAATCATCATTCTCAAAACTCTCACAGAAAATGGGCTAATTTCTTGAATGTAAACAGCCAAACCTAATGACTGTTTTTGCTTCTTTCCCTCCGTCTTCATCTCTCTTGACCATGGCTTCTTCTCCATCTTTCACCTGCCAGTCTGACACATTCCCTCGCTTCTGTAGGACTGGAGGACCACGCTTGCTAGGGGGCTTCCTCTGCAGATTCATACCGCCCAACATAAAAAGACAAGAGTAGGTGAAGAATCTAGTATCTTATGAGGAAGGGCAATTAATGTGAATGCACTGATTTAAAAAAAATCTTCAACCCTTGTTTTTTTAGAATTTAGAAATTCTAGCAAATTTTGGTACACTTTCTTTATTACTGTTAATATTTGCTCATTAATTTATTTATTTATAATGCTTTAATTTTGTATTTAAAAATAATTGTACCTTTTTGTATCTTTTTAGATGATTAAATATTCATATTAAATTATTTTTAAATTACTTTTAAAGCTTTTATTTGGAATTTAGAAGCAATTGTAATTTTTGTATATTTTAATTTATTAATATAATTAATATATTAAATACTGAATTAAGAAACTTACAGTAAAATTCTGCTCTTTTTAGTCAGAGCTGTAAAAAACCTTTGCAAATGAGTAAAGAAATGATAAAGTGAACAATATACTATTTTGCGTATCAGTAACATCTGAGAAGTATACCCACTAGGGTTGCAAAGGGGTGGAAGATTTTCTGAAACTTTCCAAAAATCCCTGGAATATTCCAAAATAAATTCTAGAAAGTTTCCAAAATTTCTGGAATGTTTCCGAAATTTACTGGAAAATGTTCCACCTTTTTGCAACCCTAATTCCTACTAACCATAGCTGGAGGTTTGGGAAGTAATGGAATGCTTGGTCTTTGAATCTCTGGCATCACTTCTGGTGGGATGTCCTGGACCCCCGGGACAACGCCTGGTAGGATCTTTTGGATGAGGCCAGGAGGAATGGGCCTGAGACCTCCGTTATCCATTTCAACCCAGTCCTCCTTCAATGATCTATCAGAGAGTCCTGGAGAATAAACAGACACAAATACATAATATGTGAATTATTAATGCGATGTTTAATAAAACATCTTCACCCAGTAGCTAATATAAATGGGCAGAGGTTGCACCAATCATCCAACTTTTGTGTTTTCCCCTTTCATATCCAGTGAAATATCATTAGAGGTGAATGTATGAAGTACCTCTCCATTGATCCGTCAGGCTGGGATAAGAAAGAATCCCACAGATGAACAGGAAGGCCAGCAGGAAAAGAATCAGACTGCGCTGAAGCCGAGACAACTGCTTCCATTTCTGCCAAAACAAACAAAGAATTCAAGGACAATTGGAGGAAAGTGCAGCAATTTTATATTTGATGGCTTGCTGTGGCAATTGCAATGACTGCCAAATATACAGTACTAAAAATACATCTGCATGGAAACAAAAATATGATTTATCCCTCAGGTTTTCTCTCAGTACAGACCTCTTTATAATTTAATCAACCGAACTAATTCATTCGACGTGAATCTCAGATGATGGGAGACATTAAAGGGATAATTGACTTAAAAATCTATTAGTTTCCTCGCCCACATATTGTTATTTTCTATCATCTTTGAACAAAAAAATTAAATACAATACCTTTCAAAAGTTTGGGGTAAGTTAGACTTTTTAATGTTTTTCAAAAGAAGTCTCTTAAGCTCACCAAGACTGCATTTATTTGATGAAAAAATACAGTAAAAACAGTAATATTGTGAAATATTACAAGTTAAAAGAACCATTGTATTTTGAAATGCCATTTATAATATCAAATCTAAACTTTCACTTGACATTACTTCACTTTTGAGTGTCACATGATTCTTCAGAAATCATTTTAATATGCCGATTTGATGCTTAAGCAGCATTTCGTATAAAATATACTATCAATGTTGCCTATAGTTTTGTGTGAGGAACAGACTAAATTAAACTTAAACAATTTATGTTATTATATAATATATTTTTTTTAAATGACACGATCACATTGAACTGGTGGTGTGTAAACAAGATTCTCCTTCTGGTTTTTCCAAGAAAAAAATAATAGCATGTGGTTTAGACCGACATGATGGTGATTAAAAAAAATACTGTAGCAGAGTTTGCATTTTTTGGTGAAAGGTTCCTTTAAGCTATGCTTTTTAATTAAAGCTAAACACATGTGCTTGGGCTAAGCAGGGAGCACACGTCTGCTTTTTGGAGATAATTGATTATATACAAATTAGTAGATTAAATAAAAGAGGGTGAAAAAAATCTAGGGTTTTGACACCTAAGACTGAACACGACAGCTGCAGTGCCAGCATTCTGTTCTCTGAATATTAAATAGATTTCAAGATATCTTGCAGACAGGAAAATGGCACTTATTAACACAAACAAACAAAGGAGGCAGAAGCCATCAGCCTTCAAACATCACCGTTAATGAATAAAAAATACATAATGCTTCATATTTTTGTCCTGCAAAAAACAGGTAAAGAGTTTAGATGCCATTTTAAGAAGAAAATGCCCAGGCACTAACCCTCCAGCAGGACTGTCTCCGGTGCTTGCCGTTGGTGTAGCCGCGGCTGTGCTGGTCTCCCAGCGTCAGAGAGACAAAGTCCTTCCTCTGTGGCGAATACATCTCGAACACAGCCACCACTCAAAAACACTGAATCAAATAGGTGAGGGAGGAAAAAAAAAGACAGGAATGACACAGATATCAAGTGATTTTCCCACAAATCACTTTTCAAAACATGAGCTGGTCTGTTGTTCCAGTGACACTGATCTTTGCAGGTCCCTGAGGACAATCAAGGTGTAAAATACAGATCTGTTCAGAAGATTAATTACCACCAGACTAATTCTGGACTAAATCAAGGCAGGGGGCAGCACACTGGCATCCATCTGATCTGAGAACAGCACCATGAGACGGAGCCGTTCACCTTGTTGTCCCGGGGCCATGAGAGCCATGTAAGAGGGGATTAGGAACATTAGCCTAAGTCCATCTGGTTTCTATCATACAGTACCAACCTGAGCTTATGGGATGGAATAGATTTAAAGACACTGGCCTGCCAAGATGACACACATACGCTGCTTATACAGGAAAAGGTTGAATGCAGGTTGTCCCAAATGCAAATTACAAGTAAAATCATCTGAGTGTGTAACTTTAATATGCAATGAGCTTCAAGATCTGTTTGAGACAAGGTTCCCACACTCTTAAACCATTTCCACGACTTTCCTGTTGCTGGATTTGAATATTTATTTTTAAAAAAAAAGATTGTTTTAAGATTTCATTTCTTAAATGTTTTTTTTCTCCGCTAGGGGTTGCGTATTTAAAACAAACAAACAAAAAAGGCATAGTTTGTTGATGGCGTGACTGAGTGTGGAATCATTAGGAGTTGTCTTCATCCTCACAGCCGATGCAATCAGAGGAGACTCGGGCAGAAATCATGTTCATGGATGAGCTAATGATTTATTAACGTAGTAGAATGAAGCAGGGTGAAGTTGATAGACATCAGAGCAAAACGGGGCCACTGAATGAGCGCGACGCATTTTATCATGCCACAGTCGACTGCCTCCGCTCCTTCCGGTTGTGCGGATGTGGGAAAAAAGCAGTGCTGTTTTATCATACTAGATACGTTTGAAAGCTCTGTTATACTGTTACCCTGTGCGGTCGTCACCTGTCTAATAAAACACATGCCATATTAAAGCACCTTTCCATGTTTTCTACAAAACAAAACCGGAAATCGAGGGTGTGTGACGTCATCGGCAGGCGACACAATGAGACCATGGACACGGTCTGTGTCACTAATTAAAAATGTTTTTTTCTCTGGATTTAAACATTCTTCGAAACATTTGGGATAATGCATGTACACAAGTCAGCAAAATATATAACACTTTTCTAGTGTATTTTGCATATTTTAATTAAAGAAAAAATCTTATTGTGCCTTTAATGAATCGCTCCAAATGATCTGTGAACCAGTCAAATGATTCACTAAAAAGAATCAACTCAAAACAACTTTTGAATTACACATTAGCCATTAGTTTTATACTACACCAGTAAATTTCTATTCAAAGAAAACTCTTAGAATACAACATTGTCAATCAATCAATCAATAGAATCTGATCTGAATAGAAAATCTGATCGGATTCTGTGGGTTATGTTGAGTCATATGACAGCTTAAAATTTTCACCCAACTCTATTCCACTATTTTTACATTTACAACATTAACATTGACCTTGATATTTTTATATACTTTGATATATTTTGAACCTTTAAACTTTGGCCTAAAATCATAAGTCAGTCATTTAAGCTGTCAGCCATTATACATTTTGTCATAAAATGTGGCTGCATCTTCTGAGGTAACTGAAAAGTTTGGGCCATATGCAATACCCATTTTTATTTTCTTGACAATATCATTTCCATTTGGTGACAGCGCCCAAATTGGTCAAAAATCATAAGCTTTTGTATAGTAAAAAATTATACTTATGGCTTCTAAATCTATTTTTAATTATAATCCTCATCACTGACAGAAAGTCACTTTAGAAAATACTTGAATATATGGTACTGGACCAATACTAGCTATTTTTATATTACATTGGTCGATTTCTTATTGTACACAGCTGTGCTTCAAATGCTTTGGCAATACAAATGTAACGTTTGTAGTCAGACCAATAAAGCACAGTAAATGAAAAAGAAAGAGAACAATGCACTGATTCTATATTAACTGCTTAACCCATCTGCTCAGGTAAGGGAGTAAGTGGCCTCCAAACGTATTTTCGTTTTACCTTATTATGAACAACGTGCTGCTCCTGGTTAGGAGGAGGATCTATATGCATGAAGAGGAGCAGGTCACAGCCCATGCAATGCATCCCATCCACTGTGCGAGTAGGTTAGTAACAGTGTACACTCAGTGTGTAGGTGACAGCAGGAGTGGCTATCAGATCTCTATCTCACCTCTATCACGCTGCTCTCCTACAAACCGCGTGTTCCTCCCACAAAACACTCATTCTCATTTAGGCAGATATGCAGTCTATTCGTAATGTGTCAATCAGTCGAAAAATAAGCATAACCGCTGTTAATAATCAAACAGCTGTGAGAAGGGAAATGTTTATGTGACAGCTCCGTACTCACGTGATCCTCACGCACACGCGTCATTCGCTCGGACTCCGCCCTCTTTTATTAACACGTTCATCACCTTACAACTGATCTTCCCTTACTAAGGCATAAAAAAAATGCCAGAAGACATAATTATACTGATTATAGCGTGGTTTATCAACTTAATGTTTTTATATTTTTATAGCGCTTGGTTATTAATCAACGTTACCACAAATAAACAGAGCTACATTTGGAAACTGTGAACGTCCCATGTAGAATTCTGCTACATACAACCAAATAAAAATGGCAATAATATACTTATCATTATATTTGATAAATTAATAATTTTAATGCACTTAAATATAAGAGTTGAATTGGCTTTAATACTGTATAAACGTATGTATAAATAATATATTGGAACCTATCCACACGCACATAGTTTATAAATATAGAACTAAAATAAATAATACATTAAATATATGCATAAATCCCATCCATCCACCCATCATGGAGCCAATTTTATTGTATGTAAATATAATATTATATATTAATATTATATATTATGTATTTTAATACACTTAAACATAAGATTTGCACTTAGGCCTAACAGAAAAAACGCATATATAAGTGCTGTCAAACGATAAATTTCATACAAAGTAACTGTTTTTAATTACATAATATGTATTGTGTGTGTTCTGTGTATATTTAAATACACACACATACAGTACACATTTTGAAAATATTTCCGTCTATATTAATATATTTATATAATAAATATATATGATTAATATATAAACATAAAAAAATCTGAAATAAATAAATGCATGTGTATTTATATATGAATAATAAATATAAACAGTACACATATATTATGTAAACAGAATCTTTAGGGAAGTCGTGGCCTAGTGGTTAGAGAGTTTAACTCCTAACCCTAAGGTTGTGGGTTAGCAATATCATGCAATATCATGACTGAGCTGCCCTTGAGCTTCCTGGGTGCTGCAGCATAAATGGCTGCACACTGCTCTGGGTGTGTGCACTTTGGATGGGTTAAATGCAGAGCACGAATTCTGAGTATGGGTCACCATACTTGGCTGTATGTCACGTCACTTTCACTTTTATTTTGGATGTGATTAATCAGGATATATATAATGTATATATGTATGGTATAATAAAATAGTGTATATATGTGAAATAAATACAATACGCAATGCAGAATTCAGCTACATTTGTAAATACAGGATGACATCCTTAAAAGTCTGGCACCTTGCATTCCCAGTGACCAGATCTGAAAATGGCAGTTTCAGGTATGCAGTGTGCAGTAGATTTCCCACTTCGTCTCCTTCCACACAGACCACAAAACATGAACGACTGCATTTTGAAAATAAATACAGGCAAATGGGGGCACATCTATGGCACATTGTGCAAAATTAAATTCTGAATTCTAGCTGGGTTTCAGTTTTGCTCATTGCCATGTTCGGCTGTTTGAACAGAAGAAAACGCAACTTCACAGAGCATTTTTAAGAAACGTTCGTGTTTCACACAATGATATACACAATTGTCCAACACGATTTAAATGATACATTAATGCACATTTTATAGCTGATACTGAAACAGATGACCAGCATGTGATTTCTGATGTCACCACAAATACATAGAAAACACAATTTACATTACAAAATGTACCGAACAAAAACATTTATCAAAACAAAGCACCTGTGCCTAAATTCTATGTGATTTAAAAAGTTTTTAATGATAAATGCTTTAAAACAATGATGAACAACACTTAAATTTGGCTTTGCTTGATTAATATCATTCAACATATTCTATGAATTAACCTATTTCCAATATCATGAGTGTATTTTCTAATTTGTAAGTGCTTCCCTGAGACCTACATACAGTAAATGTGAAATAAAGGACACTGTCTCTATGACTTTATTCATGTGTACTGAATTTCAGTCTCATATCAACATTAGATCACTGCTTGCACTATTAATAACCAGCTTTGCTGCAGTTTGTATTACTCTTCTCTTTTGGAAACGACTCTTACTGCTGTATTGTAAATATTAGCACCCATACATCATTTAACATACAAATTTAAGACCATTTCTGAAATCAAATCATGACATGAACAGAGAAAACAAAGGTAGCACAGACTTCCTGATATCCAAACCTCATTGGAAGGTTAGCTGTGTCCTCACTGGGACGCTTTGTTTGTATCAGTCCTACAATTCAAGTTAGACATTTAAACGAGAGGGGAAGAACTGTCATTCATACTCTAGCCTAATAATGTAAAGTTTTATAATAATAACTGGTTAATCCATGGCAACCGTTTGTACATAAACCGCTGAAATGTGGACCATGCAACCACATAGTGGTCACGTCAGAACCCTGTCATTACACTTGATACGATCCAAGCTTTATCTACAATGTTATTACAAGACCAGCTAGTGATTAAAAAACATTGCTGAAACAAATAAAATTATTATAAAAATAGTACATCAATTACAAAGCCAAAAGTCCCTGTAAACAAAAAAGGATATTGTCCGTTTGTCTGGCAGCACCGGGATAGACAGGACTCTGTCTGGAGTATTTCCTTTACCACGAGCCGTAGAAGCCGCATGTGTCTTCAGAGTGTCCTGTTATCTTCTCTTTGTTGCTTGTTTTTAAGGTTAAATGCACAGGATGTATTGTTATCATTCAGGGTGTCTCTAGCTGAAACACACAGGGCCGATGGTGAAGCCAAACTCGTAGCTGCTGTTGCCCAAGAATCCAATGTCACGTAGAGGAAGCAGGTCCATGTCCTCGAACTGAAACACAGACTCGCGTGGTCCGGGATCCACTTCCTTTGCAGACTGGTACAATAAACACAAACATAAAGGCTTGTTAAAGGTAAAGCGCAATTGTTTGAAACCTTGATAAGAAATGTTTCTGAGAAGTAAATTCAGCTTTGCCGTCCCAAGAATGAAATCAAATACATTTTTAAAATACATTTAAATAGAAACAGCTTTTGTTTAAAATTTTGTTAAAAAGTTTTTACTGTATTTTTGATCAAATAAGTGCAGCACTGGTGACCAAAAGAGACTTCATTCAATTGACCCCAAGCTTTTGATCAGTAGTGCATATCGCAATAAATTGGCTCACCACAGCAATGAATGAACCGTATTCGAATACAAATTTGATAACACATTTTATTACTAGTGGTGTTAGAATCCACATACCACACAATCCTGCAGTTCTCCTAAATAGCTCTGCTTCCCGGAGTCTGTGAGGAACTGGACCTGTCGCTGTGTCTGGCCCAGTCGCTGTCCAGGGTAACAGGAGTACGTCACCCTCTGTTCTGCTCTGTTGCTCTGGAGTCGTAGGAACCGCAGCTGAACCACACTGAGGGCTGGATACTCAAACTGACCGAAGACAGACAGATGGGGTTTGATAGATAAATTTGAAGGACACAGTTTACCGTCTACAACAACAGGGCTTAAAACTGAACATCAAATAATAAAGAGCAACAATTTTATGGGTAATAAGAGCAACATTATTAGCAGCTATTAACCTGGACAATGAATTAAAGATGTTAAAGCATTAAAAGGACAGTTCAGTAAAATCTAAAAGTTTCAAACTTTGATTCAACAGGAAATAAAAAATAGCCAACAGTTCTACTTACTTGAAAACCTCCCTCTAGTGAACTGAACCAGTAGAACTTGCTGTTATTCCCTGAGTCATTCAGCCAAGTCCTTATGGGAAGCTGTGGAAATTGGATGAGCGATTATTATTATTTTTTTAGATTAAAGTAACACAGTAGCAAGGTTTTAAGTAGGATATTACATGTGCATCTCTGGGGTGAAGGCAGGTCTCTGCTCCTGACTCCGAGAAGTTACAGTAGGCCAAAAGAGCATCTAAAGGACTGCCTTGGTTTGGGTCAATATAGTAGAATCCTGCAAAAGTTACAAAAGTAATTTTTTCCAAAACAAGATACAGTTCAAATATATTTAATATTTGACACACTTGGTTCTTTTAGTTAAGCAGATGTATTAACTAACCTTCTAAAGTACAAAAAAAAATTGGATCTCATATACACCTTATTGCTGTTCACCTTAGATTTTATCACTTGAGACAGATCTTAATGCCATGTGAAAATGGGGTTAATGTAACGGGGTGTGTTTTAGAGGAAACTTATGCGTATGTGTCTTAGAGCAGCGGTTCCCAAACTTTTTTTTCCTGCACACCCCTTTCTATATCCCAACCGGGTTGGCGTACCCCCAATCCCCACTTTTTAAAAAAACACAACAAAGCTTTCTTTTATCGCCATGTAAAGAGTCATGTTTAATCATGCGCAAATAACCAGAACACGCATGACAATTAAAACATCAACAAAGTTTCAATATAATGCAACAAAGCTAAGCACAAGCTTCCACTTTTAAGAGGACGAGTGACAGACACAGGCTCAGTAACAGAAAGCACGGTTATTTTCAGCCGCGTAAAAGAAACATTACAGCAATAGGCTAGGCCTATTAAATGACGATGGAGCAAGCAGCAGCATCATCTCAACCCGCAGCCTGTCACGAATTCAAATGCGGCCCACCATGCTGAACACAATTAATTAATTATATATATATATATATATATTTTTTTTTTTTTAGTTTAAATTTTTTTTTTTTTACATTCATTTAAAAATGTACTTAAGAAATATAAGCTATAGCTTAATGTTTTTTATGTTCAATTATTTTTTGTTTCATACAGGTACTGTATATTTATTTTCAGACATGGGCAGACAGACCTACTCACATAACATTACGCATTTAACGAACACATACAAGCGCCCGCTTTGGCAGAATTCAATTCAAATAGTCATCAACAGCCATTATAGTTCGGTAAAATTGAGAATCAGAATGGACAAATTTGTTTTTAAGGGAGAAAAAGAAAAGAAAGGTGGAAAATGCCAGCGAATTAACACATAGGAAAAAGAATCAGTCGCAGTATCAGTAGTGAAGGAGAGTGTTGGATTTTCGGTTTGCCCCGCAACTTACTTGAAGTTCAAGCAAATGGAAACACCATATATTACGTAGCAATCATCCTTAATTGAAGAAATGTGGCAAAACATCTCTGGACCCCTCTTCTCCTGACTAACAACTCTATCATAAGATGTCCCACTTGACAGTTTCCCTGATTTCAGCCAGTTAAGCATATTTATAATATATATTATGGAATGAATGAAACGAGTTGGCATGCAAATAGCCTAGCCGGCAGTACATAAAAGAAGAACAGTGAGTTTCCATTGAAAACTAATAAATTATAGTTTTTTATTTAAAATAAAAGCGATTACAAAGTAAATGATTACTGTTCATGTTTTTTATTGTATGGAAAAATCCCACTTAAAAAAACAGACCGCCATTAAATTTTTCATCTCGCACACCCCCTGGTGGCAGCTCGCGTACCCCTGGGGGTGCGCGCACCACACTTTGGGAATCCCTGTCTTAGAGAAAAAAATGCAACTGTAATGGAAAGATTTCTCAAAGATAGCACAAAGACAAAAAGGAACAAGAACAAAAAGATATGTCTTTGTAAGGTGGAAAAGATGAAAGATAGGGCTCTGACCGCTGGTGTAGTTGGGATGGCACAGCCACAGCTCCAGACAGGTAGAGGCTGGGTGCTGCTTGCTACCGTCTGGAGGGTCCACCAGCAGCCGGAGGTCATGGTATAAAGAGTCCAGCAGTGTTTGAATCAGAGGGTAATTGGGCTTGTCTGAACTGTACATCAGATCCTGTTGGAAAAGAAAAAGTAAGCCAAACTGATTTGCTTTTTTTGTGATCTGAATTTCAGTTAGGATCCAAGAATAAGAGAGTTCGATTTTGTGATGTTCTGCCACTTATTCAGCACATATTTTAGTTCTACTATGATTTCAATACACACAAATCTGATTCCTTCTTTCAAATTTTATTCTTCATTTAAATAAAAGAGTATGAACAAAGACAGAAAAAAGTAAAATGGGCACTGATCACACAAAAAGAAAATTGTATGTACACAGAAATGCACACAACGAAAATCAGATTTTTATAAATCCTTGGTGGGTTTAGTTGAGACTACTTAGTTTGAATAATCTAATTTCAGTTCTTTTTCAATTGTTTCAGAATGTGGAAAATGCGCAGTAATATGTCCAGTTGTGTCTGAATATACACATTTTTGTTCACTTTTACCCCAAAATTGAACTATGTGACTTTTGCTAGTGTGTGAATTTTGACCATAATCATGTGATGTTTGCTATTAAATGATCAGCACAGCAAATCAGAGTAAAAGCATCACTAAGACTTTAAACAACTTGCCTTGATCTGGGTCAGGGTCAGGTTCACAGAAACACCAGCAGGCCCTGGTGGCCCCGGTGGACCCTAAAATTAGAAAGTACATTATAAATAAACAAATTAGTTCTTATATTGTTACTAAAAAAGATGTCAACTTACTGGCAAACCCCTCCTTCCAGGGGGTCCAGGAGGGCCATGAAATCCCTTTAGTCCCTAGGATCAAAGTGAAAGAGATATTTAATAACAAATCTTAATTAATGTTAACTTGAATATAAAATTATTTTATGTATTTTTATTTTGATCAATATTCAACATTTCCTTTTAACCTGACTAAAGAAAGCTTTGAAAATTAAAATTCATACCTTGTCTCCAAACAAGCCCTGCAAGGTGTAAGAGATAACAGAGAAAGAAATTATAAATTATCTTCATGCTCTTTCGAAGAAGAAGAAGAAGAAGAAAATCAGGCTGTGCTTGCGATAAAGCGCTTCACTGTCCTTGCTTTTGTCATTAAAAATGAATTAACTAACCAGGCTTTCATATCTTGAAAGGACAGAGCACATGTAAATGCATCTGCAGCAGATGTTTAATGCAAATTGGGCTACAGTTTATTAGGCACAGCTTGCTATTAGTTTAAATGATGAAACATTAAAAAAAAGACATTCACCGGTAGTCCAGGTATTCCAGGTGCCCCTCTAGGCCCAGCAGGACCAATATTTCCCTTAAGGAAAGGGCAAACACATTTAATATTGAATAATTCAGAAGTTGCTTTCAACCAAAGCAAGTGAAGGAAAAGAAGATTATTTGGGAGGATTTATCAATATTGACAGTTCTGCAATACATATGTACATCTGTCAATATGAAACGTAAAAATAGATTTTTGTATTTTATATTTATTATTATTAATATTATAAGCATTGTCTTACAATAACTACTGTGAAGGCAAAAAGCAAAATAATACGTTTAATTAGATATTTTGACTTTACCTGATCTCCTTTTGGTCCTGGGGGTCCAGGAGGACCAATAGGTCCTATACTCCCCTAAAAAGAACAAATAAATACTTTTATAAGAGAACTGAATAGGCTGCAGAATCATTGAATGTGGTTGATACACACTATACCTTCAAGCCATCTTTCCCTGGTGGACCAAGTGGTCCCTGATCTCCTTTCTCACCCTGTTATGGACAAGTTAAAGTATCAATAGTAATCATGCATTTCTAAGGTCTCTACATTAAAAGAATCCTGTCTGAGTAAAACTTTAAAAGCACCTCTGCTCCTTTGACACCTTGATCCCCAGGATCTCCTCTCAGTCCTTGGATTCCCTGTCAATCATACAAAATACATGATTATGATTTCGAACTGTGTTAATGGTTCTCCATTTTATCAATTCCACCAATGTTTTTTAATTCAAAGTATACGATAACTATGATATTGATTGTTCTGACCGGGAATTTCAAGTGTATCAAGCTTACCATACTTCCTCCCCATCCAGGAAGTCCTTTCTCTCCTACATCCCCCCTCTCTCCCTATTGGACAAGGAGAAGCCAAAAAGGAAATACATAATGTGGCCAATTGAAAATCAAGAATTAGACTCATCTTGTATTTAATGCCATGTTGTCATTGTTGACATCATCTCTGAACTCTGACCTTTTCTCCTCTTGGTCCTCTGGTGCCCCTCAACCCTGCCTTGCCTCTTTTACCCTTTAGATGTAAAGCAGCAAAAAAACAGGTTATCATAATCACCACCATATTCCAAACGATTGCCCTGCATTATTACATACATGACGTCAGAGTCTAAAATAACCTTAGGACATTCATTGCACAAAAATGTTGCTAAAATTCTTTTCCTTTTAACTGAGATTTTGAAACATTTAATAGTCAAAGAGGGTACTAGAAGATCGCATCTTACCCTCCGTCCAATGTGACCCATTTTTCCAGGAGTTCCATCTTTGCCTTGATTCCCCTAAAATGCAACGAGAAGCAAATTCAAATTTAAAATGAAATTGCAGATAAGCGTCCTATAAAATCTGTATTCTCAAACACAGTTCTCATATCTGACAGCAAGGACAAAGGCAAAGAGCGAGAACTTTTATTTTAGATAGCAGGCAGGGATTAAGACATAGAAAAGAACATTGTGACCTTACCTTCTCTCCTTTCATGCCTTCTCTTCCTTCAGGTCCTGGGTTACCCATGCGGCCCTGCAACATTCAAAACTTTTTAAGGGCCTTGATGATGGAGCAGAGTTAAAACAAAGGTAGAATTAAGATAAGGTTAATCTATTTGTTTTCTCTTTGCTTAAATATTTTATCTCACTGACCTGAGCTCCTGGCAGACCTGGTGAGCCACATCCCCCTGCCTCACCTTGGGGACCCTAACAGAGTTTTAAATAGATATAACTGGATTAATCATTGGAAAAGTTAATTTATTTCAGTAATTCAACTCAAATTGTGAAACGTGTGTATTAAATAAATTCACTGCACACAGGCTAAAGTAGTTTAAGTCTTTGGTTCTTTTAATTGTGATGATTTTGGCTCACATTTAACAACATCTCAACATTCTAATTTATTGGGATGTACCTGTATATAAACAGACAAGACTAAAGCGCCACACCACCTTGTTAAACAAGTTAAATATTCTGATTTAGTGGTCTGTACCTCCAAACCAGGCAGTCCCGGTGGTCCTTGAATACCTTGAAGGCCGTCTGGACCCTAAAGGGAAGAAATGACTTTATTTTGAACATGTAGTGGATTTTCAGGCAATTTAAAGAAGCAATCATGAATTTCCATCTTAGTGGAGTTCATTACAAACTCACCTCCACCCCAGTTTCTCCTTTATCTCCTGAGTCTCCTTTCTCCCCTTCAGGCCCTGGGAGACCTTTAGGGCCCAAAAGACCTTGGGGACCTACTGAGCCAACACCTCCCTGTAGGCCGAGATATGAAAATTAATGAGTTACTCTTGAGATAGAAAATTTATATGTTTTTTTCCCGGTTTCCCTAGAACAGACTATTTGGAGTAGGAATATAAATGCAAAGAAATTATCTTTACCTGTGTCCCAGCTTTTCCTGCATCACCTCGCACGCCTTTGGGACCAGCAATTCCCTGAAGCACAGATATAAGTAATAAATCAGCAATTCTTTTGACAGCCAAAGAATTCCAATTCAATGTAAAAAATGTTACATGTTATGCGCATATACAGTTATATGTTTACAAGTTGATCAGAACCTCAGGTCCAGTATCTCCTGGCTCACCAAGCAAACCATTCGGCCCAACCTCTCCCTAAAAGAGAAGCCTAATTTTAGACTATAAAATAAATAAAATAATCCTAAAATGCTCTAAGTTAAGAATCAAACATGCTACCTTGCTTCCCGGAGGTCCATCGGGCCCCACCAATCCTGGATGGCCTGGTCCACCCTGAAAGAAAACAGGAACTGTTTATTAGTAACGTTAACTATGTTGCCATATCACATATGAATATAGGGGCCAATTATTCTCAGGTCAACACTCACCTCTACACCTTTTAGGCCAGGAGGTCCAACACCACCCATGAGGCCTGACTCACCCTAACATAAAAAAACAGCCAACGTTCAAACATAATTACAAACAAATTGGCAAAAACAAGCATAAACAAAATACCATTTATTTTAGTGTTTAAATTTGGAAAAATACCTACACTACCATTATACATTTCTTGGGTTTTCTCTCATACTCTTAAGTTTCTTGATCACCAAGGCTTAATTTATTTGATCAAATATACAACAAAACAGTAATATAAATTTAAATGACTTCAATGTATGTTTTATATTGTAAAATATTTTAAAATATAATTGATTCCTTTCATGGCAGAAAGGCAAAGCTGAATTGTCAGCATTTGTATTTTCTATTTCAATATATTTTAAAACGTAATGTATTCCTGCAAAGGCAATGCTGACTGATCACATTATTGTTAAAAAAATTTACAGCAATATTGAAAACAGTTATTTTGCTTTATATGTTTGTCGGAACCATAGTACATTTTATCAGGATTCATTGACAAATAGCATTTATTTAAAATAAAAACTTTAGCAACATGTCTTTACTATCACTTTTGATAAACGTAACACATCCTTACTGAATAAAAGTAATAATTTCTTTCAAACCTTTGAATGGTAGTTAATCAAATGGCAAAAAAAAACAAATCAGGCTAAATAAAATGTTACTTAAACATAATGTGAAAAGCTGATTTGCACTTACCTGGAGTCCGATCTGGCCCTTGTCTCCCTTGAGCCCCCTCTCTCCCTTCTCCCCCACAACCCCCCATGGCCCCTCTAAACCAGTAAATCCTCGTGGGCCAATATCACCCTGAGGAAAACAATGAAATATAGTACAACAACATCTTCACATGTGAAATGACACTAGCCATAAAAGATAAATGACCTTCTGTCCTTCAGAGCCAGGACCACCAGCAACGCCAACTGGACCAGCATCACCCTTCAACAGGAGAAAACCCCAATATTACTCTTACAGGGACAGTGAGACTGGTTGTTTTTGAGACAGCTGACTTTACGGTTAAATTGCACAGTTGTGCCAACATTAAGAAATTGATCTCTACACCTCACTTCCTGCTGGGCCTGGTGGACCCATTGGACCTTTAACACCTGGAGGGCCAATGTCTCCTTTTGGTCCTTGAAGACCAGGCTTTCCAAAGGGACCTCTGTCCCCCTGTCATTACATTGAATTAAGAATAAAAAACAAAACGTTAAAAGGTAAAAAATCCTTTATAAATGTTACTGTGTCAAGGAAATATAATTCTAGAATTATTTCTCCATACCTTATCACCTTTTCTTCCAGAAGGCCCCTCCAAACCTGCCGGACCAGATGTACCCTGCAGAGGTCACAGAACTTACATCACATCTCTGCTGCCACCAGTTTCTTAAAGCTATAACAATGTTGTATTATCGTTTTTCATTTAAATACTACAAAACCACAAAATCTCTTTAATGCATGGCCTCTAACAAAGACATCTGAACAAAGACCAAATAGTTATGCAGCTAGATGGCAATCTAACCTGTGGCCCTTCCAGTCCAAGAGGCCCGGCATCACCAGGTTGGCCCATCATTCCCTGTGCAATTACAGACATTTTTATTAATTTCACAAGGTAGCACAATTTGTGATACTCTAAATCTCGTAATTCACTTCAATCACCTTTTCTCCTTTCTCCCCATCTATACCTGGCAGTCCATTTGCTCCCTGTGGACCCTGAAGAAAGATTTGTAGCAATTTCAACTTGATGATCTTCATGTCACAAAGCTTTTCATCAAGTATGGTAGGGAGAATTATCACTTACTGGAGTACCTGGGGGACCATTTGGCCCAGGGTCCCCTGGGGGTCCTTTACTTCCATGAGGTCCTTGTTTTCCAATGACCCCACTGACCCCATGAAGTCCTGGAGGACCCTATATTAGACAATCAGTCAGAACAAATAAGTGTTTAAAAATGATAAGCCAAATAGAGATATAATGTAAATGAAAGGGCTGATTGTGTGCTCACACATGGCCCATCTGTTCCCCGATGCCCAGGATCTCCTTGACGGCCCTGCAGAGATGTCCACAAATCAAACTCCACTGAACAAGTAAGGCAGGATCTAATATTTTTTTGAAGAAGTGTTACTGTATATACCTGGGGTCCTGGTGGTCCCTTTTCTCCTACTGGACCAGGGGGACCCTAAATTAAGTTTGGGAATATTAGTCATCACAACATTAACATTACATTAACATTAACATCACAACATCAAGCAAATTACTGTTACAGCAGTGGAAACCACACTATATTTATCCAATGAATTGAAAAAATGACCAAAATTTAAAATAAGAAATAATCTCAAATGTTAATACTTGATCCCTCACATACTTACTGGTGGTCCAGGCTTCCCAGTTGGTCCAGGAGTCCCTCTTAGACCTGGCTCTCCCTATAAGAAAATAAATGTCCTCTTTTTTAATAAAATTAACTATTATAAAGGCTAAAATATTGTGGATCTGCTCTAATCCCAAGTGAGCTGTCTACTAGATTTTTAGTCATCATCCTAATAGGAATGTTGTTCAAACCTTGTAATGGATAAAGGAATCCATGAATGCACAGTAACTTAAAAGACTGCAATGCAGCTCACAACGGATTGGAATGGAACCTTTATCTGTAGATGAGCTTTGACATTATAACTGTACAAATGTACAACAATATAATTTTACAAATATACATTGATGTTAATGTGGGATAGTGTTATTTGTCTTTACTCTGTCTCCACTGTGGCCCGGTCTTCCTCTCATACCCACGTTTCCTGGAAAACCCTTAAGAGAATACAAGAGAGTGGGCTGATGTCAAAACATCGACTTTAAACATTATTCTCATCATCCCACTCCCTCTCTCTCTCTATAAAAGCTCTGTAGAGAGGTCACTTACATACATGCCAACAGGGCCCTGCGGTCCCACTGCTCCTGTCTTTCCAGGGAAACCCTGAGAGAAATAACCACAAATGCCAAAACATCCTGAAAATCTGCAGCATGATTTACAATTTATATGAGAACTAAAACTATAAAAAATCATAACCATACCCTCTCTCCTGTTGGCCCAAGACTGCCCATAGGCCCCTCCCGTCCACGTGGTCCCTGTCAACCAAAACAAAATCATCAGTAGAGAGTTAACAATTTATAAATAGACCACTATGAAGTCTATATACAGTATTTATATATATATATATATATATATTAGTGCTGTCAAAATTAGCGCGTTAACGCATTCGATTAATTTGAAATATTTAACGCGTTAAAAAAAAATAACGCAATTAACGCGGTTGCAGTTTTTTTTATTTCCAGTTGTGGCCTATGTGTGTTCAACGTGCAAAGAAATATGGTTAAGACCAAGGAAGGACTTTTAGACGGAAAGTTTCAGTATAAAACTCTGCCGGATTACTCTTCAGTCTGCCACAAGAAACATTACTCTTCATTTAGTCTGCCACAAGAAACAGCAACATTAAAATCATGAACTCAAATGTCATTGTTTAAAAAAAAACAAAAAAAAAAAACAATGACTGTAACAGTGCGTAAATCAGACCTTTCTGTAACGCTAACGTTAATAAGCTTAAACGAAAATAACGAAATAATTGTGTAGCGGAGTATTCTTTGTACACAGTGCCGCGAACTGTCAATCACTCCTGTACGCGTGCATCACTGTCCTCCTCGCAGCTGCAGCAACTTGCGCTCTCTCTCTTCATCAAGCTTTAAAACAAAAAGGGGACAAAAAGATCATATTGTCTTTGTGCATAGGCTATAGATTAATTAGATAAATGAATATCTAAATTTGTGCCTTGCCGTCTACGGTATTTTTTTAGAACTTAGAAAAAAGATGCTGCAGCCAATGAGCAGCCAGCGGGGGCTGGCTGCAGGACGACTCAACCTCCGCAGACAGTTTTTAATGTTTATCAGACAATAAATACTCAAGATTTTGCTGTTTTTGTATAACTCACAACGAGTTTCACACACCTTCTCCGGCCACGTTGAGTTGTTGACACTTAACAGTGGGAAAAGCGACACATGCGCTATTCACTTGTATAACTTAAGGGTGAATGGGTAATGTAGTTTCTGCTCTGGGTGGGATGAATTAGGAAGCTTGCATTGTGAAGGGCGCTCTGAAAATCGGCAGTGCAGGTAAAAGATTAAAACCTCTATTAAAACAGATGTCCAAATGAGCGTACCGGTACGCTACAAGCACGTTCTGGGCGCACGGAGAGGTGCGGTACGCTCAAGAGCTATATTTGGAAGTGGCGGTACCGGTGCTTACCGGCCCACTTAAAGCACTGGCAATGACTATACTTTGGAATTTTTTTGCAGTCCACTTAGAATTCAACATGGAAATCATTTTTGTTTTTTATTGGCATTGATTGTTTTGAAATTCAAATGATACTTACATGTCTGTGTTTTTATTTCTGTAATAAATATGGCTTTCAAGCCAACAGTTAATTTGGAGGATATTGATGGTTTATTGCAGGTATTTTGTTTACATGAGAAAATCTGTGTTACAAGTTAAACAAAAATTCCAATAAACAATCATATTTTGAATTTAAATAGTTTCTTTGTCTTGAGTTTACATTAATTATTTACATTTTGCATTTACATATCCAAAAAGTTTCAGTCTTTTAATTGCGATTAATCGCGATTAATCGCGATTAATTTTAAAAAATTGTGCGATTAATTAGTTAATTTTTTTTAATCGATTGACAGCACTAATATATATATATATATATATATATATATATATATATATATATATATATATATATATATATATTTAGAGTTTAGAGTAAATAGTTTTCTATTTGAATACATTTTAAACTGTAATTTATTCCATCAATGAAAAAGCAGAATTTTCCTCCGTCATTACTCCATTACTTCAGTCTTTTGCTGCTTAATATTTTTTGTGGAAACTGACCTTTTCTTCAGGATTCTTCGATGAATAGAAAGTCCAGAAGTACATCACATAATTTTTTTTTTTTTTTGTATAAATGTAAAAGCCATTACTGTCAGTTGTAATCAGTTTAATGTGTCCTTACTGAACAAAAGGATTAATAAAAAAAAAAAAAAAAATAAAAAAAAACCTTTTTAACAAGTACAAGAAGTACTTTCAATATATAGTAAGATTATACAAGCAATAATGGAACCCAAAACCATGTCATAAAACTGAATGTTGACACCATTTGATACCCATTTGTTGTACTTTGTATGACTGCATACCATAGAGGGGGTCAAAGAGTTCAGTTAATCAGCTCAGACACAACAGTAGTTGCTTTATAGGATTCAAGTTTGTATGACAGAATACAAAGCATACTTACAAGACAAGTTACACAAACAATGACTGATTCAAAAGCCCTAAATAAGTTTGATCTCAATTTGCATGGGCTCTGTTGTTGTGTGAGAAAAGAAGAGTAGTATCTGTGTGAGTGTAAACATCTACATTATGCACATAAAAAATGCAAAGCTAAATATATATATATATATATATATATATATATATATATATATATATATATATGTGTGTGTGTGTGTGTCTATATATATATATATATATATATATATATATATATAAATAAATAAATAAAGAATATGGACATATATCTTCAACACCCTAAACTCAAGAACAATCATTTTCCAGCCGGATATTAAAAAGTGGGTCAAGAATTAATGATGAAAATTTAACAGCTTATGCCCTGATTTAGGTGCACAGCGTAGCAAATTCAATAGGATGAAAGGTAATATTTAATATGGATTGAAATTATTTTTATTTTCTAAATGTAGGTAATGTAGGTAATAAAGTTGGCCTGGGGGTCAGGAGCCTGTCTGCCTTGCAAGCAGGAAAGGCCTTGTGCTTACGAATGAAATACTGAGCTTAAGGCACTTAAGGCCGACTAATACATTTTGAAATGATTCACAAGATGTGTGTTAAACACATGAACAGAGAAGAAAACCCACCATAGATCCTGGGGGTCCATCTTGACCACGTTCTCCAGGAATACCTTGCAATCCCTGCGGGTTCAGAGAAACCAACCAAGACCTTAAAAGCCTGTGTGTTCACATGTTTTCTGCTGCCAGCACTGACCATTACTCTTCTCGCCTACTGCATTTTACTAGACTCATTTATGGCTGGTAGGTTACAAATTAAACTTTGACAAGCTGTGGAAAAACACTGGTGCCCACTAAATTCCTGGTAAGGCTGTCTTGTTTGTATAACCTCTTTATGATTCATAAAAGGCATAGCCCATCCTCTATAAAATGTGATCATCGTTTTTTATTTGCTTTGCACCGGGAGCTCAGTCTGCTGGATTCATGACAACAATCTGCGTTATAGAGCTCCTTTCACTGCCAAAAATGGCCCATTAATGGTAAATAAAAGTCTGAGATGCTCAATATGAAAGCTTAGCAGTGATAACTAAATAAATGGTTTTAGCCTAGTAGCTAAAAGACTACATTAATGACTTTATAAAAGAATATAGACATTTAAACAGTTGGCTATTCTGTTAAGAGTGCTGAACCCACCATTAGTCCTTTACTTCCTGCATTACCCACAAGGCCTTGCAGTCCCTGGAGCACAAGAAAGTACAATGAGAATCAATTTGATCTTTCTAGAGTCTCAACATGTAACACCAAGTGTTGCTTAATTGTTGACGTACCTGTTTATCTCTACTAGAGTCTTTATTGAGCTGTTTATATCAATTGTAATAATATCCCACATACTTTTTATATAATAATAATAAACAAAATAGATCTTATATATTATTTATACCATTAAAATATAACTTGTATTTATTAGAGTCTTCTATTGTACAACTAATATTCTAGTTAGCATATATGTGACCCTGGACCACAAAACCAGTCAATTTTTGAAATTTAAATTGAGATTTATACAGCATTTGAAAGCTGTATAAATAAGCTTTCCATTGGTGTATGTATTTATTAGGATCTGACAATATTTGGCCGAGATTCAACTATTAGAATATCTGGAATCAATTTTCATTTTTGGTGCAAAAAAAATCTAAATACTGAGAAAATAGCCTTTGAAATTGTCCAAGTGAATTCTTAGCAATGCATATTTCTAATCAAACATTAAGTTTTTATATATTTACAGTAGGAAATTTACAAAATATCTTCATGAAACATGATCTTTACTTAATATCCTAATGATTTTTGTCATTAAAGAAAAATCGATAATTTTGACCCATACAATGTTTTTTTTTTTGCCTATTGTTAAAATATACCCAAGTGACTTAAGACTGGTTTTGTGCTCCAGGCTCACATATAATTTAATTTATTCAAACAGACATTATTTAACATTATTTTGAATTTCATCTGAACCCATATGTTTCTTCATGTGTCAGAATAAATAAATCTAGAATTAGAAGCCATAATATAATGTTTCTTAAAGTTTTTGCCCACTATCTTTTTGTTATATATTTATATTTTATTGATATAGAAATACATCAGTTATATATATATTTTTTTACAGTTCATGTTATTAGAATATAGAATGGGAACCTGTGTACCAGGCTTTCCTTCAGCTCCAACAGGTCCAGTTGGGCCAGGTAAACCCTGCAATAAACACCATCAACACTGACATCATCAACATTCGACACAAAGACTGACACTAGTCTCATCTTTTGTGTATAAACACTTACAGGAAGTCCAGGCATGCCAGTGTGACCCCTCTGCCCTGTTCGACCCTGAAAATAAGACATGTATTGAGACTTTATTCAAATCAATATCACACAGCTCATCTACAAGAAAAGATCCATTTATAATATCTTAAAGCTTAGAAACATATTATATGTCAGCACACCATAAAGTGTATTACCTTCACGCCTCTAGGACCAGGCTTTCCAGGGAGGCCTTCAAGACCTTTGCTCCCCTTCAGTAAAATCAAGATGGACATTTCACATTGGAGAATATTACTCAATTTGAGACTGAAAATCTTAATGCATGTAATAAAGAGAAACTCTGACCTTTTGCCCCTCCTTTCCCACTTTGCCATGCGGACCAGCTTCTCCATCCTCTCCCTGTGTGAGGATATTGAGGTGTTTTATTATATATGTTTCAGAATTTACATTTATTAGTGAAGCAATATTAATGTCACTCATACCTGGATCCCATGTGGTCCTGGCAGACCTCGGACACCTTGGAAACCAGGAAAGCCTGTTGGTCCCTGCTCACCTTGAATGCCCTGTATCCCTGGGGCTCCTCTAGCACCCTGGGAGAAAAATACAATTTTCAACAAGTGACATCTGTGATCATGTGGATATGAACCTATTACATCTACTTGAGGTAAAATGTAGACACTACATATACTCTAAACTAATTAATAGTTATATGTTTACTTTGTTTCCTTTAGGTCCAATGTCTCCCTGGTCTCCATCAGGTCCTCTGTTTCCCTTAAAAAAGCAGTAAAGCCATCAGAATAACAAAAATAACAAAATAACAACTCAGTAGTCAAGACAGGTAAAAATAGCGAGCATTAGCTTACTTTGATACCAGTAAAACCTTTTGAACCTTGTATTCCTAATACACCCTGAAGAAAAATGAAGAAAAACAAACTAATTCACCAGTACGTATGATATATTGCATTTAAAATACACAGTTATCAAAAAAAAAGAAAAAAAAAAAGACTGTGGTATGAACTCATTGGGAAAAATAAAAGTCTCTTCAGACTGAATTTGGCTTTTTACCATTAATCCTTCAAACCCTGGCTCCCCTCTGAGGCCCAATGGCCCTGCAGGGCCCTGTAAATGAGCAGGGATAAGAAGGTAAATTGATATGTGATAGATGTGATAGAGCATTAAACAGCATGGAGTCTTAATCTTTAATGAGTAAGAAGATCAATGCAATTACAAAAACATACAGTAATCACTCTTGGAGAAAAGAGTACTTACAGGTTCTCCTTTGGGACCAGGTAACCCTTCCCGGCCTGACAGCCCCTAGTAGAAAAGCATGTGAATACAATAATATAGATCAAGATCAAGTAGTAAATAATTTGAGTCAGTCATGGTCTGGTTAGTGTGTATATATTAGTATGAAGATATCTACAGTATGTGAAATAACATAACGTCCAGTTATACAATATATCTCTTTAAACAATCAATTAGATTAATTATATCAGAACAAACATTCACCTGTGGACCCCTTGGTCCCGGAGACCCGATCTGTCCTTCTAATCCATGGGGACCCTAATAATGACATATAGGTTATGTAGAGGTCATTTATCAGTAACTTTTCGCTGTCACAAATAATGAATAACAAATAACAAACCTGTGGTCCTGGAAGACCAACAGCTCCTGGAGGGCCAGGCTCCCCCTAGAAAATAAAACACAAATTGGTAGTATGCAACAGACAAACTGAGTGGAAATGTATGAGGAAAAAGCCAAACACTTACACGAGACCCATTAGGCCCCTGGGCACCAACCACACCTGTCCAACCAGGAGCTCCCTGAAAATATTTCAATAAGCTGAGATCTAATTTAATGCACAAATCATACTACCTCTTCTCAATCCTTAAAAAATATGTATCATGTTTTCAATAAAAATATTAACCAGCACAATTGATTTCATCTGTGATAATAAGGAATGTTTCAGATGAGCATATTAGAAAGAATCATATCGATTTATGATGTTCTGTATTACTTACTGGTGGACCTGGGAGCCCTGGTGGTCCCTCCATCCCATCATCCCCCTGTAAACAATAAAATTATCAGATAACTTCAACTTTATTGTCAAAATGAATTTGCAACTACATAGATCTCTCCATTTTATAAACAAAATGTTTAGTATTTCTTGCACTATAGTTATTTTTTATTCACTTACATCTGGCCCTGGATGACCTTCAGGGCCCTCCAACCCTCTCATGCCTTGTGGACCCTGAAGAAGAATTAAAATACAATCAGGCAAGATGTTGAAAAGGAATATTAGGTTAATATGTACATTAAATAAGTCTGTTCATTCACAGTTACTATGAAGATTAGATAACTTACAGAAGGGCCGACAGGACCAAGAGAGCCAGCTGCACCCTTTGAACCCTGAAAACATGAACCACAGGATACATATTTTCATAAAAACGTACAATTATCACCACTATGCAGCTGTAGATTATAGAGATGGATAATAAGACGTAAAAAAGTGCCTATTAAATACAGTAGTTCTTTGCCTGACCACTAGATGGCAATATATCCTTATCTCACAGAATGCACCCAAATACATTAGATGCCTGGATTTATGATTATTGGTTTAATCATGGCTTACTTTCTCACCGACTTTTCCCATATCTCCACATGGACCCTCTGGTCCAGCAATGCCCTGAAACAAGAACACTGTTAGTCCTTAGTCAAAAAAAAAAAAAAAAGATGGTTAATGGGTGGCACATCAGTTGGATTTGAAACTACAATATTTTACTAACTAGCTTCACCATTCATATCTCTTACCTCCTCTCCTTTCTCTCCAGGTAAGCCAGATTCTCCTTTATAGCCTAAAGGACCCTGCATTTCAAAATGAACTGTTAACACACCAAAAGAATCAGAAAACATGATAAAACATTGCTTGATAAACCTGCTTGTTTCAAAATGTAAAAAATGAAAGTGACGTGAAAGTGACATGATATGTGACCAAGTATGGTGACCAGTACTCAGAATTTGTGCTCTACATTTAAACCATCCAAAGTGCACGCACACGCACACACACACACACACACACACACACACACACACACACACACACACACCATGAACACACACTCAGAGCAGTGGGCAGCCACTTATGCTGCGGCATCCGGGAAGCAGTTTGTGGTTCAGTGCCTTGCTCAAGGGCAACTCACGTCATGGTAATGAAGGACATATGTAAATGTCAGTGTAAGCTTTACATGAATATCACTTGACCTTTGGTCCTGGAATCCCTGGGGGCCCCTGAGGTCCATCCAGCCCATTTTCTCCATCCTTTCCAAAGAGCCCTGCTCTACCCATTACACCTTTTGGGCCACGGTCACCCTGAAAGAATAGCACATTAAAAATAGGCTAATAATTATACATTAAGAAACAACGCATTTCTATGTTCATCATAATAGCATGCACTAATAACTGCAGCTATAATATTAACGTCTAATAATATTACAAGATTGTTTGCTTGGGTCTGCAGGTACCAAATGTTATAGAACAGTATGTGAAAGGCAACTCTGGTTTTGCAAAAATTCTCTGCTATAAATGAGTTTAAATCTTAAAAAAAGTTGATTGTTGTTAAAGTAATTTGGCCTTCCACATAATTTGTTTGTACACTTGGAGGTACAAATAATTTTCAGTGGTTATTAAGAGCATATTAAAGATGCTTTAATGAGGGCTTAAGGTGGATTCATTTAAAATGTCATTTGTTGGTGTTAATGTCAAATACAACAACAGCTATAGTGTTGTTGCCAGCCTACAACTATCTTCTATCAAAAGTATCTTGTTAATACACAGTTAACAACGTTATAAATATAAACAGACTGGAAGTATATGTCAAAATATTTAATCTGTGCATTAGGCGTTAACAATAAATGCAGCCAAAGAAACCTAGTGTTGGGCTTAGGGTTTTTATTAATATAAGATTTTATTTGGCAAGCCCTTAATATTTAGGAACACCACCTGGAAGCATTCATCATATCATGTGCAGTGAAAAGGAGTGTATGCAAGTGATAGATACAAGTGAAATGTGGCCAGACAAGCACTGAACTGAGAGGACCACACACATAAACACATGCTTGTGACTGGTCACTGTGTAGTAATTCATCAGAAGTCATGCTGAATTACACTCACAAGTGTCAAAAACGGATGCTCAGCTCCTCATTTAGTGTCATTCAAAGTCAATGACATCCATCTATCTGCTCTTTCACAGAGTGGTACATTAAATGCTAACAGAAGCTCATTTCAGCAGTGATTGATGCAAGGCTTTTGAGAAGCACAAATGTGACGTCTAGGTCACATAAAATCTGACGAACCGCAATGAGGAATGCAGATACTAGGGCCTTTGTTTGCATTTGTGGTTAAATCTCAGCAATGGTGGGTGGGGTTGTGTCTAATAACTGCCTCCCTTTCTTAACTCCAAATAATTTGAGGTGACATAATGTCCTGCTCTGACCAAAAAGCAAATATTTGGTTTATTATATAATATTATGGATATGAAAACATTATAATTACAGACAAAAAAAACATTCTGGTGTACAATTAGCAGGTTAATGATATGATTACAGCAGCAATTGTGATGCCTTAGTAAGTATCACTAATAAAAGTGATATTTGCCTTATTAAGCACCACTAAAAACGACAACGGTGCACTATAGGATATTACCATGTCTCCCAAACGTCCTGGACGTCCTTGTTCACCTGGCTCCCCAGGTGGCCCCTAGCAGAGAAGGTTAAGAGAGAGATCATGATTTAGCAGAACAGGTGTTGTCATCTGAGCTCAGCAAGTACTACACTACATAACACAGGTGTTGCTGAGAGTCATCAAAGTCTTATTACACCAGCTGGTACTTCACCTGCGGCCCGGGTTTCCCCATCTCTCCTTCCGGACCAGGCGGACCTTGCGCTCTCTACAAGTCCGCAGGAATCAACACAGTCAGGGATATTACATGTTCAGAAACATAATGCATTTCACACATACGTGCTGTATACAGTACTTACAGGCCAACCTGCACGGAGAAGCTGGAAGAATGAAGTTTGCTGGAGGAGAAAAATAGCATTATTTAACTGAGCATCCATATTTAATCACTTTATTAGCATCACAGCATTATCTGTTACTCTATTAAGTTAAATCTACAAATCTGCTCTATTTTTCATGAGTACAGGTCAACTTGTTGTCCAACAACCAGAAAAAACACTTTTGACAGGTTGCGACTTTGAGAAGTTGTGACTTTTAAAAGCTACGGTCATGTGCATGCAGATAGATTTTATTTTTTTTATGTCTTATATGCCATAAAATCTGTGTTTTTAGAACATTATGTCTAACTACAAACAATCCAACTTTTTATGTTCCACTACATTGATTCATGTTTAGCAGTTTTACATTATGCATCCCTTAAAATGATTGCAGAGCTGCACGATATTGCACAACATGAAAAAGTTGATAATTCATACTTGGGTATACTATTTATAAGAACCAACTTTTTCAACTTTAAAAAAGATCTCTTTCCACTCAACTTTTTATAGGCCACATTGCTTTAGACCCATTCAATATGTCTATACAAATATTTTTATTGTGATTATTATTGAATAAAAACAAACATAGCAAGAAAAATACTGAAATAATACTATTATAACGCAAAATAAGAAAATAAATATTAAATTAATTTTTTTTTTAAATCTGTTATTTTTAGCATACTGAATATAGATCTTAATATATACATGTTCATAATTTAAACCATTCAAAATTACATTTTTACAGCTTGCATATTTATTTAGATTTACTTCTTTATTTACACCCTTGAAGATTTGACTATTGCATTATGTCATATCATGACTTTATATTCCTTTTGTTTCAATATATTGTGCAGCCCTAAATATTGTGCAGGACAAAATTAAAACCAGTTTAATTAAACTGAGCTTCCTTATGTCGATTCAGACTACCCATCAATTATATCAAAATTGGTATTTTTATTAATCCTGGTCTATTCTTGAAGCTTTTCTCTTCGTAACTCTGAGGAGTCATTTAAATGGAGGCAAAAGTCATAACCATGCTATTCTTGTCTTCTTAAGCTTTAATGATTCATTCTCATCCAACCAGACTCCAGACTTAAAAGCTGCCCTGTAAACTACAAAGGCGTTCACAAAGGCAGCATGCTGCACACAGGACACATATCCCAAAATGAGTTACAAGGTCACAGGCTGGTTTTAATTAGACCATGCTCGACAGAGGTTTCAGTTATCAGAGCAGATGCGTTCGGAGATACCGAGCTGGAAACAGACATGAAGGGAGATACAGATTGATCGTGCTGAGGTGGCCTTGTGCAAAGGGGAAATCACCCCTTTAGTTACAGGAACAACTTATGACCTCATGCAGCACTGAGAGTAGAAAGGTTGTTGCCCTCAGCTGGATTGCTGGATGTACAGTGCGGAACGGTTCAAAGGCTGTAGGAAACAAATACCCCATTACAGCAATAGCAGAGAATTCCTTCCTCTGTCTTTTTCTCGGAGGGCATCTTTATTCAATCGTGGCTGTGGTGCTCATCTGAGCTGTTACACAAGATACAGCTGTACACTGACAGCCACTTTAAAGGGATGAGGGATAATTTTATAGCCAGGGAGACAACAGACAGGGACGGAAAACTTGGGAGAAACCGGAAAAAACGAGAGAAAACTCACCTGAAATGCAGCCCATTCCTCAGGTGTGTTTCTCCACAGGTAGAATGTGGGCAGCCCAGGTGGCCCAGGAGATCCTGGGACACCACGGTGACCTGGACGGCCCTTAAGCCCAATGACACCCTAAAAACATCACAACAATAAGGAAGACTGCATCCCAAAGAAGAAAAAAATTCACTGACATATGCTTATAATCTTAAACAAATCTCAGACCAGATAAAAGCTGAACTGTTAGGATGAAAAACTAAATTCCATCACACATCTGCATTTTATAAACAGGCATGTTGTAAAACAGCACTGTACATAACAGTTTAGACAGCACCAGATAACTGATAAATATGATAGAAATTATTATGACTTTCACCACTCAAGATATAAATACATTTTATTTCCAGATGCAAATACCAGTGCTTACAGCACACCACCATTCAAAAGTTTGGGGATTTTTCTTCTCAAAAGAAATTAAAGGGTAAGTTCACCCCCAAAATTTTTAATTCGTCCATTTTCTACTCACCCTCGAAGCAACCTAGGTGTATGTGACCTTCTTCTTTCAGAATAATCCAATCGGAGTTATATTAACCCTTTCGCACGTGAATTTAGAATATTCTAGCTGAGCCCCAAGCGTGAGTTTCTTTAGGCAACAGTTATTTTAGGATGTACCGCCTTATTGTTTCCATGGCGATGCGTCATGCTTGTCATGTGAAACAACACAGCCACAATAGACCTGTATGACACATGGATCGCTTTTATTTAGTTTTTCCTGTTTTATTCAAAATATTTGCAAACATACTCACTATATTAAGAAATCTGTGCAAGTAAATATTTTTGGTAGCTTAAACCCTTTTTTATATCGACCTTGTTAGTTGATCTATACCGCGTGATGGGTGCCGCCATGTTAGTTCGCGCTGAATCTGAGGTGTGGGATTTACAACATGCACATTCATCCTCTTCTCCCGAAGCACGTTGAAGAAGGTCTCCGGTAAACTCAGAGAAGGGCAGAGTAAACTTTATAGTAACCTACACAATCTGTGTAGATATAACTAAAAACATGAAGTCAGATTATATTTGTAAGGATCATTATTGCCGTTTCCGCTTGTATTTTTCAAACTGTAAATTTATGGTTTTGCTAGTACTTATGTGTATTTAAATCTTAAGTCTTAAACCTAAAACAACCATTATATGGTTAAAAACACTGAATGTTTGTTATAAAATGAGAAGCGCTCAGTGCGTCCTATCTGGCTCTGCGCCAATCAAAGCGCGAAAGCGGATTTAAATTCAGCAGGTGATGACGTGATGTCCTGAAAGTTCTAATCATACCGGTGTGATCATACGCATTAAAGGGTTAAAAATTGTCCTTGTTCTTCCAAGCCTTTCAGTGGGGTTGAGCGTGTGTTTGTCGTCAACAGTTCAGAAGACGTGAAATAAAGTGTGCGCCTCTGTTACAAAAAGTCCCTCACACGGAGCGAATCCATGCGTTTATCCAGATTTCAAACATAATAAACTCTTTTTTTTTTCTCACGTCTGCTGAATGTGGGACGCAGAAGACGTGCAGGCGGAAGAACACTGTGGCTGTGGGAAATGTAGGAGCAAAGGAAACAAAGTTTCCTTACTTTAGCAAAGGAAAACCAGTCTCCTCTTGGCTTATTTCAAAATCCTCTGACGTTTTTCTTTACAAATCCTCGTTTTGTGCTTCTAATTCGTGAAATGGGGTATCAGAGCCTCTTTGCCATGACACTTAGGACATCTCATATGTTTATACTGTAAAAATTGCTATATATGCAAGAAGCACTCATCACAGTTCAGTATGTAAATAAATGCAAGAAAGAAGACCAATGCCAGCTCTTTTTGCAAATATTACAATGATATCAACACTGTTGGTTTGATTGATGAAAACTTTAATGACCAATAATTATCATAAAGTCAGTTCAAAGAAATAGAAGTAGAAAAGAAAGCTGAAGAGTACTGAAGTGCACAGTATAGGGACAACGTGTCTTTACAAGTTTCCTTGTTGGCATATGGACTTCTGTTTGGAGGTTAAACATATGAGAGCAGTCATCTAAAGTGACAAAGGTCATGGAACGACACAAAGGTCAGCTGGTCATGACCACAGGCATGTGAACTTTCAATGAACTTCAGGTGTGAAGCACTTTGACCTCGGCTTGCGTTCATTCACCATGACACTCTAGTCCATTTCTCATTAATAAACACTCTGATTCTCATACCTTATCACCTTTGGGTCCTGGATAGCCATCACTCCCAGGACATCCCTAGAGGGAGCACAGTAAAAACCTTAAACATACAAAGCTACAGTGCGTGACCAAAATAAAACACACGGCTTTCACTTTTAATAGCAATGAGCTTGTTTTACAGAGTCAAAACTACAGGTTTATAGCATGTAGAAAGCTGTAAATAAGCAATAACAAAGTAATCAAACAAACTATTTTCCTATTTGTCTTAATTTGATCAAACGAAGCACCCATTCAGAGTTCAGAGGTCAGACGAGCTAATAAAAACCATTAAGTTTAGTGGCACTCTGACCACGGTAATACGAGCACACTGTTAAACTTAAACCTAATGTTTTAACCATCACAAAACTATTGTAAAAGCTGACTTACTGCATGATGACACCTGGTTTACAGGTTTTTTGCAACAAAACCATTGACACAGAGTAAAGAATTCATCACTAAACGGCACTGAACAGTTTGTGACAAGCTTTTTGTCATCTGAGCCATAAAAACAATGGATCTAGCCTAAAAAAAAATAAAAAAAAATACTGTTCAGTTTTTATGTTAATTTAAGTTTTAGCATTTTTATTATTTAAAAAAAAATAATGTTTAGCTTTTAACAATTTTAGTACTTAATCTCAAACTTCTTTGATTTTATTTAAGCTTAATTAGTTAACATTCCTACTTTTTTGTTTTTCATCTTACATTTATACAGTTTTTTTTCTTTTGTATTTCAGCTTTATTTCAGTTAACAGAAACAGTTTTAGGTGACAATAAAAACACTGCATCTCAGCAGTGTTAATTTTGACACGAAATTTTAATTTAGTTTTAGTCTTAGTCTTTTGACTATAATTCTTTTTAGTTTTAGTCAAGTTTTAGTCATCTGATTTGTTTTAATTTTAGTCTTATTTTAGTCGACTAAAATTGCTTGGTATTTTAGTAGACTAAAATTGCTTGGTATTTTAGTCGACTAAAATTGCTTGGTATTTTAGTAGACTAAAATTGCTTGGTATTTTAGTCGACTAAAATTGCTTGGTATTTTAGTCGACTAAAATAAGACTAAAATCAATAACAGATTTACTAGACAATTTTTTACAGCTGGTATAGGAAACAAACTTAACCAAAATATATAAAACACAAATTCAACTTTATTTCAACACAACTGTGTCTTTATTTCGATTCAAAAGCTTTTATGCAGCAACAAACACTGTCATGATAATGTAAACAATAACTAGCTGCCAATTGACCATCAATAAAAGAAAAATAACGTTAGGTCCAGGACCTTAAAGCTTACAGCTGAGCTGAACAATAAGTGCATACATTTAAAGTAAATATTTAATAAGTTGGCAGCTAGGTGGATAAAAAAAGTAACAAGATTTTATAAGGTATTCATTTGTCTAGCAATATTGTATGTTTTAAATACTACAATATTGCTAGATTTGTATGTATAATGATAGGATGTGAACATTCATGTTTCACATGACTAATATAGAAATATTTGTGATATTGTCAACAAGTAGAACATTATAAAATATACTAAACATTAGTATTAATCAAATGTATTTATCATGATATTACGTATTAGTATTGTGCTCGCATCTAATTTGAAGAAGGGGCTATTTTACAGTACTTTTCAGTTCGTAATATTTAATGCTACAACATCTACGCACTGCACTATTCCAATTTTGCTTAGCTCAATAAACAAAAGAACATCGTTGTAAAATTACATTTGAGAAAATGTCCGGGTGGCTCGTCTGTAAATGTCTTTTCAAATTGGTTGTGTTCTTGCCACGAATGAGCGCTCTGCGTGCTTTACACTTTGTTTTGTTTTGTTCGTCGTCAAACGTGAAGTGAGCTGTGGACATTTTGTCGCTCTTTTAGACAGTAGGGACTTTAAGCAACAGCTGCGAATGGAACGGCTACAGCGACCGGAAGTTTGCCGTCACACCGCTGTAGCCAAGAACGTAAAAGTCACTAAGCAACGGTAAAACAGAACAGCGCAACGCAGCATTAATTCATTTATTGAGATCCAAAAAAATATATAATTTAAAAAAGCAAGAGAAGGATTGCTTTTGGCGTTAAATGACAATCTTTTGTCAGAAGAGGAGTTTTTAATATTGTATGATGTAAATAAGTCTAAAAACAAAACATTTATTTACCTAACCTCTCACGTTGTAGCGACTCTGGCAAATCAGCTGTTCTCCCGTAGTAGACCGTTAAATTAGAACGTCAGAAAGTAGCAGTTAAATTCGCGCAGGCGCAATACAACGCCAGAATGGCGTTGCCGTTCCACCAGAGGCTGTTGCTTAAAGTCCCTATCACCTCTTCGAATGCCGACTTCCCGGGAGCTCATAAAAACTGAAAACCTTCGCTTCACGTCTCAATAAGTCAGGCTCTGATTGGTTCTCTTCTCTCATGCAGTCTGTTCTGTTTTGCCGGTTCTTTTGCTCATTCCTCGCATCTCTCCCGTCTGCTGATTTGATTTTCGTCACAGTCTATTTTCGTCTCGTCCTTTATTCGTTGACGATAATGTCAATCAATTTAGTCATAGTTTTAGTCTCCATCAGTGCCTTCTATTTTAGTTTTCGTCTCGTTTTCGTCGGCAAAAATATATTCGTGACGAAAATAATGACGAAAATATTTAGTCAACGAAATTAACACTGCATCTCAGAATTTTTTTTTAGAGTTAAGTGTTATATATAAAAACATAAAATTTCTCAGTTTCAAACAGACCAGGCTTTAACTCCCTGGAATTATAAAATTAGGGCTTTATTCAATATAGGACTAAATGCTTGACGCCCACCAAGAAATAAATGCAGGGTATGGTAGTAACAGAGATGGTAAAAAAGGGTATGTATTAATTACTGCATCTCTACTGGATTTTGCTCTCAGGCAGAGCAATATTTCCTTAATGTGTTCAGCCAACTGGTATAAATCAGCCCTTCTTGATCTAATGGAGGCCTTTTACAGTGCCTGGACAACTGGAGCTCAGCCAGAAGCATCCAGATGGCATCACATCTGGGTTTACTTCTGTTAGACCTGATCACTTAAAACCAGGTGAATGTTGCATGTCGACTGGGTGATACAGATGGGTCGTTCCTTCTACAGCCCATTATAGAGAGCCATGAATCATGCGGGAGAGAAGTGAGACATGTTGACATATGCAGAATGTTGTGTAGCTTGGAACAGCTGAAATATACACAACACCAAAGGCCTGATAATTCTTGCTTCATTTTTTCCCTCTTGTGCTTTCTGCATCAGACTGCTTTTGTAGATTGTGGCATAAGTTTTTATTCTATTTGGCCTATTGTGTTATGTGTGATGTATCTGCTACAGCAAATGATTTTAGCCATTCTTGATGCAGACTGGTTTCAAGTAATAATTTTGTGTTAACAGGATGAGACATGAAACCAAAACTTTCTGCAATATATACTGTTACTTTGTATTAATTTATACTACTATATATACTACTATAGTATTTATTAATATTTTAAATTTGATTTTAATTTTAGTTATTTTTTAAAATAACTATTTCTCCCATATTTAGCTTTAATACTTTTTTTATTTCAAGTTTTGTGTTGGCAATTTTAGCATTCAGCTTAAACAAATTTTATTTCAGTTACCGTATTTTCCGGAGTATAAGTCACACTTTTTTTCTTAGTTTGGCTGGTCCTGCGACTTATAGTCAGGTGCGACTTATTTATCAAAATTTATTTAACATGAACCGAGAGAAATGAACCAATAGAAAACATTACCGCCAGAGGGCGCTCTATGTTGCTTAGTGCTCCTGTAATCTACACTGAAAACATAGAGCGCCATCTCGCAGCTGTAGACGGTAATGTTTTCTCTTGGTTCTTGGTTCTAAATAAATGTGACTTATAGTCCAGTGCGACTTATATATGTTTTCTTCCTCATCATGACGTATTTTTGGAATGATGCGACTTATACTCAGGTGCGACTTATAGTGTGAAAAATATGGTAGTTGCCAAATTCAAGTTAGTTTAATTTTCTTTTCTTTTTTTTTCATCTATTAATTCAGTTTAATTGCAATTATCAAAAATGAACTTTTATTAGATTTTGTCTAAGTTAATAATTATAAATAACAACACTGATATATATATATACTAATTCTCAAGTTTCCTCCCAGAGCCCAAAATCATGCAGGTTAGGTTAACTGAATATTCTAAACTGTCCCCAGACATGTGTGTATAGATAAAACTTGTGTGTGGATCGACTTGTGTTTAGATTTACTGGTTCTTGCCATGAACATAGCCATAGATGCTGGACTGGTGTTAAGAAAAAAATAAACAGCAACAGCAAAAATAATATTTTTAAGTTATACTCACAGGCTCACCTCGGGGCCCCACTGGCCCCATGGGTCCTCTTTGAATGCGATACATGTTCCCATCAGAGCCACGCACAAGATCTCTATGCCTTCCTGTAAGTATAACGGTACCTGGGTGCTCCTCAGATCCCCAGCCGTGTCCTACAGGGATATCTGGAGTTTTGGATGTTTTTCTTCCACTTCCTTTTGAGATTTCCTCCCAAGAAGTTGTTCTCACAGGAGCCTGTGTGGTGGCCCCCAAATCCTCTTTTAACAAGTTGGATTCTCGATCCTCAGGTCTGGAGGTGGTTTCCAGATGAATCTCACTAGTGGGTACAATACTTCCGGTAGGTTTCTCAGGTACCTGAACATCCAGGTTGATAATTGTGGTATCCACTGGTTTCTTTGGTGAAGGTTTGCCGGATTTGTGCTTGTCGGTGGTGATGTTTTCATCTAAACGTTTGGATGTGGAGTCTGGTTTTCCATCACGGCTGCCTGTAGTTTCAGTTGGGACAGTTTTGGAAGGTTTACCACCATTTTTGGACAAGATGTTTTGGTCTACCAGGTCTGTATCCTCATCCACCTCAAACACATCACCTCGGACCACAAAGACAGGACGTTTGGATCCAGTAGGCAGAGTACCATCACCACGTATAATCCCACGTCTATGGAGACCCTATTAACATAAAGAAATGACTTCATGTGAACCAAGAATTGAGTGTAAGATATTATTCAATTCTGTTTGTTATTTATTTTTACATCTGGGAGCTTTATGTCCACTATAATATGTTAAATGAAGATGTAATGACTTCATCATAATGTCTAATATACCGTGAGAATGTTTATGCGACTTGATTAAAGCTGTAATCTCCATTTTTACATATGGTTGTGAAGTTGCTGCTTCTAAAAGATGTTAAGGTAAACAAGAGTGCAGTAATTCCAGTCTGATAAACAACAATAATTTAAACTATTAAACATCTTGTAGCAATCAGCAATGATCTACTGAGATCTGACATCATGTGAAGATCAGATGTGCATGAGTTACATGCAAGGCTCACACATTTGTACCACTCCAAACAAGGCATCCTTCCATGTCTACAGTACAACACACTGGTAGTTAAAGTCAAAACAGAATGACAGTTTCACAAAACACTCACGCAAACAAGCAGACTTGCAAACCAATGTCACACAGACACTCAGACACACACAAAGGCTACGTTTTAAATCAATGAAATGTGAAGAAAGAGACAAAAAAATAAAATAAAAAAATAAATAAAAAGAGGGAAAAATTACACAGAAGAGTGGTCTGGATTCCATATGATCTGACTTGGTCCTGAATGATGAGAAGGGAAATGAAAAACAGCCTTTTCCCTGTGATAAAACACCCACATCATAGTGTCAAAGACAGAGGATTGTAGCTGTATATCAAAATGACATCATGCAAAATTGAAACATGTGTCTGTTTAAAATCTGCTGTGATTCTGTCTAGTTGCTTTATTTGCATGAAGTCTAAGCCAGGTGTTTCAGTAACGTGTCTTTTGTAAGATAATATGAGTGCTTCAGTTTTCTTGGTGGCATCTGCAAGGTTTACAAGTAAGGCTGAACGATTAATTGCATTTGCGATAATATCGCGATATGAGAAAATGCGATTTTCTAATCGCAACGTGCGCGATTTGAGGTGGGCACGTGACGCGAGCGAAAGAGCGGAGAACTCGGCTGCAACAACTTTTCATCCTGTCAGTTCATCTTTAACCTGTAGCGCAATGGCCTCTGCCTCGACGGAACAGTCAGTAACTGACACAGCTGCGACTTTAATCTCAAAGAGGAACAGCACGTCGGTGGTGTGGAACTATTTTGGTTTCAAAAAAGAAGATGCTGCACAGCTTCAGGTGTTATGCAGAGCATGCTGTGCTCCCGTTGCGACTTCACGGGGTAACACTACAAACTTGTTTCAGCACTTAGTGTCACTCCGTATGAACGTAATTCAAAACGGCACGGGGAAATCACTCGGGCAATAACCGAGTTCATAGCCAAATATATGATGCCTCTCAGCACGGTGACCAAGCCTGGATTCGTGGCATTGACATATACGCTTGATAAACGGTACAATATACCCTCCCGTACATACTTCAGTCAGACTGCCATACCGGAGCTGTACAAAAAGTGTAAAGAGAAAGTCGCCGCGGAGGTTAAAACGGTGGAGTTTTTTGCTAGCACTACAGATATGTGGTCAAGCCGCACAGCTGAGCCTTACCAGAGTACCTGTACCTGCCACAAGCGCTCCCTCAGAGCGTCTTTTTAGCACAGGAGGGAATATTGTGACTTGCACTCGCTCATCCTTGAAGCCAGCAAAAGTCAATATTCTGGTTTTCTTAGCAAAAAACCTGTGAGCCACTGAGAACAAAACTGTTGGATCATTATAGCTGGCAGTGCCATACTCGTAGTGAACTTTAGTCTGTGTGGTGTGTTATTGTTGTGTACTTGATAAGTGAGGTTGATCTATTCCAAATTATAATATTCAAATAGTTTTTGTCTAATTTAAAAGTGCATTTCTCCATTTTTTTATTTATAACTTTATTTATTTTGATTTTACTAAATATTTTCAAAGCAAATGCTGTTGCAGTTGTGTGAAATGTTACTGACTTTGGAGCAGTAAGATAATTATTATTTTTAATAATTTTTTTCTTCAGACTGTAAATTTTGCACAGTGTTTACAAAGTGCGCATACCTTTGTTTAAATTATTGAAATGCACAGTGGCAAAGCCATAGATGTTTCTGTAACGAGCAGTTCAATAAAAATGTCATTTATTTCAAGTCATACATGTTTTAATTTAATTATAACAAATAGGCCCAGCCTATGGGAAAGAATATTTCACACTAAATGCATCTAATATTGTGTTGGTCATATTTAAATAATTCATTACGTTTTGTTGGGGAAAAAAAGAGGATAAAAAAAATCTTTACAAAACAAATCGCATATTAAATCGCAATCGCAATATTGGGGAAAAAAATCGCAATTAGATTATTTTCCCAAATCGTTCAGCCTTATTTACAAGCGGATAAACTAAAAGAGACTTAGGAAAAGTCATACATAAAGCTACTGTATGTTGCACAATTATAATTCTATACTGCTTTGGGTTGCAAGGTCTGACAATTTCATGGCTTCCAGGAAAATAAAAAGTAACATAAAAATAAACACATCCAGTACCATTTTATAATTATATATTATATAATTATTATACATTTTATATTATACAAAAATAGGATTGAAAAGCCTTTATATGAAGAAAACCTGGGCAAAAATCAGACCCCCTGACCTAATACTATCACTAACAATGGCTCTTTCTGTGGCCATGGCCTGATAAGCTGACACTTGATCTCCACCTGGCTACGAAGGGCTGTCGTCCAGCTTATCTTCCTGTTGTTGGTCTGATATCCCTCTAATAGCCTGCCAAAGGGGGTCTGAACACACTGACTCATATTAAGTGCCCAGTCACCCAGTAAAGAGCATCTTCCACCGCAGATCTAGCTATAACAACATATGGCCACCAGGGGGCTTCCTGTTAAAAGGACCAACATGAAAATATCTGTAACATGACTTATGTAGGGGCGGGCGGGCTTTGTCATTAATTTGTGACCAGAGGTTTTTGTTTGTTCTTTTGAACCTTATCAAAAAAAAAAAAAGATTTACATGGATCCATACTGTGCCCAGGCAACAGAATACCATACAGATATTGAGAAACCATATAGCAACAACCAAGGATTGTGGTGGTGACATTTATACAGGAAATCTCCGATCACATTGATCTTCCTGACAAGTGGAGAAAATACAGAAGCGAGTGCAACAAGATTGGGCAAAGATCTATATATTAGTATGACTATTAAGACATAATTCACCTCAAAAAAGATTCCCAGATTTGTTGCTCTGATGCACACATGATGCACAACCCTGCTGTTATTTAAGGTCTGTTACAGAAAAGCCTGAACGCAGTTTAGACAGATTGGTGAAAAGGGCCAGATGACAGATTTATGGGAGAATTAAAAGGTTTCCTAAAAAACAAAATGGCTATGCCTTTAGGCTTCAGAGACTTTATTTACACACGCGTCTACATGCCTGCTAACCACCACCAGTACTAAAATGTAAGTTTACAAGCAAAAAATCAAAAGAAGCTTGCCTATTATCATACCTCATTTCTGAAAGGAACAAATTTGCATTTAATGTCTCGGTCTATAAATACTGTATGCAAGTGTAAAGTCAAGTGCATACACACAATCACACACACACACACAAATTGTGAAAGAGTGACCATCTGTAAATCTATCACAGAGACACAGATATTTATATGGGCAACGACAAACCGGCTGCACTTAGACTGGTTTAAATTCAGCTTCCTGTAAAAAGTTTTTCATAGACCCATGTCCTAGATCCCCAGAGAAAATAAATTGTAAAACTAAACAGATTTAATAAAGACAGTTAGGTGCAAAACAAAATTAAGTAAGAAAACACCAATCACATCTGCAGAAATAACAGAATTAAGTCTCAGTCTCATCCATTATGTTATTTTGGTCTTGTCATAAAACTGCTGCCACAGCTGTTGTTTTTCTGCCACTGAGGGTTTTTAAAATATGACATCAAGCTGGGAATTCAATTTAGTTCTATGCATTAAAATAATAATAATAAAAAAAAAAACCTATAAAGACCAGTGGTTATCATACAGTATACTAAAATAAGCATCACAAAAAGAAAAAATAGAGAAATGAGAGAAGTGCAAAAAATATACTACATAAATTATAAAATATTGCTAAACCAATAAATGTCAAATATAGTCAAAATCTGCACCCTGACTCTGGACATGAACCCATCGTCTGTGGCAATCTGGGTCAAACCAGCTTAGTGAAAACTATTTCCCTCATATAATCCGAAACCACTGTAACCTCTCACATCTGCAGCCAAACCACAGTCAGCCTTCAGGATAGATGGACTAACACTTGATTACACGCACATGACTTCTTTTTCAACACGAATATCTATACACATACTAAAATCCATTAAAAAAATGGAGCTTCATTAACTGTTGGATTAGCGTGCACCACCAAACCCACGTGTCATTAGTAGATTAGAATGTGGATGCATGATTTGTAAGAACAATTTTCTCAAACAAACACAATTTGGAAGGGTTGCCAGATGAAGCCATACCTTTGGAACGTGATTCCTCTGTCCATAGACTCCAAATCTCATTAAATCCAACAGAAAACATCCTAGCAAACACATCCAGATCCTCATGGTGGCACACACACATACACACACTCACTCACTCACACATACATCACTTGCAACAAAAATGCAGTGAAACTCACAGTCAAGACTAGTCAAATGCATGCAAAATGCACAAGCACACCCACAAACTCTCAATCCACCCACATACACCCAGAATGCATGCAGACACACACATATCATCTACTTCACACAATGAGACACCTGTTTGGCTGTGTGGCTTCGGGGCGAACTAAGTGGGTATTTGTGCGAGCGTGTGCTCTTGTCTTTGTGAGCTTGTGTCCAGATACAAGTGCTTACATGCATGCCTAGGTGGATCAGTGGTTTATACAATAGCACTCTGCTAATAGAGACTAGAGGACTAATGGAACATTTAAACACTATCCACATGAGGAATCATTTTTGGCAACATCTGACAGAATTCACAGCTTGTTTTGACAGCTTTCTGTGATACTGCTGATGTGAATTATGTGCAAATAGAGAACAAACAACAACAACAAAAAATCCTAACAGTATCTTGAATCAAAGAGAAGATCCTATATCAAAGAGAGGGCCATCCGTACCCTCCACTCATAACACAGAAACCAATGTGGATAGTCCTTATGGAGACAATCTATGGACATCTGTCACGAGGGTCCTTCCCAAATAACGGATAATTGCTTCCAGAAGATTCCAGTCAGTTCTGGATTTGTAGGAGCCTGATGAGTGCTGACAAGGCTATCTATCTATCCATCCATCCATAATGGTAAATAGTAATATTTTTGCATGATTAAGTCTCTTTGCATTCACTGCATGTGATTTATTGTGGGTTTGGGGATGGATGGTACTAAATTACAGTCTCAGAACAGATAATTACAGTCAGTGGTGCTAGAGCCGAGGGTACTGGGAATAGTCTGTGACCGCCCGAGGAAAGAGAGACAGTAAGGAGGAGAGCAGGCGTGATATAGACGCCTTCACAATGACATATAATTATGAAGTTTGCAGTAAACCATCATACCCACCAAAAAGGGAAAAATGCCTTAGCAGTTTGCACAGCTGAGCTCAAATAAGGGCAGAATATTGTATAATCACGTTGTTACTCTTGTTTATTGTCATTGTGACATCCAAATGGGACACAATATTTTGCACACGTATACATAGATATTAACTTAATTACAAACACATTTATATTTGTTGCACTAAACAACTGACAGCTGCTGCAGGGAAACAGGTCAATAGGTCAAACGGACTGTTTTAGGGATGAACCAAAACCTTTGATTCAGATTGTAAAAACTTTTAAGAGCTTAAATATAATTTGCAAACACATTTCTAGGCAGAGAAAGTTTGAATATAATTCTGTTTATTTAAACTTTCTCTCACATTGGCCATTGATAAAACTGTCATACAATCGAGCCATTAATATAATTCCACTATTGGATTTTAAAGTAAACTATGTTTCAACCCATCAGTGTAATCCTTGGCACACTCCAATTACTGTACATTACTGTGAGCTCATTATGAATCTGACATATCTGAAAGAGAAGCTTCTCAGTTTAATGCATCAGTGCATTGTTGTAATTTGCTGAGAGGGATTTTTTTTTTAAGCTTGGGACATGGAAATAGCATGCACTGCAAGCTAACAGACAAGAAGACAACTTGTTGCCTGAATTATTACTAGGATGACATATGTGTTCATAGGCTCATTATCTTAAGTAGTTTTTTTAATAGGTTGCAAGGCAACTGTTCTATGAGTTCACCTCAATCATGCATGCACGTCAGTATGATTAAATATCTTTGTAATGTCTCGTGCTCGGAATGAAAGAAAAACAGAAACGTCTTGGTTACATATGTTAACCCTCGTTTTCCTGAAGGAGGGAACAGAAAGTCCCATCAGTGACCGACGAAATTGGAATATCGCTTCGATAGACTAATCCACTTCGAGTGTAATCTAAATTAACCAATGTACATTGGCATGCAATTATTGCATCCAGCTGCCGTTGATCATAGCGTAAGTATAATAAGGCAGCAGGTGAAGTGCATACCAAGTTTTAGCAGAGGAGCCGAGCCAGTGACCCGGCCGCTCAGCGGTGGTACTGCACCCATGGCGATGGGACGTGACATCTCCGTTCCCGAGGGTTATCATACATAACCAAGACGTTCCCTTTCAGTTGGTTACTCTCTACTTCACGTCATGACCGTCAAATCAGGATCCCTACCAAAGCGCCATGGGTGCTGCCTCTTCCAGTGCCTAGTTCCACTCACCATTGTCAAAGCACTTCCTCACTGAGTGAGAATGGATAACACTGGGACAATGCACCCATTCCACTGGGAACAGGGACGCTGCAGAAGCCCCATCCTTCTTGAAGGAGTTTTCAGAAGCAAATACGCATATAGCATTTATTTAGGTGTATATGGAGAAATTGGAGGTCATTTTATTCCTCTGGGGAAGGAAGAAGTCAGCCAGGGAAACACAGGTTCTAAAGGGGGTCGCACACCGGACGAGAAGCGCAGCACCACGTCGCGCCACGTCTTTAAAATTCGAACACATTATTCTCTATGAGTATGCACACACCAGCGGCGCCATTCGGCGTCTGTCCGCGGCGCCCAGCTATGACTCAGAACGCTGTTCAAATTTCTGCCGTGCCACAGAGCGCCATCTGCATAGTTTTATATAAAAAAAAACCAGATGTTATAAACTGAAACTGAAACTAAAATACAGTACATTTGTTTCATTGAAATAAAACATTACAAAGTGTTTGGTTACGTTTTCACTCAGGCTGCATTGTTGCCTGGACAACCGATACAACAAAACAATAACAGACTTATTATAACACAGATTCTTTTAATTAATTAACGTTCAAAACTCAGCTTTTATCAATTTTTTTTTTTTAAATAATAATAATAGGTGAAGTTAAAACTCACCCATCTTGCTGCGAAATTGAGCTTGCGCATATAGAATGTGCGCGTCCGGTGTGCGATACCTCGAGTTGTCCTACATGTGGCGCGACGCGACGCAGCGCTTCTCGTCCGGTGTGCGACCGCCTTTAGGCTATACTGTGGACTGTACACATACAGTATGAGTACCGCCTAGGTCTAAATATGGATCCCAGACTTTCAAGGTTCTAACAGATTTAACATGAAGGCCTGGGGCTGGACATTCTGCAGTCTCCAGCTGCCAAGGGTGATGGAAGATCTCAATAGGGTCTACAGTACGGACACTCTGTAGCAGTTTTAGCAAGCCTACACTAAATGGGGACCTCAGTGCCACTACCCGTTTTAGGTGAGAACACAGGAGGATAACTGGCTCTACACGAAGGCTATAGAATCTAGCGAATATGCTGGGGGGTCACCCAATAGGCAGCTCTACAAATATCTGTCAGTGAGGCACCACGAGCCAGCACTTTAGGATGCAACACTTTAGATGAGTGAGTGAGCAACCTGAACGGGCAGGGCACACCCTGTGCCTGATAAGCCAGGGTGATGGCATCCACAATCCAGTGGGCCACCCTCTGCTTAAAAATGGCATTCCCCTTCTGCCAGCCTCTTTAACCAATAAAGAGCTGGTCTGAGGTCCTGAAACTTAGTGTACGGTCTACGTAGCATCTCAATGCTCGGACGGGACATAGCCAAGCCAGGGCTGGATCTGCCTACTCCGGGGGCAATGCTTACAGGTTCACCACTTGGTCTTTGAAAGGTGTAGTGGGAACCATGGGTATGTGACGTTGAGAGTGACCGACTGAAAGGGAACCTACAACACTGTTCAAAAGTTAATTAAGTAACGAGTAAAGTAAAGAGTTTTTTTTCCTTTCTTTTTTTTTCTCCCAAGTAGTTAGTTTTGCAGAGCCAAGGCTCCATTTATTTGATCTAAAACAGCGTGAAATATTATTCTAATTTTGAAAAACGTATCTATTTGAATACATTTTAAAAAGTTGATATATTCCTGTGATGGCAAAGCTACATTTCCAAGCAGCCACTACTCCAGTCTACAAATATGCTGATTTCATGCTGAAAAAAAAAACATTTAGTATTATAAATGTTGAAAACAATTTTGCTACTTAATATTTTTGTAAAATCAATAATAACTTTTTTCAGAATTCTTAGATGAACAGAAAGTTCAAAAGAACACCATTTATTTGAAAAAAATATAAAATAAAAATAAAAAAAAACCCATTCATTTCTATTAAAAAAAGATTATTGACCTCCAATGTTTAAACTTTTATCACTATTAATAAATCAGTAAAACAATATAGATTTCAGATAAAGTCTCTGAATGGCTTAACTGTGTATGATATAACTTAGACATTAGTCCAAATCCCTGCCTTTTCCAGAGCTTATAATAATAATCATTTGAGCTGAAAATGACAGAGATGATAGAAAAAAACAAAATGCACTCAGCCTAACTTTCAACCTTTGTCCCTAAAATCAGAAAGAATAGAGGGAAAATGGCAGCTCAAGTTATTTGTAAACAAAGTATAAACAGTACTTCCAATGTGCTTAGTTTAAGGACAGTTGGAAATTGCTCATGCATGTCCACGCGTTTGTCCATAACAAATAAAGCGCCTACACAAATCTTACATTGTTTACTTTACACTCATAGAGAGAGAGTGAGTTCAAAGCCAAGACAAGTCTGGAGATATTGAATACTTCACAGCCTGTCTGAGTAATTCTGACACTTCCCTAGAGGAGTTCTACGTCCAATTCAAACCTAATTTTAGTGCAGAGTAAATCCATTACAGTGCCCACCTCTGCTAAACGAAACCCACGGGAAGAACAAGGCTATTTCCAAACACACTAACACCATCAAATATACTGCCTCTGACAATCACACACACTTCGCCAATTGGGTCAAGAGAACACTTACTATAACATAAACATGTGAAACTCCATGTCTGGACAGGGTCTGTGCTTTAGACCTCGATTGATGGTGCTCATATAGTTAAACTGCTAAATATAAAAATGCTAAATCTGCATACATACACATATCCAACTAAATATTTATGTCTTTGGCCTCAAAGCTGTGACACTAAAAATGAGTGACAAGTTAAAATTAGTAATTACTTTTGACCCTTGACCACCTGTTCTGTAAAAGGGATCAAAGAAAGCCATAAGTTTCTAATTAATCCATTCCACTGGGAGCATGAGACCAGGAAACAGGCAAAGCAAAAGTGGCGGAGGCATCAAAGCGAAACACCACAACAAAAAAGGTTCAGTCAAGAGGTTATGCCACAAGAGACACCAAAACTGGAGAAATAAAACAGGTTATTAAAATAAAATCTGGTGCTGTTTAGTCTTTGAAATCCACCATCTTTTTGACACAAGATAATGAAGTCCAGGTGATTGATTGAAGCTCTAGATGATTGAAACATGCTATGCTACATTCTTAGTTTTTGAAATGTATGGATATTTAATACTTATATCTGCAGTTTCTAAGTGTGAGTCACAGCCCACAATGACCATGAATCCATTGGCCAAACAGCACACAGCTGGCAAACACACTTGCTATAGCTCAGCAACACCACACACCATCTTTATCTGGCTTTAAGAAGAGAAAAAAAAATTTGGAAAGCCCACTTGGGTTTGATGTGTGATTACAGGTTCACAGTATGTTTGACAACTGTAAGACGGTCATTTGTTCTCATCAGTAATTTCTTTTGATTTTGTACATATAAAAACCGCAAATTAGACATTAAAATCCTATCAGCCTGACAGGAAAGGTGTGCAAATACAAATACAGCTTTTAACAATGTTTAAAATATGTTGAATGGTAAAATAAATTAAAAGTTTACATGTCATGGTTAAAGTCCCGATTTCAAACAGTTGTATCCACACCAAACATGCAATCAAAATATGATTTTCAAAATACAATGTTTTTCAGCATTTTTGTTAGTAACAACTCTTAACTCTAAAACTGGCTGAGATATATATATATTATATCAATGTATTATATCAAACTTTGATTATTTGCTAGGTAATTTAAAGTAATTGAATGGATATGAATTTAAAGAGTTAATTTACCAAAGTTACTTTTCTGTCATTATTTACTCACCATATAGCTGCTATAAATGTACCATACATGTGGTTCATAAGACTCATCTGCTATATTTTTTATTGCTATATAGTCTTCTGAATTGTACAAAGTGTTTTGTGATGAAGAGAATAAACTTTTAAGCTGCTTCTTCATATTTTTTAAAAGTGTCACAGTCCTCTTTTTTTGTGCTATAGAAAAGACCACTATAGACATTCTGCAATACATGTTCTTGTATATTATATAGAATGTCATATGGGTTTGGAATGGCATGAATGTGAGTAAATAATAGTATCAATTTGGACTATGAATTTTACTTTATATGAGAACTAACTTAGTTACTATGTCACAGCTCCATAGTATTTCTACTTACAGTCAGTTTTGCACGAATAGAGTCACTGTCCTCTACTGCCTCTAATAAGTCTTCCAGGTCATTTGAGGACAGCAGAAGTTCCTGGACAGGGGGAAAGGCAAAACAAAGCTGTAGAAAAGATTATGTATGTAGATCCTGTAGAAAATATGCATTTTGAGATACAGATCCTGTATACACACAGTATAATTATACACAATAATATAAATGCATTTCCTATATGTTTTGTTGTTTATATCAATGGCATAGTGAATTCATCAGTCACTTGGCAGTAACTAATCTCATAAGAAATCAGTGTGTGTAGGTTACATGATATTCCCTGTACAGTATGGCTCACTTACCTCTTCAGTGTGTATGCGAGGAGAGCGAGGTGGTTTGTGTCCGGTTCCGCCACACTGGGGTTGCAAAACGACACACTGATCTCGAGCTGCGTCTGGTTCTCCCATCAGAAATGCCACTTGCATCAGATCACCCTAAAGATACGAGGCAAATTAAACTATTACACTTATACAGATGCGTACACACAACCCATATGGTCACACAGTGCATACATGCATGTCTGCTTACAGACGCACACACACACACACACACATACATAAGCATACCTGCTTTTATAAACCATCTTATAATGCAATGATATTTGTTATGATTATGTAGTTTTGCCCTAAAAGTTGGGTAAATGAACACCCTAATCATGTCACCTTATGACTAAGTTCAGTGTGTGAGTATGTAAATGGGATGTTTGAACTCTATGATGTCATTCTCTGAGACTCTGCATAGACTTCATGCTGTAGTAACTTTCCATGTATAACAAAACTAAAAAAGGGCATTTAACTTGTGCACTGCACAGCCGTCTAAACTACACTCCTACTTCCATTAAAATGCTTGTCCTTCAGCACAGGAATTTAGTTCATTTCTAGAAATTCATTTTAGAAGGCCAAAATAATCTCCAAAAATGTGTTTTTTTATTTTTTATTTTTTTTACACCCAACCTGATGTTGGTCTATTGTTATAATCGATAATCTATGTACACACCCCAGCTATACATATTCTATCTACATCTAGTGTAACTATTTTTACATGGATCATTTCATTTATATGCCAAGCGGGTTAATCTAAGATAGCATATATGTTTTTTGTTCATAGCGGAAACAACAAAATGTTAAAATGTCAACAATTATGTATTTAGGGTTGTAGACGTGACTCCTTTACTCTGTATACAGTAGCAACAAATTAAAGAAGTTCATCCAAAAATTAACATTTGCTGAAAATGTCCTCAACTTCAGGCCATCCAAGAAGATTTTGTTCCTTCATTGGAGAAATTTTGCATTAAATCACTTACTCACCATTGGATCCTCTACAGTTAATGGGTGCCACCAGAATAAGTGTCCAAAGAGCTGATAAAACCATCACAATAAACCACAAGTAATCCACATGACTCTAGTCCATTAAATAACATCTTGTGTAGTGAAAAGCTGCATGTTTATAAGAAACTTGTTTATGCTTCTCATTTATTTAGATTTATCAGTTTATAAGACCTTTATAAGATCAAACCATTGTTTCCAGGTTAAATATTAGTTATACTATTCTAGTCCTATAATACTGCTTTCTCCATCGAAATAATGGTCTCGCCTGAATCAGGTGAGAAATATGCACAGATCAAGCACCGTAAATAAGCCAAAACAGTTCGAAACAAATATGTCATTGGGACAACTGGGGACTTTTCTGGTGCAGTAAGCATTATCATGGACTCATATTTTGGCCAGAAGTGAAGGTTTAAAGTTGAAAAGCCTTTATGGATTTGGATTTGATTCTTACAACAATGGAACAACTTTTCACTTCACAAGATGTTAATTGATGGACTAGGTTCATGTTGTGGATCATTGTGATGTATTTATCAGCCGTTTGAACTCTCATTTCTGACGGCACCGATTCCCAAATCATGAAATGCTAAATTGTGGAAGAAGCTAAATCATCTATATCTTGGATTAATCTTGGAGTAAATTTTCATTTTTCGGAATTTACTTAATATGGCTGTCAGTATGAACAATGCATTAAAGGATTAGGAACTATGAATTTAGGATACCTGCACTATGGGGAAAAGATTGAGTTTACAATTGGGGATGATAACATGATTAAATGTATTTAATAAATTATTTATTAAAATCATTCTTTAACTGAGTGCTACATGAAATGTTTCATGTTATGACATGCTATTGTTATTAACCAACAAATCATACTTGTGTTAAATTTTGCATCAGATATTATTTATGTAAGAAACCGTGCTGGCAGTTTGTAACAGATAGTTGCACATAAAAAATTTAAAATCCGCTTGTCAGCAACAGAATGTCCAATCCTTCTGGAAACTTGAATGAGTATAAACGCAGATGTTCAGCTTGGGGTATAGTAACTCCTATACACTGAGAGACCCTCATCCTCCATAAACCTTACTTTGGTTTTAAATGTGGACTGGGGATGTTTGGAGATGTATTTAGAGTATGTGTCGTGTGCTGAGAGCTGGTGAGATGAAGGATACATTATTATCACACAGTAAGTGATAGGTACTACATCCTTGTATGTTTGCATACTGACCTCAAAAGGTGTCTCAAAACCCTCAATGATTCCTCCCACCATAACCAGGCCATCAGTGGAGATTCCCAAATCGTCCTTGTAAGCCCAGTCCACGCTCTCAACCATGGAGCAATCCACATACAATGCCAACCGGCCCGAGGAGACGCTGACCGCCACGCGGTGCCAACCCCCATCAGACAGCACTGCCACAGGGAACCTGGGAACAACAGGAAGGGTTTGTTAAAAAACGAACTACTTTATATAGTTTTCTTGGCAGGGTGGTCTGGTCAAATCGCATGCTAGAGCATCGGAGAACAAGGAGAGTTGGGGGGGGGGGGGGGGGGTTAAGGAAAGCAGAATCCATTAAGTTTCCTGGCAAAACATTCAGAGGCATAACGCTTCCTGTCTGTATAATGACAAATTACTTTTTTTTAAAAGTTTAAACTAAACAGAAACCCATATGAGAACACAGTAAGGACATTATGGCATTGCTATGTCACCTCATAATAAATGAGAAGCACAAACAAGTAAAATGTGAGTGTAAAACTTCCATTTATTTTGTCCTGCAGGTGGGTAATTAGGCGACAGGTCCAAATATTAGTTTTGAGAGGCCATGAGTTAAATCCCATGCCTCATTTACACGTCTCCACTGTACTGCTTGGCTTAAGTCTAAGCTAAATCTAGAAATCTTGGTTTAATATATCACAGAGCTCCTCAACACAGTGGGATTTGTGCTTGTGTTTAAGATTAACCATTGGCCAAAACTAATACTTCCATGACATGAAGAATGAGCAGCTGATGAGGATGGGTTTGTCATCATGAAAGAGGAACAAAGAAGGTCAATGACATTCAAAAGCAAGCAACAGAAAATAAGAGAGGAGAAGAAGAATCAACAGACTGTGGTTACATAACAGGATTCACTGAGATGTGCCTTTTTAATTATATTTTTCCTGCCAAGATGACAGCTTTGGGACCAAAGTATGAACCACAAAATAATGAAGACCACCAAGTAATTGAGTTTTCAGATGGTTCCCCGTTAATCCCCATGTAAAAATAATTCAACATTGGCAATTACGTAAACTTGACTCGTTTCCAACTTGTCCTGTCAGGAAATGTGTGTTTTTTATTAGGTGAATAAATGTTTGGATGCTCTAACTGTCTGCTTTGGAGAAATAAAATAAAATGAAATAAAATAAACACAGGGACGCCATAATATTTCCAACATGGTAAATATAAGAGATAAAATTAGAGGTAAAGTGTTTCTTAAACACTCTCCATGTCTATCAGTGAAGACTCACTCATAGTGTCGTTGTTGGGTACTGATAAAGGTAAAAGTGTAGGCACTGATGCGAATCTGCAGTAGAATGTGCCCATCTGGACAGAGGAAAGTTAGCACACTTCGGTCTTCAGACTGGGGGCTACGCAGATGCAACAGCAGACTGAACTCATCACCAAACCTGAGCATGAAATAAGAGAGAAAGGCTTAGAATTACACATCTACACTGGCTTTAAGAAATAATATCATACAGTATATAAAATTAAAATTTAATAACATTTATTTTCGGTCTTAATTTTACAAGGACACAAAACTGTGGTCACACTTTACTTTAAAGTCCAATCCTTGCTATTGACAAACCATTAACTATATGACTTTTGCCTCAATGAACTACTAATATGCTGCTATTGTTAGTAAGGTAGTTGGTAAATTCAGGTATTGGGTAGGATTAGTGGTGTAGAATATGGTCATACAGAATATGTTCTTTATAAGTACTAATGAACAAGCAATATGTTATTAATAGGCATGCTAAAAAGCAACTAGTTAATAGTGAGAATTGGTCCCTATACTAAAGTTACAAATAGTGTATATGTATATGTTTAAGATTGATACACGTACAAATAATATTTGGAGTGTGCTAACAGAAAAACATCATTAAAAAATACCCAAAAATACATTTGCATACCTGTGTCCAAACACCTGCCGTAGTGGTATAGAGAGGGTGGAGTACTGGCCTACATGCAGGACTGGACATCTTTGGCTTTCCTGTGTTACTGATGCGTTGCTGTGATTAGCCACCTGCCACAGATGATCAAGAAGGTCTATTGCTTCTGCCAAACAATTAAAAGTAAGAGGAAAAACATGTTAAGCCCATTAAGTACATTCTCAACAAAACTTCATCTTTTTTTCTGAAAGATATGAGGGTGGGTAAGTCATTGGAGGACTAGGTCTAGCCTAGATTGCATAATGGATCCCAGAAACATCTGTTTCGGATAACGCAGCAGGTACAGATGAAAACCGAGCCTGTAAACAAAAGGCTCTGTTGTCTAGGTGCATTTTTGCGGTATTAATCATTAGCTCTGTTGAGGTCTTAGCGACTCTGAGGCAAGTCTGTGTGAGCAGTCACTCAGGAAATCAGTTCACCGTATGGAGAAACAGACCTGTTCAGCCCTTTCATTAGACGTTTAGAGGGTCATAATGAGTCAGCTGGTCTTAAAAGGTGCAGTCATACCCCCATAGTGCCCACCATTGTTTCCTCTTTAACATGCTCATTGCCTGTGGGCGCTGAATGACTTAATTTACAGCGTGTGCTTGCTAATGTTTATGTGCTTGTACATACCTCATGCCCCCAGCTTGCAGACTTATGTTTTAGTGTGCAGCATTGTTGAAAATGAGAGGAATAAATCTTGCTGAATGCTGCATTTAATCAAATGAGAGCGAGCTGCTCAGAAAACACCATTTGCAATGAGCAGGTCTGAAACACACCTGGTTTATTTACTCGGTGAGAACTGATCCATCACCATAAGCTTCAGATAGGAGTGCAGACTTCACTTACAAGATGTTTTAACATGCTTTTGGTTTGGATCTCTACAGTTATTATATTGTTTATATTCTTTATTTTATATGCACTGTATGCATGCTATTTATCAGATTACACGTATAACCTTATTATTAATTTATTATTATAGGTTTGAGTTTTTATTCATGTTTCTAGGATGATTATTATCAGGTTTCTGTATGCTGCTGGCCCTGAGGATTCATTTTGTGTGAGGTCAGTAAGATTTGATTTCAATGTTTTTGAAAACTTAAAACATTACACATTATTTATTTGATCAAACATACAGTAAAACAGCAACATTGTTACATATAATCCACATAATCCTTTAGAAAGCATTCTAATATGCTGATTTGGTGCTCAAGAAACATTTCTTATAATCAATGTTGAAAACAACTGTGCTGCTTTATATTTTTGTGGAAATATGATACGTATTTTCTAGATTTTTTTATTAATAGGTTCAAAATAAATATTATATATAACATTGTAAATGTCTTTCCTGTCACTTTTGATCAATTTAATGCATTCTTGTTGAATAACATAATAATAATTAATTTCTTAAAAATCTTGCTTATGCTTGTATCTTACCTATGCTTAGGACTGCTTAACTGTTAACAAGGATGAGAGTGAGTCAACAGGTGAAGCGAGGATTCTGATGACTGAACATGCACACGAAGCCCAGCTGATTTACACACTGTGTAACGAGCTCTGCAAGCCTTTTTCCAGGAACATGTAATTGCTCCAACAGGATTACACATCCCCCTCTTCTCTTACTTTCCCTTGGTCTCATAGTAAACACATGTGAACATGCTCCAAACTTTCACCAGATTTGTTGGTTTCTCGCATCTGAAATTTCTGCAATTATTAATAACATTTTCTTTAAAAAGAGATATATTCTTCAATGTACATTCTTTTTTTTTTTTGCTGCAATAAAATAGTTCTAAATGGACAGCTACATTCTACGTAGCACTCCTGCCAATTTCATGGTGGTTGTCACATTATTTATGGCTATTAGTCAAGCTGTATTGGTCACAGTTTCATGCTGGAAACACATATGCAGACCCCTATCTGGTGACACAGACAAAAATCCACCTCTCAAAACACTATGATTGTTTCTGAACCATTAGCCAACAATATTAACCCATACATGAGCAATCCAATGGAAATTTTTACTGATATTCCGAGAGAATTTGGCTTACTTCCTGTCCTTACAATGATATATCAACAAACTGAGTCTGCTGGCTGAAAGTCTGAAAACAAAAGAAGTGATTTTGAGGTTAAGACCTGCTTTAGACTAACAAAAAGATCCATAAATACTGAGGATATGACATCATGCTCACATCAAAGCTCAGATGACTTCAGTCCAGATGTGGAGATGCTGTCATCTTAAATTACATTGAAATAAAAGATCCTATATTCCACTAATTTAGATTAGAATCTAGAGAGCTGCTGGGAGAAATGTGCTTGTGAAGCATCATGGCAACATGGTATCATTTATCAAAAAACTTTGAAAAATAAAGAATAACATAGAGGAGAAGAGAGAACAAAGGGAATTAGAGAAAGGATACACTTTCAGGAAAGGTTAAGGTTTAACAGCTCTTACCCAAGTTCACTTCTAGCAAAATGACTGATGTGATTTCCCTCAGTTTCAGATGACACAGAAATGACAACACACATAGAAAGAAAAAAAACAGACGCATGAATCGTTCTTACTTGAAAAAAGTGTACTCGTAAACTACCGCCATATCCTGAGGGCACCGTGGTGTCCGTGTTTCAAAACATGGCTTATGTTCAAAGCTGTGTTTATGACAGGGAAGATTGATGTGGGGTCACAAACTGCACACTGTCTGAATACTTTCTGTGAGGGCTGTGGGTGATGCATTCTCATCAGCTTGGACTAAGCCAAGAAGAACATTCCTCGAGGACACATCATGTCTGCAAGTTGTACGACTGCCACATGGATGTGCAACAGAGTGGATAACAGGGCTTTTCAGTGTTGCCACAATAAACCCACTCAGACAAAAGACAAACTTCATTAATTACAAGTTAGTAAGAGTTGGAGTGGATAGTGTGCTTTGAAGCTACATGGCTATTATCATTCATAAAATAATAATAATTAAAAAAAGTAATACAATTAGAACACAGAAGAGTAAGTTTCGGTGTTAAATTATTAATTTCCTTTTGTATCTCTTCAATAATCTGCTTCTTCATATTTTAACCCCATGTTTTGTTCAGGTCATTTTGACCCAGGGAGGTTTTAATTTTTTCAGAAAATGCTAGTTAATGTTATCGTATTGGAATAAAGCTTACTGACTTACCCCATGATCATTGAAAGAAAAGTTGACAAAAATAATTAATCCAATATTTGGTGATAATTCAGCATAACAAGATAATTAAAAGTGATTTTTTTTCCCTTTGAACACTAAATTAGGTAAAGGGTTTTTAGCAAAGGGTTAAATAATTTCACTTAGTAGTCAAAAGGTTTTCATCATTTAAAAGTAACTAATATAAAAAGCACCAAGTACAAAACAACTGTTTCATTTCCTGCCAGCACCTCTATGTGATGCATAATGAGAATAATTGATCAAATGTCAGACAACTATTTGAATAAGGATTGTTTGGCATTCTGTAAGTAATTATGGCATATGATAATAACTTCTCTGTGGCGTCTCAGCAACCATAACACAGTACTAGTATTGTTTTTCAAGACATGCATCAAAAGCCACAACTGCATCTCAAATGAAGGCCCCTTCATCTCTGCCCATGCCCTGCAGTGAAGACCCTCACAATCATTCACACGTGCACATTGGAACATTTCTTGAGAGACAAACAACATTTGTGGTAAAATGTGCAAGCTCTTTTTTAAAAAGTACAAAGCCTCATGGACCACTTGGAGAGGTCAAGTTAAGCTAGACGACAGAACGACACAAAAAAAAAAAAAAAGTGTGGAAACAATGTGGCGGAAAGATAATTTGAAGGCAGACGAATTAGTTGTTGTGTCCTGGTAGTAAAGTCTGCTTCTCTCTAATAACTCTCCTATAATGGTTTGTAGTGGGTAGAAGATTTCGTCAGTAGACTACTTTGAAACGGGATGCTGCAGGAGGATTGGCCTAAAGAATAAAAGCAAAGCTCTGACGGTCAAGCCATAAATACAAGAATCAGACAGCTTAGAATTTAAAGGCAGATGCAATGACAAGACTGATGCAAAACAGTAACCTTTACATAAGAAGGTGAAATAAATAATATCCCATTGCAAGCATTTAAACTCACATGAGTAAAATACCAGAAGGATTTAACCCCCAAGGTCATTTTTTCTTTAGAACTCAACAATACGTGCTACAAGAAAAACAAATAGCAAAGACTTTAAGTATGGCATAGTTCTGCAAGAAAATTCAAGATGCCAGTAAACTAAAAGTAGCATTATGGTCAATTATGAATGAAGTAAAGCATCTTCCTCAGCATATCCTGTGAAAGCAGGTTAGATTTGCTTCTAAAAGCTCAATACACAGTGCCAGATGTGGATGTCAGTATTGCGTGGGATTTGTGTTCAGACACAGCATAACACTGGCACTCAGGGACTGTGTTGATGGATCGCATACGCAAACGCTAAATAAAATCCAGAATTAGCCACAGGTTACATCATGTCACATGCTGCATCCATGAAGCGAAACTTTGATCGCAAAAACTAGATACAGAGCCACTACAGTCCCTGAAAATGTTTTTCATCTTTCACTGTAGTCTGGGCTTCTCAGTCTTGCTGACAACAGCAGGTTGAGATGCTCTACAGAATTAGTACAGAATATCAATCTCTTCAGGAAAGTGGAGGAGAAATATAAGAAGTGGATGAGGGAATTGTTTGTCAAACTATTTGATATAATAACATTTTTAGCAGCACACTGTTTTGCAGGGGATCAGGTTAGAGATAAAAAAAAGAAAATGTATCATGCTGCAATGTGCTTTCCTCCATTGTAAAGTGAGAATGAAAATTCCTTTTTAATTTCAATTTCAATATGCCAATATGGCACCGGTACCTATGTAACCTGTACGAATGAACCGAATCAGAACACAGATTGTGGTGCCTCATTTCGGTGCCTCTTAAACGTCTGAGAGAACAATTAAAATATCTGTCCTGGCTCTCGGAAATGTACGCAAGAAGCATGGGAGTCGCTAGGCTATTTTTTAGCAGGGGTATAGCATTTAGCTCCATAAACTGTATCATTCTGAGTCATTCTGCTTAAATTTCATATGAAAACGGCGTCAGACCTGTCTCCTCCCTGTCTTTCAGTGTAATCCGCAGACCGCTGCGGAGTGGCACGAGCAAACTCGAACATGAACGGAGGACACAAAGTGTGTGTTTATGGATAGATTGTTAGAATATCTGTATCTGTGCAGTTCTTTGTCATAAATACAGATCGGTTTCCCATCTACTGTAAAGATTTCACTCATATACTTAATTTAATTATACTTACTTTATACATACACTACTGTGCAAAAGTCTTAGGTACTTTAGTACTTTTACCCCAAAGAATGGTATTTGGCCAGTTATTTATACATTTTGCTGTAGTGTCAGTAGAAAATATCAGTTTACATTTCCAAATTTTTATTTTGCCATTAATTTTAATAATAATCTAGTGAGATTTTTTAATGCACAAGCAGTCTGACAACAGCCGGTGCTCCACATCGTGGAAACTTTTGGAATAATCACTATAGGTCATTTTTTTGGGTTCTGTGAGAAGGTTCTGTTTGTTGAATCATCCAAGCAGATGTTAAGGTCCAGAAGTCATCTTAGTTGGACCTACCATGCGACTGAAAGAGGGTTAAAACTGCCTCAGAAAGAATGGATTGATGGGCTGTGATACAGACTCCATGAAAGCTCTCTGAGGAGATATGGAGATGAGAAACCAGACATGGAGCTCATGTTCTGAAATGCAGGTGAGAGGGCAGAGGTCATATTGATCCCATGTGGCACAATGACGCTTTGCAGTGATGACTGATAAGAGGCAGAAGAAAATTCCCAAAATGTTCTGCTCTCGTATGTTACTAGATAGGGTTCACACATTTCATCAAAAGAGAAAAACATCTGCTTTACATGGTCAATTTTACTTGAATACAGAATATTATACAATCCCACTGAGCAAGCACGACATCACACCCCTAATCATTGTGAAAATTCTTCATTTAACTCTTCTATGAAAACCTCATGTAATTCATTTTTTTAAACATGAAAGGATTTTCAAGCTTTTGATTACACAAGGCAGTGCCATAAAGCGAATCAACCAATCTATCAGGTTTTTTTCAGATGTGTTTGATTCCTCTGAGTTATTCTAGTAGATCTGGGTTTTATATAAATTATTTAAAGGCTCCCTAGCTTATATGAAAACACAAAACTTCATCCAAAGCAGATTTTGTTTCTATAAGAGTGCAAAAATGCCTTCTACAGAAAGAGCTTATGGATCTGGAGCTTGTTAGTGGATCAAAAACAGAAGACACTGCTACGACATCTTCCAACAAAACTGGGATTTTAAATACAACAAAATCAGGCAAATCAGGCAAAATCAGGCAAAGTCAAATGCTTAACCTTTTTTCTAAGTCACAACTACATTACCCCTGCATTTCCTGGAGAACTCTCCTTCCATATGGAAGCTTTCGCCACACGGTACCCCAAGGTAAATGAATTATTTAGCCTTAACCACCATATGAGGTCATATCAGGCTCTGTCCTTGGCGAAAATGCCCTACCCAAACCAAATGGCTGGTTTCCAAGAGAAATACATGGTTATCAGCTGATATCCACCCTGGGCCCCCTCTGTCTGGATCCTGTGAAGCTCCATGATCAGGGGAAATAGAGTCGCCTGCCGCAGCGTCTTCCCTCCAGGATAGCATTACGCTAATGGCACGGGAAGGGCTAGAAGATAGCTCAATTACTGTACCCCAATTATGTAGGGCAGCCTGACGAGATTGAGGTCAGATGGCATAATAATCAGTGGTTAAAGACTTCCTCTAACCTGCTGAACATCTACATGGGAAGAGCACTGCTTCTTAAAAGCCCAAGATGTGGTCAGTTTGATAAATTTGCTCCAGCCCAAATTGAGCTTCCACCCAGCAGGTGAAGAGTCTAATCACCCATGGCTGTACTCTGATAACAAATCAAAGATAATTAGAAAATATCATTACATAAAATATCCAGTGACTTAATAATAAGCTCTTAAACCTGGGATATTTGCTTTATGCAAGGTTAAAAAGGGCTGTGCTGAATTCATTAGGACTGTCTAAAAGCTGACACATGCTTTAACTGATTTTGTTTTGTTTTGTTTGTTTCTTCGCTCTACTGCTCATCTGGAAAATGAATGAAAGATACCAGACTGTAAATAATGGTCCGGATACAGTTGGGCAATTTGTCTACTGGGTTTCAGTGGGAACTCAAACTCAAGGGAAATGGAAAGGAAAAGGTAAAGGAAAGGGGCACCTAGTACAACAAAAAATATGATCTTCTACTTGGTATATTTCTTGCTTCATTTCCGAAAAATAAAATAAAATACTTGCAAATATTTGAGGGAGGTATGAAATTGTATTACTTTTATTAAGTATGTGCTCAAGCATTTATTCGGGACAAGACTTTTTAAAACACAGAGAGACTTGTTAAGTCTTAAGAGTTAAGTCAGGCATTTCTAGAGTTCTCTTTAACCTTCTCAGATTGGTTTGGATTGACAGCGCTTGGCAGACTTTGACTACAGAGGAAAAAGGCAAGTTCCTTAGGGAATACTCTGGAGCAAAAGCTCAAAAGACCCACTGTAGAAAGGAGACTTTCGTTGTAATAGCTGTGCATTCGTTCATCTGCCAAGAGCTTAAAGGATCATTAAGTACTATCAGCTTTCTTGCTTTAAAATGTGAGAGATAGTGAACTCAGTGTATCTGAACTGGGAGGTAGTACTCAAGAGTGTCAGCAGGTTAAAAGTGATCAGGAGCAATTCTCTAGTGTGACATGCACAATTGCACAAATGAGACTATCCTTGAATCCTCTTGGTAAGACAATTGATTTAAAAGAAAGTATGTATACTGTGTTTCAGTATGTATACTGTGCACAATATGAGCATGAAATGACTGACTAGAATTGTACTTTCAGCTTCATTTTCATACTCCATGCAGTATACTGCAAAAAAATAATCTGTATGCCATTCTGATCATATAACTCCAAAAACTCAATACTAGCAGCAAGTAAACCATTTGTCATATTTCACGGATATTTTCATGACTTAACCCTGACTTGACTCGATCCCTCATCTTAAACTGTCTAAAACAGGGGCGAACCCAATTGTGCTATGTCAGAGGTCGCACGCCTCTGGCGCAATTAGGGCTTAAGTGTGTTGCTCAGGGACACATTGGTACCCCACAGTGGATTTGAACCTGGATCTCTCACACCAAAGGCATGCGTCTTATCCACTGCGCCAACACCACCTATATAAGGAATTAAAAGTGTTCGCACTGTTGGCTTCAGATCTAGCATTGCAACTTGGCATCATAACCCCATTAACAGAAAACTAAATGAGACAACTAAACCTATGAAAGGTCTATGGTGACTTAATTTAACTTGTCTGTTGTACAATATGTAGTTTTTTTTTTTAATAAAACACATTTTCACTACTGTTTACACAAGTAAATGATAACTGTTCTAAGTTATCACACACATATGCAACAAATGCAAATTCTTATTACTCAGTAATTTATTATACTGGGTGCTAGTTTTCTCTAGAGTAGGCTATACTCCGTTTGATGGTGCGTTTGATGAATTCCCTACACAAAATGTATCTTTATTTATTTAGTGAAATGCATGCAATTACCAACCAAATAATACACACATTCTTTATATGAGGGTTGTTATTTAATAAATACCTGTTTACAAAAAGCACTTATTCGCGGGTTTGAGTTACACATAATATCTGAGGAATCAGAGCCATGATCACTATATTATAATGGAGAGCAGGCCGAGAGATCTTTGCTGGCGCCCTCTCATATTACAATAATGCACTCTCGACATTTGCCATTAAAACAATGGTAAAAAAGCCTCAAATGAACTATCAATTTTGAGAATAAAGTTGCAAAAACAGCAATCCATTTCTTATTGGTTAAAACGAACAAAGACTATCTTGTGATTTTCAAGAGCTCCCACCGGATCGGCACCTATGCTGCAACTTTCAGGAAAATATGGTCAATTTAATTATATTATGTTGTAGTATTAAAAAGTACATACTGTACACAATGGGGACCATTTGCACTAATAAAACATTCATATTATGTTCATTCCTCCTACCCACATTAAACTTTAGCCTTAAATACTATTATAATTATTAAGGGGTCCTTAGAAAATCCTCTTCCCTGTAAGGGGTCCCTGGCTCCAAAAAAGCCCTTGGGCTAAAATGTAATGCCCAAAACCATAAGAAGCACAAAGACATTGACAACGTCAGAAAAAATGATGTATGTAGAACTAGTCAATACATGTCTATCTCAAAACGGACACTTGTGAAGACTCATCTGCCGACAACAACGGGAGACAGATGACTGAAATTGCTCCTGGTCAAATTCTCCATGGTTTATTACTAACATGAATGGAGGTAATCACAAGGTAAATATGCATTACTGTTGAGATCAGACATCTCTAGCATAGACTGTTGTCAAATACCCATGTCAAAGCTTGTCTTTGTAGCAGCTATCCAACCATAAAATTATTTGTCTGCTTTTATTTCAAAGACTTCTAAGACTAGAAACATACTCTACACTGCATTAAAGTCCACCATAGACTAGCATTCATTTCCATTCTGGTTTGATGCTGGTGGACAAGTACAGCCATGTTGTAAATTTCACCAGAAAAGAATGTTGGTTGACCAAGGTGGTCTTTGTGGGGAAACTGGTTGACCAAAGAACTGTTGCATTGGCAGCTGTCCTGAAAGAGAATAGTTAGTGAAATGCAGGCCATTTATCCTAATGTCCACTATAGCACCTCCTGCGGGAATGCAACACACTTTTGTTGTTATGAAATGCGCTATAAAACATTATGAGAAGAAAAATGAAATTGAGCTTGTATTAGGTTTTTGTATCTTTTTAATTTACAACATTTTAAAACTCAAATTCCTGTACTAACATTTTTTTAAGTACAGAAGACATTTATTTTGATGGCACAAAAACATAAATGTATAGAGGTATATATTCATTCATGCAGTAATGTAATTTCTTTTCTTCAATAAACTATCGCCTAAAAAACTTTTTAATGATGCACCAATTCAAATAATGATCATAAATATTTTGTTTAGGGAACTATACCAATACATACAGTATAGAAACAACTGACAATTGATTCACCTTTTGGCTTGTGTTGCGCTGAAGTTGGATGTGAAAACTGAAATCACCATGAACTTGTGCATGTGTGTTTGTGTGCATGTGAGAAAGTGTGAAAGCCCATGAGGGGGAGCGGTGTTCATCTGCAGGTCAGGAGGTGACTGCTTGTAACCTGTGTTCTGCACCAGATGAGAAAAACAGAGAACAGCTTGCAGCAGACCCCTGATGCTACAGACGCCTATAACAAGCTGAGCAGAAACTTTGAGCACATCTGAAAGAGAATGAACAATGCCAGCACAAACACTGCACAGAAAACACTCCCAAATGCCAGCGTTTACATCACGAAAATATCATATGAACATAGGCAGCATGATCTCATTTGGACTTGTAGACCTATAGAAGTGACAGGGTTTGTGATCTAACATGAAGCACTTCCATCAACCTATACTTAAACAAACAGACTGACAGTTACTTCGAGGAGATTCATCATTTGGAGAACAAGTCCATGCCTCTATTTTGAACATGAGCCAACTAATAATTTTTTCCCCCTAAAAAGCAATTTGGGGAATATTAATGTAGCTCACAGTCTACATCTATAGGAAGCTTTGGAGAACAGTACAGATCCTAACATGAACTATGTTGCGCAACTCAGCAAAAGTCCTTTGTTGAGGTTTGGCAGACAGACTCAGAAAACTCTTTGAGATGCTTAGTTTTGATTAAAAAAAAATAATATGATTCCATTTTACTTGGAAAAACAAACATCTGCAGACATACTCATGAATATTTTAAAGCAAAGATGAGAGAATTATTTGACTTTCTTTTAATACAGCATAATCACAAGATGTTGGTCCAAGATAAAGATCTCCAATCATGATGTATTTCTGTGAACAAAGCTAGGAGGCATAGTGAATTGATAGAACAAAAAAAGAGACAAAATGATAGCCAATACATTTAAAGAGAAGCCTTTATAGGGAAAATGTATATCATTTTCAACATCTCAAGGCCCGTCAAGTGTGATTGAGGAAATCCGAACAGAGAAATACTGTATATGTCATTCCTAAACATCAATGTGTTATTTTATTTCACATCATATGTAATCACATTCCAACCAGACTGTAAATATTAAGTTACATCTGGGTCATCACATAAAAGGCCAGTTAAAGGGCAAGACAACACCAGAAATTGCTCCAACATGGCTGTTTAGTGTCTTGTAAAAAGCTCTCGTAAAATTTTTACAGGGTTTTACCGTGCTGGGCTGAGACTGCCCCCCGCCACAGCCAGCCTTCAAGTTAGACCTTCAGAGACCAAACAAAAGCAAGAACCTAGACCAGTTGGTAGGCGAATGTCTCTTCTGACCACAGCATCTGTGCATTGACAGGCTTTAAACTGGTCAGAATCAATAACACTCAACCGGATATAAGACCGCAAACCACTTGAAGACACTTACGTCATGTTCTCACAAAAACATCATGATGACCCAGAGTGAAATATGGTGTTATGATTGAAACAACACATGCCCTTAGTGAATTTTAAAGTGTGATAGGCACACATATAACATTTTAGTGAAAATGTAATCTTGCTGGTTGTGATAACAAACAGTTTGTTGCGTGAAAATTCAGACTTGCAATGCTTTGTGAATAATTAAAACTTGCTTATCTGGTTGGGGATGAGACTGTTTCTGTGTGTTTCCGTTAAGTGGAATTTTTGTTGTCTTTTAGCACACTGTGTGTAATAAATTCTTTTACGTCTTTAAATTGTGTTTGGAATACCTTATATATTATGAGTGTGTGACAACAGAAACACATAATTTAGTGACCAAATTATTATAAAATTGAAATGCACATTAAAACACAAGTTTATCTTTTATTTACCTGATGAGGACATAATTGACTTATAGTACGGCTATTCCTTAACATATAATCTCCAAGTAGTTAACCCCCTGGATTACTGAGTCAGTGAGTTGAACTCGAGGACTAAATCAGTCTGATTCATGACTGATTCATGTGTGAGCAGTTCAACATTTGTGAGCAGAAAAAAAGACAAGAATTTTTCATTCAAATCTGGTTCATTTTTAAAGGAAAATATATATAATGAAAGTATAATGAAAATTCTGTTATTAATTACTCAGTCATTTCGTTCCAAACCTGTAAGACCTTAATTCATAATTTTGAACACAAATTATGATATTTTTATGAAATCTGATAGCTTTCTGACCCTCCATAGACAGTAATGGAACTATCATATTCAAGGCCCAGAAAGGTATTAAGGACATTGTTTAAATAGTCCATGTGACATCAGTGGTTCAACCTTAATTTTATGAAGCTATGAGAATACTTGTTGTGCAAAAGGGAAACAAAAATAATGTCTTTATTCAACTATTTGTTCTCTTCTGTGTCTGTCTTCGATGCACGTTCAGAAATTGTTGAATAAAGTTATAACTTTTGTTTCGTGCACAAAAAGCTTCATAACATTATGGTTGACCCACTGATAAACCATTTACCATTTTAACATTTTTTTTACTTTTCTGGGCCTTGATCATGTCAATTGTGTTGCTGTTGCTGCTCAGAAAGATCTCAGATTTCATCAAAAATATTTTAATTTGTGCTCTGAAGTTGAACAGGTTTGAAAACGACATAAAGGGAAAAAAAAGAAAAAAGAAAGGAAAAGGTTAATATCTTCACGACAAACGTCTTCAGAACCAGCCGATTTGACTTTAAACCATAGCTGACCTCATTTTTTCACTAGAAAGCCTGTCATTATTCAAGACCAGTCAAGCAGAGAGTTTTGAGATATTTGACCATTCACAAACAAGCAGAGACCAAAAAAAAAAAGACAGCAAAGGAAAAATGTTGACAGCACGATGGTTTTATCATTTGCTATGAAGCCATTTGTCCTGCTTGTCATAATTATAGCAGCAACCATTAGTCAAGAATCTAAAAAAAATACAAAACAATTCTCTCAACATAATTAGAGGCAACTACAAACATTAAACTCAGCATTGTGTCAGTCAAGGCTAAAGATTACTGCTTGCTACACACTACAGCAATCAGCATGCCAAACTCAACCAATCCACTCTAACATTTTAGAGTTGCCAGCCACTGCCAGCGATTTAAAAATTTTGATTGCCACCAGTATATTTTGCTGTATGAATATTTGAATATACAATACACCAAAATAAAGATCAGAGCCTCTACTTTACTTTTTTTTTATTATTATTATTATAAATTTGATAAAAATTTCCATTTTATTCTAGCTTAAAGCATTCTTTTTTTTTAACAACAATTGAATATAGGTTGGTCTCATAAAAATGTATAGTTTTGAGCAAAAATCTAATTCTTATCAAAAACTACATCTGGATAATATTCATTTCAATTATCAAAGTATATATCCAGTAAATTGCTTCCATCAACACCTCCAAAGCTTGCACAGACATAAACCACTCCCTGGATCAACATTTTACTCCATAACATTTTGCAGTTTTAATTTATATGCTGTCTATTGACGATGATCGCATTATTTTTAATATGCCTCTGTTTACATAAGAGATCGTTCATTTATGCGTCCTGTTCATGTGTTTTTGTTTGGGAAGATTTGTTCTCGTTCAGAAGATGTTTAATAGTGCCCCCTAGAGTATAACAGTGAAAACATGAAAAAACTTAAAAACTCGTCTTTGGCGGCGAAACATTGTCTTCTAAAAGGCAAGATAACAAGAAAGAGCTAACAGCTTCATCTTATAATTTTACGCAAGCTAATTAAATCCACCACTGGTTCTGCACAGATATTATAATCAGAGGCTCTTATAATCAAACAGCAATGTGTGTGCCATATTTGGCCCAAATGTTCCAAAGGGTTATTTATTTTCCCAGACTAGCCAGCGGTGATGTCATTCATAGTGCCCACAGGTCAATGGTCCCCAGTGTGTGCCAGTAGAAACAGGTTGTTCTGTCGGCTGAATAGTCCAATACACGAGAGTGTGTTTAAGTACACATGAACAGCATGACATCATCTGGCATGTTTCAGTGTGGAACACAAGCAGTGATGTTGGGGCTGCTATTCTACAGTAGTCTCAGATACCCACCATTTTTTTAAAGATAAATTACAGTATCTTGATAGTTTTAAGGTTTCCCTCCAAGCAAAACAGTGCCAAGAGCACTATTATGTCCAAATCGACAGCAGGCCTGCTCTTGTCAGCCAGCCAGCAGACAGGCACTACTCCTAACTCACGGCGGGTGTTTTCCTTGGATGCCTGAGATATTTTTTTTTCCCTGCCTGGATGCGGGATGCCATTGAAGCTTTCAGATCTGTTTATCAAAAGAGAATGCTACTTCGATAAAGAAAAAGAAAAAAAGAGAGACAACAGTGGAGAGTGAGTCTAGTGTACCAACTTTCCCTTTCTAATTATTACAGATGCATAAATCATATTGATGCCAGGTGTTCTCATTATTTTTCTTCCTTGCTAACATAATATTACCATGGTTTCTGCTTCACTATTTAGATCAACAGCCATTTGAGGAGACAAAGCACCCCACGATGAATCATTACAGGCAGCTGTGCGCTGTTTACAATCTCAATGGTCATATTTGTGGCATGTCACTTTTTTTTATGTTTATATCTAGACATCTGAGATCTGAATCTCATGACGACTGCAAAGCACTTTGGACGTAAAAAAAAAACACCAAAGAGCCTGACTTGATGATTAGGCTATTTCTTGATTTATAGTTTTTCCCCCCAGCTGTCTGTCTGCCTGACACTGACATTGCAGATACATTACAGCAGTGATTGAGTGTAACATAAGTGGTGATACAGTACATTACGAATCTCACTGGCCTGGAGGCACTAAGGAGGCCTCTGAAATAAAAGCTGCCAACCTCCAGTCAAACACCCTCAAGGACAAAACCTGGCAGGTTCACAGGTTAACACAATCAAAACAAACCCAAAATTTGTTCCAAGGAACCCAAAAGAAGATATTTTGAAGAATGTTTCAGCTACTTTTGTCCTGGCAATGACTGGGGTCCAAAAGAACACTGAACCAGTTTCTTTAAGTCTATATTGGACTCCACTGATTTTCATTATACAGTATGTGACCCTGGACCACAAAACCAGACATACAGTAAGTAGAAGTATATTTATAGCAATAGCCAAAAAAGATTGTATGGGTCAATATCATACTTTTTTTAATGGCAAAAATCATTACTATATTAAGCAAATATCATATTACATGAAGATATTATGTAAATTTCCTACCGTAAATATATTAAAACTTAATTTTTCATTAGTAATATGCATTGCGGAGGACTTCATTTGGACAGCTTTAAAGACAATTTTCTCAATATTTTGATTTTTTTTCAAATTCAAATAGTTTTATCTCAGCCAAATAGTGTTTGGAAAGCTTATATTTATTCAGCTTTTGGACATACAGGTTGGGAACAGAATAATGTTCAGCACATGACGACAGTATTTTCATTTTTGGTGAACTATCCCTTTATGACATCACTGAATTCAATCATATGGTGGTCACGTGGTGCAAAACCAACAGTCTCATAGAATGACAGAGACAAGTCAAATTTTTTTAATGTGATGTGAGAAAAATGTACTAAATAATATTATTAAATTCTGGTTAGTGAATAAGCACAGTCCTTCATCCAAGACTTTAAGACTTAGCTACAGTATGTTATTCACTATAAGGCATTTAATAATAAATACAATGGAAAAGACAAATGTTTGTTTTCTGTTATCCAGCATGTGATAATCTTGTGTTTTATGGAAAACATGAGCATTAGCCAAATATGATCTCCTACAGGGTTAGTATAAATATATATATATATATATATATATATATATATATATATATTGTGACGAGCACTCCCAGAGGAATCAGCGTCGCCCTGGAAACCAAACCAAAACACCTGCACGTCCTCGTCACCGGCTGATCGGTCACAGCTGCTCCCCATCAGCCAGCACATTGAAAAGCAGCACATCTTGCACTGAGAAGGGGTTCTCAAACAGAACGCGAAGCTGGACTAACCCCTCTCTCCTATCCCCACAGAAAGCAGCGAGTGACCGACAGCCCACACCCTTTGGAGCACGTCTGGACACCCACTTTCCCCTTGATTGGCACAGAGGAGCACGGAGAGCACACGGGGAGCACCAACCAGCGGAAAGCAGACCAGGACACTTCACCAGGCACCCTTCACTTTTCAATAAACCCACCCTCCGGGGCTTTTGATTTCACGTACCTCTTGTCGAGTGGTTCTTCACCCCGTGACAGTGGTGGAGAATGCAGGCAGAACAGTGAGGAATCACCGACAAGGTCACCGCCCCAACTCCTAATTTTTTTTTGCTTTCTGTCAGCAGCACCACGGAAGGCGGCACGCGCGGCCCCGCGATGGAGGACGTCTTACAACGCCTCGCTGAGGTTAGCATCCGCCAGCAGCAAATAGCGGAACACCTCGCCACTTGCCTGGGCAGGACGGAGGATGAACTCGCCGCCGTCCGGGCGGCCGCGGCCCAGCGCGTTCTGCTACCTGAGCCTCGGGCACAAGCCACCCGTCTGTTGCCCAAGATGACGGCCGATGACGATGTGGAAGCCTTCCTTCAGGTCTTCGAAAACACTGCCCACCGAGAGGGATGGCCAGAGGACGAGTGGGCACGTGCGCTGGCACCCCTACTCACCGGTGAAGCACAGAGGGCTTACTTCTCGCTTCCCCTGACGAGTGCCGACAGTTATGTCGAAGTGAAGCGAGAGATCCTGGCGAGGCTGGGCCTCTCCCCTGTAAGTGCCGCCCAGCAGTTCCACGAGTGGGAATACAAGCCCCGGGTGCCAGCCCGTGCCCAGGCAGCCGAACTCAGCCGCCTCGCCCAGCACTGGCTGTTGGCAGGAAACCCCACACCAACACAGGTAGCGGAACGAGTGGTGGTCGATCGCCTCCTGCGCGCACTACCTCGCGCCCACCGACAGGCCGTCGGCATGAGGGACCCACGTGACGTCCGGGAACTAGTGGAGGCGATCGAGCTGGCGGGTGCCGTTCATCCCAGCGGGGCAGGGGACCGGCTGCCGCCATTCCCCCGGAGGGTGGTCCAGGAGCGACGCCCGCTCGAAGGCACCGCGCGACCCGTCAGCAGGCCGACGGTTCCCCCACCGCGAGATGAGCCCATGCCAAGTGCCGAACCACCGTCGCCTCCGCGAGCCTGGCTGGCAGGCTGCATCCTTCACCAACGGGTGCCGGCGGGAGCCCCCGAAGCAGATGTGAAGGTGGATGGAAGACGGTTCCGGGCCCTGTTGGACTCAGGCAGTGCGGTCACCCTCATCCAGGCGCGGCTGTGCGCCCCGCGAAGCGGCCGGAAAAACTTCCTACCGATTACCTGTGTGCACGGAGACACTCGTCAAGTACCGGCCCGTGAAATGGTCATTTCGTCCCCCCAAGGCACCTGGCCAGTGGAGGTAGGCCTGGTGAAGGACCTGCCTGTGGCCGTACTGCTTGGAAGGGATTGGCCCGGCTTCGAGAAGCTGCTGTCCGCCGCTACCCAGCCTGCCAGCCCCAAGGGGAACCGTCGAAGACCGAGGCGGCCGCCTGGACCCCGCCGCCGACCGGCCCTGCTCGTCTCCGACAGTGGGAGAGAAGGTGAGGCCCCCTCCCAATCTACTAATCTGTTTTATGATGTCTACCAACAGGCCGCTGGAGGGGGCTCTTTCGCCAAGGAACAGCGGGAGGACGACCGACTCAAGCACTGTTGGAGCCAGGTGCGAGTCGTGGATGGAGAGGACGTCCTCCCCCGGCCCCACCCTCTCCCACATTTTGTCGTAGAGAATGGCCTGCTGTATTGTGTCGCCCAGCGTAGGGGGGAGGAGAAAAAGTTACTAGTTGTGCCTCGTGCCAAGACCGAGACCATTCTGGAGCTGGCCCATTCCCACCCCATGGCAGGACACCTCGCGGCAGCCAATACTGCCCAACGCATCCGCGACCGTTTCCATTGGCCGGGCCTGGACGCCGAGGTAAAGCGGTTCTGCCAGGCCTGCCCGACCTGTCAGGCCACGTCGCCCCGGACTCCTCCCCCCAGCCCGCTCATCCCGCTGCCTATCATCGAGGTGCCCTTCGAGCGGATTGGAATGGACATAGTGGGGCCGTTGCCGAAGTCTGCCCGAGGGCATGAGCACATCCTGGTCATCGTCGACTATGCCACCCGGTACCCAGAAGCAGTCCCCCTGCGGAAGGCCACCGCAAAGTCCATCGCCCAGGAGCTGTTTCTGCTGGCCAGCCGAGTCGGCCTCCCCTCAGAGATCCTGACTGACCAGGGAACCCCCTTTATGTCCCGGCTAATGGCTGACCTCTGCCGGCTGCTGCGGGTGAAGCAGTTGAGGACCACTGTTTATCACCCCCAGACTGATGGCCTCGTAGAGAGATTTAACCAGACCCTCAAGCAAATGCTCAGACGTGTGGCGGCGGAGGACAAGCGGGATTGGGACCTCATGATCCCCTACGTGCTCTTCGGGATCCGCGAAGTTCCCCAGGCCTCAACTGGCTTCACCCCCTTCGAGCTCCTGTTTGGCCGTCAACCCCGGGGCCTCTTGGACGTGGCCCGGGAAGCGTGGGAGCAGCAGCCGGCCCCGCATCGTACCGTCATCGAACATGTCCGGCAAATGAGGGAACGGATCGACCGAGTGATGCCGTTAGTCCGGGAACACCTCACCAGGGCCCAACAAGCGCAGCAACGTCATTATGACCGGACAGCCCAGCCACGGGAGTTCCAACCGGGAGACCACGTCATGGTCCTGGTCCCCAGCTCCGCCTGCAAATTTCTGGCCTCCTGGAAGGGGCCCTACTCGGTCGTCGAGAGGGTTGGACCGGTCACTTACCGCCTGAGACAGCCGGGACGACGGCAGGCGGAGCAACTCTACCACGTCAACCTCCTAAAGAAATGGGTGGGGACCCGGGACCAAGTAGCTGCCCTAAGCCTCACCGAGCCCGTGGTTGTGGATATCAACCCCCACCTTTCGGCTGCCCAGAAGACGGAGCTGCAGCACCTGGTCAGTCAGTTCCAGGATGTGTTCTCCTCTCAGCCCGGGCAGACCAACGTGCTTCAACACCATATCCGGACGCCCCCAGGAGTCGTCGTTAGGCAACGGCCCTACCGAGTCCCGGAGGCTCGTCGGCAGGCTATTGAGGAAGAGGTCCAACAGATGCTAAAGTTGGGGGTAATAGAACCATCCCGGAGTCCGTGGTCCAGCCCCATTGTGATGGTCCCAAAGCCGGATGGCACCCTCCGCTTTTGTAACGACTTCCGCCGCCTGAACGAAGTCTCCGAATTCGACGGGTACCCCATGCCTCGGGTGGACGAACTGCTGGACCGGCTAGGAAGGGCCCGGTATATCAGCACCCTAGACCTAACCAAGGGCTATTGGCAGGTACCGCTCTCCGAGGCCGCCAAGCCGAAAACCGCCTTCTCCACCCCCAGTGGCCACTGGCAGTACCGGACCCTTCCCTTCGGCCTACATGGGGCCCCCGCGACGTTCCAGCGGATGATGGACATCCTCCTGCGGCCTCACCAAGCTTACGCGGCCGCCTACCTGGATGACGTCGTGGTCCACTCCGAGGCGTGGGACGAACATCTGGATCGTCTGCGGAGGGTGCTCTCGGAGCTCCGGCGGGCTGGACTTACCGCCAACCCCCGAAAATGCCACCTAGCCCTCTCTGAGGCCAAGTACCTGGGCTATCAAGTCGGCCGAGGACTCATCCGGCCGCAAGACAAGAAAGTTGAGGCCATCCACGCCGCACCAAGACCGGAGACAAAGACCCAGGTACGAGCCTTCTTGGGGTTGGCGGGTTATTATCGTTGTTTTATCCCCAACTTCTCCTCTTTAGCCGCCCCCCTGACAGACCTGACCAGGAAGGGGCAGCCGGAGAAAGTATGCTGGACCCCGTCGGCGGAAGAAGCCTTCTCCCAGGTGAAAGCAGCACTCACGTCCTCGCCGGTACTCCGCGCCCCGGACTTTAGCTGCCCCTTCCTGCTGCAGACGGATGCTTCCGACACAGGACTAGGAGCGGTCCTCTCCCAAATTCAGGAAGGTGAGGAGCATCCGATCATCTACATCAGCAGGAAGCTGTCCCCCGCCGAGAGGAAATACGCCGCTGTGGAGAAGGAAGCCCTGGCCATCAGGTGGGCAGTCCTGGAGCTCCGGTACTACCTCCTGGGCCGCAAGTTCACCCTGGTAACCGACCACGCGCCCCTACAGTGGATGGCCCGCGCCAAGGACACCAACGCCAGGGTGACTCGCTGGTTCCTAGCGCTCCAGGACTTCCACTTCGAAGTCCGCCATCGAGCTGGGGCCGCCAACGCGAACGCCGATGGCCTCTCCCGGATCTGGACAGCTTATGCAGGTCTGTCAGGGGTCATTCCCCACCCTCCCCTAATCTCACCCCTACTTTCTACATGTCTTCGCAGGACCAGAACGACGCTTAGGGGGGGGGGATGTGACGAGCACTCCCAGAGGAATCAGCGTCGCCCTGGAAACCAAACCAAAACACCTGCACGTCCTCGTCACCGGCTGATCGGTCACAGCTGCTCCCCATCAGCCAGCACATTGAAAAGCAGCACATCTTGCACTGAGAAGGGGTTCTCAAACAGAACGCGAAGCTGGACTAACCCCTCTCTCCTATCCCCACAGAAAGCAGCGAGTGACCGACAGCCCACACCCTTTGGAGCACGTCTGGACACCCACTTTCCCCTTGATTGGCACAGAGGAGCACGGAGAGCACACGGGGAGCACCAACCAGCGGAAAGCAGACCAGGACACTTCACCAGGCACCCTTCACTTTTCAATAAACCCACCCTCCGGGGCTTTTGATTTCACGTACCTCTTGTCGAGTGGTTCTTCACCCCGTGACAATATATATATATATATATATATATAAATACATGTATAAAAACCATTGCAATCTGTATCATGTCAAATAATCATATGGGTTTAACAGAAGGGATATTATCAGTGATAATTGTGTATAGTAAAAAACAAGTGCTTTGAATATGTGACATGATGCGTTTGTTTTAGGTTCAACACAACTGTTCAAAGAAACCTGCAGGTATCCAATTTAAACAAATGAATCTGGTTGGAAAAAAAGACACCAAACCAAAGAACACAATTAAACAAATCTGTCAAAAGACCCAAAGCAACTCAAATACAGTAAAGGCAGCTTTGACAAACACAATCAAAGATACACTTTTAAAAGCTTGACTTCACAGCACCAAGCACGTCATCGCGACAGATTGTACTGTGTAAAAAGCCATGAAAAGTCTGTTTACATGCACTTTTCATACTCTTCCATGGTGGGCAGCATTCACATGATGTCATCTGTCAGAATCATTGGCGATAATATTTTCATCAACTTTCCCAGTGTGTTTTGATTTCCCTAAAACAACAGAAACCGCATGAACATGACCGGTTTTATTGTGCTGGCATAACTAACATTAACTAATAGATTTTTTTTAATAACCTGCCGTCCACCACACAAAGACAAGTGCTAGATATAAAGCTAAAGTACCTGGAGAAGCATTGTGTGTGCATGACATAATATTAGGTCTGAACTTGTGGAGCTTAAATGGGCTTTTCATGGCACGCTGTAGCACACCAACTCTCATTGATTACATTCGCTCTTCAGCTGGATTTAATAAAAGTGTTCATCTCTCAGTCTGACCGTAAAATCTGAGCTCATAAAGCCATGTCTACCTTTTTGTAGGTTTGCTGAGATCACAGAAGGTTGATTAAAACAATAAAAAAATAAAAATAAGAATAAAAAAAGAGCTAAAACTAATAAAGTCTCTTAATTAGCCCCAGGAGAGTGTGTCGTGGTTCTGGGTTTTACAAGTTGGATGAAACATGAGCAAACAGGCATTTAGTAACTAACACAGTCCTTGTAGTTTATTAAGATTTTTTAAAGCTCAAAATTCTCTCAAGAGTCTCTTACAATCTTTTAATCTTTTGGAAAAAGTATAAATTAACTTAAGTAGTTTTAATAGTAGAGATCAACCGAAACCGCTTGTTTATAACCGCTATTACAGTTATTTTTTAATTGCATTTTTTCAATTGTGTTGAAACACAATCACAAAATATCCTTTTCACTACACAAAATAAGTGTTTCATCTATACTATGAATGTTTAATTCACAGTAGGGCTGGGCGATATAACGAATATTAGCGATAATATCTGAATAATTTTGACGACGATGTAAAATTTGAAAATATCGTGAACATCGAATATTTGAAATTCAAGCATACTTTCCCAAAAGAACGTGCAAAATATGGGCTGAAATATGTGCCACCAGAAACTGAATTTGAATTGCTAAAGTTGAATAATTGCATTGAATAACTGAATTTGAAAACATAATTTGAAAGTGAATTGTTTAATTTGAATCATTGCATTGAAAAACTATATAAACTATAATTACTATAATTTTAAATTGTATTTATTCAAAAACTGAATCTGAATTGTAGTCCAATAAAATGTGTCCAATAAAATTTGATCCTCACTGAAAATTTAACTCTCTATATATCTTCACATTCACTTCTCACAATTCAGATTCAGTTCTCAAATTCAATTTCGAGTTACTGAGACAGACATCTGGGTGATTGGAGGATGAAGGATGAGCAATCGAGCACAGATCATTAGCGCATAGGACTCCTCTTGGGTCAATCAGCACCTGTTTTGGAGTATAGTACGTACCCGCCATGAAACAAGAAGTGCTTGCCTTGCCGACCAGGGGGGCAGGGTTTCATATTTTTTTGAAGCATCCCTGGGCACCGCCTTTGTGCTAGCGGACCCCTACTTGCTGTTAGCATTCCATTCACTCCCATTCATTTTGGCGTCACTCTCATGTGTCATGAGAAATCGATTAGGACCCCGAGTGATCCCATTGGCTCAATGAACATTTAATGGGTATTATTTTTTTGCGCTTGATTACAATTCCTGCAAAATCGCGTTTTTATTTTTGTCGTTTGAACTTTGCTATAATGACCATTAATGTCAATGTAAATTTACACTGTTAATCTACATGATATAATATTGCAATTGCTTGTGCAGAACCGTGTTATTGTTATATTATATAAAGTACTATATTATATTGTGTAACACTAATATTATATTGATTTTACATAAAGTATGCCAGTTTGTCTTTGATTATTAAAGTTTTCATTTGATTGTCCGCCGGTTCCCGTCTCCTTCTTCCCGATAATTATGGAGTTTTTATTGTTACACAATTATAATATAATAACTCTACAGAGTTTTTTTTTATTTTTTTTTTGCATATAAATGTTCAAGCTATATGCACACTGTCAATGTAAGACATTTATAAATTTTTCGAAATACATAACATTTCAAAGAATCTTTACAGAAAGACATACTGTTGTGTATGGCAGATACTGCTTTTTGTGATCAGCCTCAAAAATCCCGATCGGAGCACCCCTACCTAAAACTGCTATTTGTGAACATACAGCAAGACACAAAAGGAAAGGAATTTATCAGAATCAGAAGAAGGGAGACCGATGAAATCAAACATAAACACAATTTAATTGCAGAAATCAAAGAACATCAGGTTTAACATAAGCATCATTTGTCAAACCCACCTGCTTGTACAGGAACCTATTGCCAATTTTAAAGAATTCAGAAATGAATTCAGTCCAATATACATTTGTTTGTGGTGATGATGGCATCCTCTAGCCTTCTCCCAAGATTGCTGGAACTAATTGCCCTCACATCTGCCACAAATTTGTTAAACATGTGTTTGTTCAAAATAGTAAGAACGGCTGAGGTGCTTCATGCAACAATCACTATCCAGTGTTTAACCTGTGTGTGCGTTCACACTGGTTCAGCCCTCATGTTTGGAAAAACAGCAGTTGTGTGATTTAAACAGGCGGGGTTGTCAAAATAGTTCATTGCTGAAGTGCCTGAACCTGCTCGTTTATACAGTAAAACTTGAAACAACAGCGGCTCCCAGAGGGAAACACTGAACATCAAACATATTGATAAAACAACATTTCCTATGTCTGAGAGAAAGTTTATATTTCAATCACTTATTTTAAGATCACATCTTAGATCAAATTTTTTTTAAAGTTAGACTAGATTTACCATTTAACATTGCAAAAAAATATATTCAAACATTCAAATTAGCAACAGTAATGGCCAGTCAGGCACCTTGTAACGCGCTATTCTCAAGAAGTGTGAACAAACGAACATAATACTCTGTTAGGTACAATAATTAGATAAATTAATTACATTTTGACGTCTTACCTGTCAACAGCATCCCAGAGCCGCTCTCCTCATCTGGTGCTTCAGTTGGACCGCTGTTCAGGACGGAGGCTTTTACAAGAGTAAATAAAACAGCTGTCCACAGTACTGATGCGAGCATCATTTCTGCCTAATTTATAAAGCCAAAAGACGGGCACTGTGGTTGTTCATCGCATTTTAATTGCTAAGAGGTTAATGAGAACCGTCTGAGGACGTTACTAATGTAGTGGCGCCTGTCTACCGTTGAAGTTTGACCGCTTTACCGACGCGCCTCAACGTCACTGTGCTCACCTTGGGAACACCGAGCGCTTGCGTTGCCGCAGAACACCTTCATCACCAGTACAGTATTTGCTCGAGGGGCTCCGCCCACACCCTCGCCACAGGCCAATGAAAAGCAGCATCTCAAGTCTCATTAACATCTCAGTGCTCGAGGAGGACTGTGCTTTCTTTTACTGTATGGGACTGTGCAGGACCATAGTAATTATGAAATAATCAAATAATGAAATTAAAAATAATAAAAAAAGTTAAAATAATCATAATACGCCACTTAATAATATAAAAATAACATAAGTTATGATATAGACTATATTACATATGACAATATACACATACGAGCGAGTGCTGAAGTGTTTTAGTGCAAACATGTTCGACTTGTGCTTTAGCTTATGTACAAATCTAGTTGAAATGTATGAATTATGAAATTACTTGTTATTATTCATTTAAAAGTCAATCTAAATAAAAATATCTGCTGGCAAATAAGTATATATATATATATATATATATATAAAAATAACAATTAATATTAACAATCTAAAATATATTCATCTAAATATTATTATTATTTAGACATTAGGCTGATGATACACAGGGCAACTTTTTTGGGCAAAAAGTTGCCCAGTGTATCTTTTTTGTTGTTGTTGTCTTTTGCATTTTATATGTTCAGCTTTTTCCATGACACAAATATTTTGTATTACCCAAAAAAAAAAAAAAAGATTAAATGAAGGCAACAATTTAAAAAAAAGTTTTATTTCCATATATCTCTCAATTCAGTGATGCATTTTCATACAAAATGTAAATGGTAGAAATGAGACTGATAAGAGTCAATGAGCGGAAATATATGTCATCATAGATCGATCATCAGATCACAGGAGTGAGGCATCTGTCGTCTCTGTGCATCGCTCCACTGTTTTCAACATCTCTTACATCAAACTGAGAAGAGAAGGGTCTTCTAATTTTCTCCCAGAAATCCAGGGCTAAGTGTATCAAAGATTCTTTCTAAAAAAAAAAAAAAATCACCAGCCAATTAACTCCTCACAGAAAAACATGGATGAAGGTATAAAATTTCCTACATGCACATACATATGACATCATAACATGCAAACATGACATCAGCCTCAGGCCAGTTGGACAAAGCGTACAGCACACTGACACAAACTAGTGCTGTAATAAATTTGGCACCTGGCATATATATGTGTGTGTGTGTGTATTTTTTTCTGTTTTTATTTACTTTTTTTTAAAGAGGAAAGGTGATGTATAAATAAAGGGAAGCCAAAGATCTATTAGGTTCACAACACTCATCTCCATCCCAAAACGGAAATGTTGGCCAAAAGTAGTAGTTCACTAAGACATCACATACTGTAAAAAAATAAAGAAATCAAATGTCTTTACATTAACCTTTCTTTTTGCGACAGGTTGCGTAACACAACATCAATTCCCAACCTATAGTCCAACCAGTGGGCTACAAATACCATTATATTAATTTTTATACTTTCAGAGGGCACATCAATATCAAGCACAATCAGCAATGCATCTGCATTAAAATCTGGCATTTTTAGGTGAGCTACTCTACACATCCTGTATATATAAAGATCTCTGTGAAGCAATGAATTGGTCCCATTGGTGCTAAAGCTAGTTTGTGTTGAGTGCAGGTAAAGCTACAGGATGAGGAGCAGTCCTAAAGTGTCATTTTGTTGCATAGCCCCACAGTACTTCAACAGTCAACCTTTTCCCTGCATTTAGGTTATAAAGCACAACAGTCGAGTTTCACGGGTAAAAATTCCATTCATTTTCTCCATAGCAACATTCTTAAGCAAAAATTCCTGGTAAAGAACTAATGTACCACTCATAATCCTGTGAAAAGATTTGCCAATCATGAAAATCGTGCAAGATATGATTCATTTATTTAGTTTTGTTCCAGTAGCTTTATTACCTAGCAAGTTTTATTTTTGTACACTGTTTTGCCTTAAATACATTTCTGCTTGAAATTCCCATAAAGACAATGAATGGTAAAACACTTCCAGAAGCAAGACCGTAGAAAACAGACAGCCACTGTTGCGCTCTATTGCAGGCTCACCCTAAAAATACCACCATGTAATAAACTCTTCAGACAGAAAAGACACAGCTGAAGTCGACAAACTGAAGACATGGGCAGGATCAGAGAATAATCCATATTCTAAATAAATCGACCTTAATTTAACTCTCATCAAAAACATTACAATATCTTACTACACTCTTAAAAATAAAGGTGCTTAAAAGGTTCTTCACAGCGATGCCATAGAAGAACCAAGCAGTTAAAGGTTCTTTAAGGAACCATCTCTTTCTAACCTTCTTTCGCCACAAGGAACCTTTAAACAGAAAGGCTCTTAAATGTTAAAGGTTCTTCATGGAGCCATTTAGACAAAAAAGGTTCTTCTAGGGCATCGTGAAGCACCTTTAATTGCGAGAAAACAACATATTCTCTATTTCAGATAGTTTGCACTGAATCTTTTGTGATTAAAAGATACAAGAGAAAAAGGACAAAGTGCTTCAAATCTGTCTCACCATCTTCCTCAATTACTGAAAAAGAAAGACATGAGCTCATGATATGCCCTCTGGAAACAACACTGACATCAACAGCAACCAACAAACACAACCTTTCAGTCTTCTATAACTCAACTGCATTACCTTTATAATATACAGTAGCATCTACAGTATCTCCCCCTGAATCATTTCAGTAACACACTCAGAAAAGACCGACATCATCAACATCCACCTAAACTTTACAACACTACAGTCTTTGTTTTGTGCAATCTCTTTCCTCAAACACATGCTCAAGTACATCTAAGAAACAAATATCAGTGACATTTAACCTACAGCGTACAGAATCTCTTCATTGCCTTTTTAGGCCAAATGCTTTGTAATGCATCACGCACCAATGTGGCAATAAAATCTCAAAGTTTAGGCACTTGGTATCTTACCCCTCGAGAGTAAGACAAGGATTAGACCTTACGTAATGTCCAGATACACTTGGATCATTTACAAGGTACAAAATGGAACACTGTGAAAAGATATTCAATCTACTGCAGTCTGATAGAAAAGTGAGTTTAATTTGGCCTTTTTTCAGTAGGTGGGAGCACACCGTCCGTTCCACTCAAGCTAGAGAAAGAAGTAGAATTACTGCAGCACAAACCTTAAGGTTGTGTGTCCACCAAATAGTTTTTAGCCACTGAAAATGCCAGCAACTCTTTTGAAAATTCCCAGTTGAGTGCTTCCATTGGTGCAGCATTTAGCAGCTTACCTGGTAGATCCAAGACGACTAAAATGTTACTTACTCAAGTAATTTTTTTTCATGTTAATGTTGTAATCTGTGGGTGTCAGACGATGGTTATTCAATTATTATACAAGTAGAATGTGATGGTTGGTTGGTGTTGTATTTGTCCTGCCCATCCTCTAATGGAAATAGAATGTTAACGTAAAAAGTAACAGTGATGCATGCTACATTTTACCCAAAGATGAACACTGTTCAACTCTCAACATCAAGAAACACTGAGCTTGGAACAGACGCTTGCTGCCACGTCACACTAAAACGTGGTTCTTCCACTGCGAACAATTGAAATGATATGCTCCATTCAGAAAAAAACTAAACGTTTTTGGTGGACACACTGCCAAAATCCCTAGAAATAACTTTTCAGTCATCGTGTCCTGTGCAAAAAGAACCTCTCAACAATCTCAACAAATCTCAACATCTAAAGGTCTAACTTTTTCCACACAACTGTTTTCACCATAGCTTGTGTTTTTGGGGGTCTTCCTCTCTGAGGTCTGAGGTCTCGATCACAATCAAAGCTGATGTGACCATCTCCCTGCATGTGACCCTTGTGGAATCAGCCCTAATGAAATTAACAGAGGTGGGGAGAGCCACTTGAGGCTAAACTATTCAGTTTGAAACCTATCAAGACCTCCAAGTTCTTTCCATCTGTGCCGCAACTTTCGCAAACAGTAGCAAGGACGTCTGTAAACAAGAGAAGAACACCTTTATAAAACCATATTGGCTCAAGCTGATGTTAAACAGTTGTAATAGTGTAAACTGCAGACAGAACTCTTGTTTCCCTCCAAAACTTGGCTCCTCCTCTTAGGGCAAAGATGATAAAACTCACGCTAGATTGAATCATGCTAACACCAGTCATCTCTCTCAGTCTCCTGGTAGCTTCCAGATGCTCTACCGCCCGACCCAGGCGCCATGTTTACTCCGAGGGAATAGTGATAACCGTTGGGAACTCCGCTCTGGCTGCGCGACAGCAGCGTGGAAGTGTGGGCCGCACCTGATGAAGTGTGGACGATGGAGGCTGCAGTCCTAGGGGAGCGGCCTGTGCAGTACGTGCTCAAGGCATCGTGGAAGTCATCCGATTCAGACAAGTGCGAGTCTTGCTGGGGGGGACCTAAGTTGGGGTCAGAGCCGATACGAGTGACAGGCACAGGAGATTGGCGGTGGGTGCTACCACTGAGTAGGGCGTCGTGCTCTGACAGGCCACGACTAAGGCGAGTGGGGCAGGGCCCTGTAGACTGGACAGTGTTGAGCTGGACTGGAGAGGAGTTGGCAGTCTTGTAGGCAACAGCGGGCCGAGGGGTAAGGGGCGTTTGTGGGAGCTGTCTACGCCCGCGGCAGGGTGTGCTAGTGCCTGAGGTATGAACGATTGAAGTTCCTTTAGCAGTGTTAACTCCCTGAAACACAATGGAGAGAAGAGAAAGAGTAAGTCATTACCACACAGCAAAGTACAGAAGCTAAAGCGACTGAGGGAATCCACCGGACCTGTTTAAGCCTGTTTGGGTCATGGGGTTCTCCTGGCGATGTGGATCTGCTAGGCCCGGCGGACACGCTGTGGCCTTGTTCATGGCTGCCGTAGCGGTCGCAAGAGTAGTATCGCTGCTTCCTTTCCACCGCTGAGGATGAATGGTGCTTCCTCTCGTGAGAACGGCCGCGGTCTCGCTCCCGCGCTCGTTCCCTAGGCAGTGGCTCACTGTTTGGATCTGCTGTTGTATATAAAAATACATCACACATATTAATCAGCCATGTCCTATTCACAGCTAAATTGTGCATTTTTTTTTTGATGTTCAAATATGATGTTCTGTGGCTCTTTTAAACCTTTCTTGTTTTAGTGTTGTGACAGGCTCAACATAGCAACAGTGGCGTGAGAAAGTTAAAGTGGGACTGTCAGTGAAACAAATGAGCGGGATCTGTTTGCCCAACAAATGGAAGACAGAGAGGGGTACTTAAAAATCAATCATTATTTTTGTGGTTGTTTTGTGATTTAAGTAGTGCAAAAATTAAAACAATTTAAATAAAAATAATTTACTATATCTATTAAATGACATATACAATCTACTGTTCAAAATATAAAAAATATATTTTTAATTTTTTTGGAGCAAAAAGTCTTTTATGATCACCAAGGTTTTATGTATTATATATAAAACTGTAATACTCTAAAATATTATTACAATTTAAAATAATCATATTCTATTTTAATATATTTTAAAATCTAATTTATTCCTGTCATGACAAAGATGAAATTTTGGGTTGTTTGTTTACTCAAAAATGTGTAATTTCAAATGAAATTAAATGATTAATTATTGTTTTCTAATTTTCTCTGCTTATATCCTCCCCCTATAAATGAATGTAACTATACACTGGGGCCATTTAACTGGTCTGTAAACATTAGACACTGCTGCCCGACACCAACCCAAAACCACTATGAACTCAAAACACCAGAGGGCACTTATACATCACCACAAAAGAGCTGGTGACTTGTGTGTGTGAATGTGTGGGCCCTGCATTTTGGTGCTGTTGTGATCTTTGACTACAGAGAAAACAAAAACATGTAGAGGAAGATGTATGTGGGTGTCTGTATGTGCTTGAAATCCGAGTACAAACACACCCAACTAAAATGAGCTTTCACTGGACTGATATATTGCTCTGTTTCAGCTCAGTCAAAGCTGACTGATCTATTAACAGCAGAGCAAGACTCCAGCTGAGAAACATGTTTGTGTTCCAGTGTTTCTAAGAACAGAATGAGAGGAGCAAGAAAGAAAGAGAATCTTGTAATAAAGAAATAATTGGTGGTTCATTTTGTCATCCCGAGAGCGCTCTCCTCGTGAGCAACCACAAGTTGCTTTCTCCGACTGCTGACTTTTCCCAGTCATGCCACAAACTGGCCAAGAAACAAAAATCAAAAAATCAATCCGTTCAAAGGCGCATTTTCTAGTAATGGTCTGTAAGCCCCACTCGAAGTCAAAGAGAGAGGTTGACAATGTAAATCCTACACCAAAGTGTTTCAGAGAGCAATTAAGAGTTTTTTCCTCGATAACCTGAACATTGTAATCCTTAAAAGAATTTACATCAGTATGCTAAGCAAAAGAAGCTGTGATTTTCAACTAATACTTTTCTTCATAATCCTTAAAGGGGGGGTGAAATGCTATTCCATGCATACTGAGTTTTTTACACTGTTAAAGAGTTGGATTCCCATGCTAAACATAGACAAAGTTTCAAAAATTAAGTTGTACGTTTGAAGGAGTATTTTTGTTCCAAAAATACTCCTTCCGGTTTGTCACAAGTTTCGGAAAGTTTTTTCCGTGTATGGCTCTGTGTGACGTTAGATGGAGCGGAATTTCCTTATATGGGTCCTAGGGCACTTCTGCCGGAAGAGCGCGCGCTCCCGTACAGCGAGGCTGAGCACAGACAATCACTGATCAGAGCGAGAGCGTCGCGAAATGTCACAAAAGGAGTGTGTTTTTGGTTGCCAGGGCAAGACAACCCTGCACAGATTACCAAAAAAAAAACAGCATTAAGGGACCAGTGGATGGAGTTTATTTTTACAGAGCATCAACGGAGTTGTGCAAGTGTTTGTGTTTGTTCCCTGCATTTCGAAGATGCTTGTTTTACAAACAAGGCCCAGTTTGACGACGGATTTGCGTATCGTTTATTTCTTAAGGATGATGCAATCCCAACGAAAAAGGGTCACGATCGTGTGTTGGAACCGCAGGCGGTGAGTAAAACTTCTTAAAATATCTCTGCCTCCTTGTTAGTGCGTCCCCTCCCATGCTGGAGACCCGGGTTCGAGCCCCGCTCGGAGCGAGTCGTTGCTGCTGCTGCTCTCGTTCAGCTTCAGCCTCGGGATCTGATTCTGGATCATAAATAAACAGCTGAATCTGACTGTTAGGCCGGTGACACACTGGCTGCGTGGCGTGATGCTGCTGTAAGGGGAGACCGTTGACAGACCAGGCTCATGTCTTCATTACAACAATATATACTTTTTTTTACACACCTACACCTACGCCTACTGATAAAGGACACCGTCAAAAGTATTGACGGCAAAATAGATTATGTTTGACAGGTGCAATATTTGAAAATCGATAATTTTTTTTTTTTTTTTTATTACATTTATATCTGAATTTATGTCAACCTATAGACTTTCAAATATCAAAATATCAGGAATTCATATGTATTTGTGTACAAAATGACATTTAAACACATTTTCCTATTATATTTTGCCTGGAAAAGCTTCCAACACGCGCCCGTGTCGCGGTAAAAATAGGCGTCGGTTCTATTTCTAGCAAGCAAGCGTTTGCCGCGTGGCTCGAGCCGCGCCTGAGCAGGCGGTCTGTATGCTCTAACCTGTTAACATGGGAGCCGAATTAAAAACCGACACACCACGCGGCTGAGACGCTTGCACCACGCATCCAGTGTGTCGCCGGCCTTAGCCATGGTTTGTTTTGGATGATAGTTTTTCCCTCACGGTAATGTCACAGCTTCCACATGCTCTCAACGCAAAAGCCTACTGGCGCTCGTGATTCTTTAGCTCCGCCCACACGTCACGCCTCCAGCCGGTCGTGTTTTTCCGGGAAAAATCGGTACAGACTATCTTTCTCTTATGAATATAATAAAACTAAAGACTTTTTGGAGTTATGAAGGATGCAGTACTACTCTATAGGTAATCAAGATTAACAGGAGATTGAGTGAAAACGAGCATTTCACCCCCCCTTTAACATACTGTACCTATATATAATAAATGTCACATTTTATACAAAATTAATAATATAAATAATAATATAATATAATATAATATAATATAATATAATATAATATAATATAATATAATATAATAGTGCCGTTCAGAGCTCATGAACCCGCCGAGAGCAGCCTCACCTGGGTCAGTTCTAATGAAACTTGCCGCTGACTCTGATGTTTCTTAAACACAAGATATTAGTCATTTTGGGTAAATCTATCAGGTATTCATCTATTATTTTTTCCAGAACAAATAGCTTTGAGTGAGGAACAAATATAATTTTTATAGTGAATATGTGATATATATATATGTTATATGTATATAGTGAAGAATGAATGCTGTATTATATGCAGTATAATATTTTTTTTTCTGTACTTTAATACTCAAACATTCCTTTGTTACTAGTTCTAAAGTGACATTAAGATGCCCCCCACCCCTAATAACTATAGTTTTTATTGGAGAACATTCAGTTCTTTAAATTCCAAATCACTGCTTCTGTTAACAATATAGTAAATATACATTATAGTTACTGTTCTGCTAATATTCTATAGGGGTCTTTTAAATATTGTTAAAAAAGGTAAGACAACTAAGACGAGAGAGATCCACTGTTCTAGGTGGTTGTTTACTAGCCCATATTAAACAGGTCCACTCTATGGCATTTCTGTGCTCTGTAATATTCCTCATTTTCTTTCACATGGATGTGATGAAAGGCTTAAAAGAATGAATGAGAAAGGAAAATCGAGCCCACCTGCAGGGGGAGGCTGCTCCTCGTTGATGGCTCGATCCAGTGATTTGTGCTTCTTGTCTCTGCGCCGCTGGCAGCGGTGATGATGATGGTGATGATGATGATGAGCTCTCTCCCTCTCTCTCTCCTGAGTGAGGGTCTGGCCCGGAGCCATCTTGGGCCTCTCCAGGTCATAATCGCTCAGATTGACCTCTCGCACCCCTCTCTGAGGATTCAATGAGGACGTAGACCGCCGCATGGGACTCACGTCTGCGATAGGCTGTGTGGTGGAAATAAAGCGAGTTAACGTGTGAAAGACGAAGAAAGTTGATGAAGGAGAGGACACATGTCTAGCACAGAACTAGAATGACAAGAGTCTCAGAGCACTAGACCTGTCACAACAGACACACAAAACCAGCTGAGCATGAAAACACACTTCCACTGAAGAGCGACGTTCAGCCCGCTCCTGCGGACACACGCACGCATCGGAGAACAGTGGAACACCGTCACGCTCGATGCAAACACTCTGCTGTTTGAATGCTGTCATCGAATCGTCTCTTACACACGGACTAGGCGGCTGGAATAGTTGCTGCATGAACTATCCACAGCCAAGCAGCGGTCACTGATCTATAAAGAGTCACTGGTGCTTGTTTAGCTTAACTGTTGCTGTTAATCTCTAGATACTATACAGCAGGTATACATGTGTATTTACAATATCAAAAAGATATTCATTAAATGTTAAATTGTAACTATAGTTTAGATTCATTAGAGAGTCTGTGACCACTCCTTGGTGATGACTGGAATTTTACCTTTGTAAGTCTTCTACAAAAACTCATTAGTGCCACTCAGTGGCAAAAGTGTTCAAAACCTCTAAGAAGCAGTGCGTCCCCTCCTCTCACAGTTTAAACAGCTTGAAAAGTGTATTTTTGAACTGCTCAAAGTCCATACGAATCAATCCACTGAATATGGAATATGAGGTTTTCAGTGGTTGATTGTAAAATCATTAGACTGATTCCCCCCTTATTCCCCCAATTGCAATTTCTTTTGAAAGAATTAAATACTTTTATATAGCAAAGATGCATCAAATTGATCAAAAGTGAGTGTAAAAACATAATTTATTATTATTATAAAATAAATGATGTTCTTTTTAATTTTCCATTAATCAAAGAACAAAGTTATTTTACATTGCAATAATAATTGATAATATTACTGGTTTTACTGTATTTTTGATCAAATAAATGCAGCCTTTGTTAGTATAAGATACTTCTTCCAAAACCTTTTTTTTTTAATCTTTAAACAAACATTAGTGTATATGAGATATTGATAATGTATATGGCTGAAAGATATGTGAAGAGAGGACTGCACTAATCAAAATGATACACAACCCACTAAATGAAACACACTCATACTTACAGTTAGCACCAAACGACATCCAAGATAAAATAAGCACCACATTTACTTGCTTTATATATTCCTATAACTAAACTGTGGTTAATCTATTCTATTAGTAAAATAGTTACCCACAGTGATGACCTACTGTACTATAAATGGCTTTTGTAGTGCATGTTAGTTTTGTGTTTACCTCACAAGGCTAATATGAACTGTGGTTATACAAGTTTATTGGTATCCTAAAAGAGTGTGAACTCTGAAACAGCTGGAATGGATAAAGCACACACAAGCCAACATAGAAATGGTGTGGCTGGCAAAGAGAGATAGAGGGACAAAAAGAGAGTAAGGGAGAGTGATTGCAGGTGGAACACTTGTACATACTGCTAGATACGTTCCGGCGGTGTGGCGTAAGTGGCTCCGCTGTTGGACGGGAAGAGGAAGAGGACACATAGGTGAGGAGAGCAGGGCACACAGCTGTGGCACTAATGGACACAGTAACAGAGTGAGACAGGAGGAAAGAGATCACAAAAGAGAGACAGTAAGAACGAGTGATGTGTATGAAATATCTGGATATCAAGGTCCAGTATGGTCAGAAAACGGGTGCCTAAACAAATTAGGGATGGTGGATTAGAGATTGTGTTGAAATAAAAGGTGGAGAAATGAGTTCAGTGAGTTTGATGTTATAAAGACTGTCGGAGAGAAAGAAGAGACAGACAAGACAGGACAGGACAAGACAAGACAGGAAGAGACTAAAGACAAGACATTATAACAAGGATGCTAGAGACTGTGTGGGTCTATTAGCGATGTGGCAAAAATATCAAATCAAAAGAAACCAAGTATGTACACAAATAAATTTACATTAAAAAGCAACATCAAATAATTTCACAGGTTATAAATACAACAATTAAATTTTGTTGTTGTTGTTTCTAAAAATAAATTACATTTGAAACTTATTTGAACAACTTAAACTTAAATAAGAAAATAAATATAAATAAAATGTAACTAAAAAAATCTGAAAAAATAAAGCATAAATATAGTATATACACATATAACACAAACATTTTTAAATAGTGCAAACTTATTAAAATAACAAGAACAATAAGGTGGGAAACAAACTTTTACTAAAATCTAAATAAAAAACTGAAAACAAATGAAAGCTTATTCAAAATATTAATAAATACTATAATACTACATAAAAAATACTAAAAGAACACTGAAATTCAATAAAGCGTATATCTACATTATAAAAAAGGTATGTAAAGATGTAAATAAAACAAAGATTACAACAAGAAAATTTTTCAAGAAAACAGTGTCTGTGCTGTTTCTTTGTAATTAATTGTCAAATATTCTAGCAAATTCTGAGTGAAAGTTGTTTCTGCACCATATTTTCAGTGCAATTTAAATTAAATTAAAGGATTTAATTACAACAAAGAAAAAAAATAAAACATTCTTATATAGTTCTGTATACTATATTTCTATACTGTATGTAGACTTTGCACTGTCCCTTTTCTCACTCACACACACACACACACACACACACGCACACACACACACACACACAAACTGAACTGAAGAGAATAAATGTGTCTCTCAGTGGAGATTGGAGTATACAGTAAATTAACCTCATCTGACTTCCTCCAATTCATTTGCTTGAATTCCTCACCTCCTCTCTGCATTTATTAATACACCCTCCCAATTGCCTCCATTCATCTCTTCTCTCATACAGTTCCCCATTCACTACTCTTCCCTCTATCTGTGCACAGACGTCCTCCAGCAGCCTTTTTCTTTGCAGGAATTAATTTAGTCAGAATAAGAAACAGGCTGGGCAGCAGTTATTTTCAACTCCCACCAGAATGACCTCATATGGCCATGATGGATAGGAGATTTTTACCTGAAAGCCAGCGTTGAGTCTGGGCATGGAGGCAGCTCTGCCGTGACCCTCCAGCACAGGATACCCGCCCACATCAGAGTCATTCTCCATGTCAGTCATCTCAACAAATTCCTGCAACACACGCAGAGCCAGACAAAACAAACACTGTTTAACTGACCTGTAAATGTCTGCCACACGTAACTTAAACAGGAATCACTAGTAGAGGTCAAATCACCTGAGATCTGTATGTGTTTGGCACATCTTCCGACTGGCCCCGTTGGAGAGGCCTTCTGTTTGCTTCCTGTGTGACTTCCTGAGGTATGTCTCCCGATGGAGATTTTTTCATGGCACTGCTCTGGCTTTGTCTGTGACATGCATACAGTACAATAAAAATAAAAAATGTAATGTAAAGTGTAGTACTATAAAGACCAGAATGGTAGAACACTCACACTGCATCCCCGTTGGTCAGGTTCAAGGATGTGGGCGGGGCATCTGGCTGTGGTGTGGTATCTGATTGAGAAGAGGGCGGGGCTTTCAGCACTAGTGGCTCCTGGTCGTGCAAGTGTGTGAGAGGAAGCATTGGTCTGAAGAGAACTCCAACTTTACTCTAAGGGACAAAACGCAACACTTTCAGAAGGACTACATTAAAAATTAATAACTTATATTATTTAATCTACATCTAATAATTAGAATTCTAGAGATTAATGTAGTTATTTGTAGTCCCTCTACCTGTGTGCCTGGTGCAGCCTGCTGCTGTTGGAGTCTTTTGGCTCGGTTCTGCTTATAGTAGTCGAAAATCATGAGAGCTGCATAGACCTTCCCAACAGTCAATTCATTATCTAAGAGAGTGAAATGCACATGAAATATCAAATGGACAGAAGTGCAGGGAGAAAACCGATGTCCACTAGGTGGCACTGAAAGCTCAGAAGTCACAAACATAACCAGGGCGAATAACTCCAATGAAAAATGTAATCAATCCTATTAATGAAAACTCAAACTCCAATGAGCATTTAATTAAGATTCCATATTCATTTTAATTGCTTTCTAAACCAAAATCAACATTACTTTAGCAAGAGTTTCTAAATGCAGGGCTTACGTTTATGAGGTGTCACCAGCAGGTCCACTGTTTTTGAAGACAAGTTAGTCCAAATTTTATTTATCTCCTTCCTTAATTCGGCATCACAAAGCCTCTGAGCCAGAACTCCTACAAAAAATACACAATTTTAACAGTATCAATCACACTTTATTTTATGATCCAATTCTAGCTATTATTAAATCATCAACTTTTACCTTGAAAAACTCCTAATTTGCTGCTTATTAATAGTTTCTAAGGCAGTTGTCAATTTTAGGTATTGGTAGAATATGATTATGCATAATTTGTGATTTATAAGTACTAATAAACAGGCAATATGTAATTAATAGGCATGCTAATAAGCAACTAGTTAATAGTTAGAACTGGTTCCTATACTAAAGCATTACCACAATATCTAACAGTCTTTCATAATTCTTATCCTTAATATCCCCACATGAGAATTATTTTTTTTTTCAAGCTGGATGTTATCTTATACTTTAATCATATTTTGCACCAAGTAAAAGGTTAAATAAAAGTCAAAGTCAGCAGGGAAAGCATCATTCAATTAACTTGTAACACTTTTAAAGATGGTGGAGTGTTAAATTAAATGAGGCTGATGGAACAGAGCAGTGACTGGTGAAAAGCGCTGCTGGAGCAGATGGACAGTTCAAGGAGCTTTTGACAAATGCCAGTGACTGGTCCTGAGGGCTCCAAGCGGACACTCACCTGATGCCAGTTTAATCTCCAGGGCGGTCCGGATTAGTGCCATTAAAGTGGAGGTAAAGTGAACCGTACTATCTTCAGCTATGGGCATGTTCATCCTCACCAACCGCTGTGGAGTCACGGACAATGATAGTTTGTGATTAATATCACACGACTGCAGGATACGGAAATGATCATAACAAACGACAGGAGAAATTTGCATGCTGAGGGAGAGTAGCGACTTGGTCTGTGTAATTTCCCTTTCATCAATAGTCATTTCCCGAACTCTCATCTCAGCACACAAATTGTCTCTTCAGGACATCTAAATGAGAGGATGAAGAGAGTGTGTTTATATTTCATGCAGAGGATAAGTGATGTTGGAAATGGAAGATGTTTTTCCACATTTCTCCAGTTAGCAGACAGTAAAGCTGTTTTTGTTACACTGAGAACAGTGTGAGCTTTAGCCATTATTGGAGGTTCACAGGTCTCTCAGTAAATGCAATTATATAAACAATCTTAAAATGATTATGCTTAATAACCTGACAATGTATAAGATCATATTAATACTTTGAGCTTTTTGTGTGTCTTTCAGCAGGTTTAAGCAAAAACTGCTGAGACTTCAATTGGGACTTTGAAAAATCTAATTTATAATATTTTTTATCCTTTGTTTTTGAGGTCTCAGTAATAAATATTTGACAGTTTGCATGGGGGCAGCTATGACTACTGTCCACATAGAGAATGCAAATGCACTAGTTCATGTGCACTGAACTGTAAGCGATGACCTTCAGAAAGGATGATGACCAAAGAGCGAGAAAAGATAACATGCTGACCAACCAAAACCAAAAGCCACAAATGCACCAACCACAAAAAGCCAGAGTAGAGGCTTCACACAATTAGCATTAAGAATTAACTATAGTGTTTAAAAGAAAAAACAGATGCAAAATAAACAGAGAATGGATCTGTTTCTGTGATGTAGCATGAAGGAGTGTAACATCATGCACAGGGACAATGCTCTGCCTTCATCAAAGTACGAAGGCCAGCATAGACATCTTTCCACAACAACTACCAATGAAAAGGGGAATGGACGCTCCACTGAGCACACATCTACAGCAAGCTTTCTTTCTTTCCTCCCTGTTGATTCAGTGCTCTGAACTCAGGGGAAGTGGGGGCTTGTTCTATTTAGAGCTTGCAGGAGAACGTTGCATCCTCAAGCCTTCACGCACACAGACTGTGTGGCCTCAAAGAGTGGCTCGGCAGACAGACACGGACGCGCATCTCTTGAACGTTACCCATTCAGACAGCTGGAACAGGGTGTGTAAACTTATTGACTCGGAGGCAGCTCTCAAAGTGGCAGAACGGCCTACGACCAAAACAGGCAGCCCTGTACCATCTACGCTTGAGATTCAGTTTTTGATATATTTAGATTTTTCACTTCCTTATTTTCTTTTATACAGTAAAAGACAAAGACTGCAACAATTTTAGTACTGCTGCAGATGAAATTGAGTGCTGACTGTGTAGCCTATTTATTCTGCTGTGTACCTTTGTTCTGTTTTGAAATCTACTGAGCTGCCTATGTAGACAGAATTCTCAGGGCGGTCTCAAGACAAAAAGTTTCTATCAACACTAGTGAAAAATAAATAATCTAAAATGTATTTGAAATAAATGTGTTTCATGCTAAGCATACAACAATCACATGTACATATTTATGTGCTCAATAAAGTACAAATACCTTGCAATTGCACTTTTAGCAAACTAAACTGGTATACTTAAAGTCTGCTAAGTTGGAACAACTAATTTTTTGTTAATTAATTCTTTAATTGTATGGAAGTCCAACTATATAAAGATTATATAATCTGCATCAATAGTGACATTAAACACATTTTAGTCTTAATATTAAGAAATGTGCATTGTGCACAAGTAGTACTCCAAATAAAGTTTAGTTATAACTTTTAGTAAATATGCTAATGGATTTGAACTATATATATTAGTGTGAAATAAATGTATTTTTATTCTAGGGAACTCTATAGTTTTTATTATCATCCATCAGTGAGATCAAAAGGCACAAACGAAAAAAAAAGAGCACAATACAAAGCCACACACAAAAAAACACTTATACAATTAGAGCACTGACTGACAGCCACATCAGCCAATGAGAGGACAGAGGAGGAGCTAAGGAACAGTCAGGGGGTGGGATCTACCTTATAGGCGATTCTTGGAGGACATTTCTTTCCCAAACCTAGTGGAGGGGACATGTGGCGAAGCATCTCGTACATATCGAGGTAGGATATGCGTCCACTTCACAGGGATGAGTTCAAAGGTCACACAGGCAACAAAAAGGAGAAGGAAGTAGTAGTGGGGAACATGAAGAAAATGTGAAGTGAATGAAAGAAAGGATAAAAAAGGAACAAAACATTGTTATCAAGGATTCTGAAGCAAGGTATCCGATACCATCCAGTCTCAGAAGGACGGATGGATCACGCCTGCTTTTAAAGCTACAGGCTACCAGTGGATCCAGGGATGAAGAACATGGCATGATGGGATTGGGCTGCAGTCTGGAGCTTCTGTCCTTGCATGCTAGGATGCACCATGGCTAACCAATCAGATACTCAGGAACAAAGCTAACATTTGGTCTAATTTTAAGCAGAGCAAATAAAAGCTGCTCTGGTGCATCAATATTTATGATAAGTGAACATATGGGATTAGTTTGGGATGAGGGATTCAGCATTTGGCTTTGTTTCCTGGTTACCATGGTTACCCATATTAAAATTAGTAAGGAAAGAGGGGGAGTATAATCCAATCAGACATTAGCACTTTCAGGCATTTATTTTTCACAGCACCGCCCCCTAAAGGGAAGGTGTGTTTTCAAACCTTGTATGCCACCCTATTAGGGCACTTCTTTCCTAAGCCAAGAGGGGGCGAGATTACACGCAACAAATTGTACATATCCATATAGTGTATCCTTCCACTGCAAAAAATAAGATATGGGTTAAAAAATAGAAAGAGTTCAATACATTTTTCCACATTCTGTCAATATCTAAAGACGTCATGCTTATTGAGATCTCAGCTGTGTGTTTTCAAGTTAAAAATGGATTACACTGACAGAGAGGATAGGCTTTAAATCCGTTCTGCTCAAGATAGACTAAAAGTGGATGGCATGCAGAGGATAAGATTTGCATTCCTCAGCATAGACAAAGCTTGAGGATTTGATGTTAACCATGGTCACAGAGTAAAATGGGATTCTTGTGACTTAAGGCTCTGAGTAAATCAGACACAGTGCCAGTGGCGTACCCTCTTAAGCTGGCGTCTTTCAACCACTTAGTCTCGAGCTGTCACATTTTTTTCAAAGTGGCACTAACTGCCAGCGACACCGTGGAGGAGTGATACTCACCAGGCGGCAGGGTCGTACTCAGCCCAAACACGGATGAACTCGTCGAGGTGATGAGGCCCAAGAATAGAAGCGTCACGTGTCAGGTACTCAAAGTTATCCATGATGACAGCGACGAACAGATTCAGCATCTGATGGTTGTAGGATAAAGAAAGAATTATGTAAAACAGGAGAAGAAATCTCAATAAAAAATATATATAGTTTTAGTATAATAACAGATTGATTTAATTTTTTTATTTTTTCAAGTGGTGTCTTATTGGCTAGGAAGTTTGTTATAGTTACTTATAGGAAGTTTGCACTCATGAAAGTTACAACACTGTGCAATTTAATGTTTTGTGCTTCATTCATGCATATACATTAGAGGTCAACACTTTGGTTAAGTTTTAATTTATTTATTAAAAAAAAAAAATTCAAAAGAAAACGCTTATGCTCACCAAGGCTGCATTTATTTGATCAAAAATACAGCAAAACAATTATATGAAATAGTATTACAAATTATAAAGCTGTTTTCTATTTACCATATTTTCTGGACTATAAGTCACACTTTTTTCATAGTTTGGCTGGTGCTGCGACTTATAGTCAGTTGCGACTTATTTATCAAAATTAATTTGACATGAACCGAGAGAAATTAACTAAGAGAAATGAACCAATAGAAAACATTACCGTCTCCAGCCGCGAGAGGGCACTCTATACTGCTCAGTGCTCCTGTAGTCTACACTGAGCAGCATAGAGCGCCCTCTCGTGGCTGGAGACGGTAATGTTTTCTCTTGGTTCTTGGTTCTAAATAAATGCGACTTATAGTCCAGTGTGACTTATATATGTTTTTTTCCTTATCATGACGTATTTTTGGACTGCTGTGACTTATACTCAGGTGCGACTTATAGTCCGAAAAATACGGTAATCCAATTAAAAGAAGTAATTTATTCCCTGTGATGGCACTGCTGAATTTTTAGCATTAGTCATTCAGAAGACTTTTTTGAATTTGTGTGATTTGTTCCACTAACCAGGAAGGAACAAAGGAAAATGAAAGAAACAAAGTAGAAGTAAGCGAAGTCACTGCCACACTCTTTTCCAGAATATCCAGAGTCACGGTCACATGGCCTTTCACTCAGACAAGACAGCATAATTTCATGCCAACCCTCCCCTGTAGCACTCCTATAACATAAAAATAGAAAGAGTCAGAAACTTTAGATTCACTTGCACTAATTTGTAACAGTTGTGCGAGCTAATATTTTAAGACCACTGAACAGATCAAACATGACCTTACCTGAACAACAACATGAGGGCCTGAAAAAATGTTTGGAAGTTATTATGGATGTTGATAGCTGACTCCTCGGACAACATGATGTTGCCAAACACCTGACCATAGAGAGACAAGCACATCAGCATTCTAATTTTGGGTACATTACAAAAAATGCAAGTATTTTTGGTGAAGATGGGCTGAGAATTACATAGTGCAGTGTGTGCATTTTCCTATTGAGGCTGCATGAAAATACCTGCAGGGACTGTGTCAATAATACAGACTGCCTGGAGGGTATGTGACAGTAAGCATCTGCAGTATTAACAAGGCCACATACACATTTTCCATAAAGTGTGACTTGCTTATGAATTTTTTAGCTTTATGTCAGACAGCAGACATGCACACAAACACACCGACTCACTCAAATCTACAGAGCTGCAATGCACTGACAGACAGTAAAACAAATCACAATAATCTGTCAGCCACATACATTACAAAAGCAAATCCATGGATGGACAGTCTTATTAAGTAGCATCAATATAGTAATAAAAATAATAAATTTATACACTTTTCTGCCACAAATGATGCATATTAAACCCAGTGCTGAGAGTGCACTTTTTTATTCTGGAAATAACTGACTTGTCTGCCATTTCGTAAAAACGTTCTGTCTTATGTACAATTATCTTGTCATAATCTTCTAAAGGCGAGTACACTTTGTAACTTTTGCACAATATATGCAAGGAATACCAGAGAGGGAGCATTTACACCAAAAATAATCTTAAATAAATACATGATTGATTGATTGAATGAATGGTTTTATTGACCCCAAACTATTAAAACAGCATATCACATAATATATATAAAGCCATATCATGGCTTTAATATGCTTACAGTTCAAATCATACTAAAAAAGTACTAGACAGTTTGCAAAAACTGTTTCAAAAGCATGTTTTATGCTGAATGATGAAGCAAACATTGAGTTGGCAGTAAGAGTTCCAAGCAAACAGTTGATTACATGGCTTACTGATGATGTTGCTTCACCAGTCTTACAGGATACAATTAGCATTGATTTACAATGCAGTCCTAATCTACTAGATGGCAGACACCATCATTTCCAACACAATCTAGGAGATTGCCTGTGTGTCCTTAAACGTGCAATCAAACTTATAGATGAGATCCAACCGAAAGACTGGAACAATGGCTCCTTTTTCATAAAGCCTATAAAGCTTTCCAATGAAAAACACCATCTGCCCATGCAAAACAGCCTGTGCTTTTTACAGATGACTGTGGTCATTCAATAAGCCCAAGATCAATAATCTATCACGTTTAAGCTGTAAACGTTAAGGGAGATGATTGTAGCATCTGTGGTGATGAGATCTCAGATGGAAAGGTTGCATGAAGGGTAACATTTATGAGAGTTTTTTTTGCTGGATCTCACCTGCATCCCAATGATGGCGTATATGAAGAAGAGCATTGCAATGAGGAGACACACATACGGCAGGGCCTGAGGACAAAATACAGTTATTTTACAGAACAAACAATCGTCTTGAATTGCTGAGAATGTTGTCTAAGCTGTCCAAGTAAAGTCAAAGGTCAATTTCTGACCTTAAAGGACTGAACAAAGGTCCAGAGCAGGATGCGAATGGTGTAGCCCTGTCGTAGTAGTTTAATGAGACGGGCGGCCCGGAAGAGTCTCAGGAAACTCAGATTAATCCTCTTATCCTGGATACAAAGAGAAGCAAAAATAGAGATCAGAGACGGATCGCTGGAACTGTATTTAAACCCGAGACAAGGACACATCCTTAAGCCATCAAGGCCTCTGTTGAATTTGTTAAGTTTATTGATAAGGTATTAAAACTAGTTAGTAACATGCAGGACAATGTTGTTCATAGTCAGGTAATGATGCATGGATATTCTTGCATGAACATGCTTTTAAATAGAAATAAACAAATTCGTTAGGGATGGGCAGTATGACCACAGTAAGATATTATATCACCGCAGGTTTATTATTGGTAACGAAAAAATAATAATAATAAATTGAAATAAAACACATTTTAACATTAACATGTTAAAAAACCTAGGGCCAGGTTTACTAATAACTTGCACCAGCGCAAACCATCTTTTGGCGTTAAAACATTACTTGTCAGGATTTACTAAAAACGTGCAGAGAAGAATTAGTGCTGAAAAGGCGTGGACAGTTATTTTTGCACCTGATTTTGCACTACACTTGGTATTTTGCATTAGTCGATATGAAATGAGATGTTGCGTCTGTGTTCTTTCATTTGCGTGTTGCCAGCAAATCATCCACAGAAATTTCCACGCCCATCAGCGCTGTTTTGAAATTGCCCTGTTTAGTAAATCTGGTCCCTATTTTTTATTTAAATTTTAACATTTTAAATTTTCTTTCAAGCTGAAGAACTAAAATAACTTAAATAAGGCTAAATAAAATAAAACTATATAGACATAATTAATAAAACAACTTGAATGAACTAAAATTAAAATAGAAAATCCAAAATAGTTTAAAATATTAACATACAAACATTAACAACATGTAATAGTTGATCAACGATTAAATATTGCTATCAAAGTAACAGTATAATTCTACATAGTTCACAAATGAAAGATACTTTATATATATATAAAAATCTGTTCATCACTGTGAATAGATCTTTCATACCAAAAACAACAATAACAACAAAAAAAAAAACACTTTGCATCTCAGCATGGTGCTAGATTGAACTGAGTCTGATCCCAGCAGCTATAAAGACGAGCATTCAAGATTAGAATAAAGAGGTTTGACAGGAGGAGAGGTCTGGACAGAGACAGGCAGTGCAGGAGCGATGAAGCCACTTACCGTCTGCGCAGTCCATTGGGAAAAGGAAGGGGACAGGTGCCAACAGAGATTTAGCATGGAAATAAGAGTCACAGTGAAATCGTTAGGAGAGGCCGGAGTCCGTCTCTGATGTGCAGAGACGCAGCTGTCAAAACTCGTTGGTAGAGATCCCCAGATTGTCATCTTCAGCAGACGATTTGCTCTTACAACATGTTGAATGATTAGGGCTGAACCAAATTCATCTGAAATCATCTAGTGCAAAGGTTGCATTGAGCTAAATGTGGTTTAAAAGTGCCCATATTTTAATCAAGATGTATTATATTTACCCTAATACTGTAATGCAGTGCTATTGTAGAGTATTATATGTATAGAAAAAGTTCATAGCAAAAGTTCATAGATTTATTTTTTTTTTAATCCATGAGTTTTGAAATTTTTTATTTTTTTTAGGTTTTCCATGGAACCCTGTCAAACTGTCCCCATGATTTTAACCGCAGACAAACTGAAAGCAGACTACAACTGCAACACACATGCGACAACATATAAATAAATCAAATGTTGAAAGCTCACAAAGAGACAAAGTTAAACTTTTAGGGGTTGTCATCTGAAGCATCCACTGCAGTAAGTTATATTATTCATAACATTTATCATATATGTGCTGAGATTTAAAAAGAGTTTATTTAAATACCTTTGAATTTTGGTTCTCAAACGCTTTGATGTTTCTCTTTGATGACTCACCTCGATCTCAGTAACCAGGATGTCAGTGATGCTCCCCAGCACAGTAACAAAGTCAAAAATATTCCATGCCTCCTTCAGGTAGTTCTGCAGACATGAATTAAAATCTAATTACACCACAAACATCTTAAAACACTATCAAAAGCATAATATCAAATCATTAACATTTAAAAAACCTAGGTTCAATCTATCTATCTATCTATCTATCTATCTATCTATCTATCTATCTATCTATCTATCTATCTATCTATCTATCTATCTATCTATCTATCTATCTATCTATCTATCTATCAATCATAATGATTGTATGTGTGTGTGTATATATAAATGTATATTTATATATTTATACACACACACACTCACACAAGAAACTCATACAGGTTTTTATAACTAGTAAATAATGACAAAATGTAAATTTTTTGGTGAACTATCCCTTTAATTTCAGTTATGATTAGCATTAGTAGCATTAAAAGGCAGGTACTGTAGATTGTAATCCAGAGCTTTTCAGCAGAGCCAAATTGTTTTTGAATGAATTAATTATAATTACTCCACTTTAACTCCGCACTTATTCCTTAGAGAGCTCTTTTGCCAATTAGATTTTTATTTAGTTAAAGTATGGACCACTTTTCCTTGTGAAAACACAAGTCCTTTTTAAAATCTTTTACAATTCTAGAGAGGACAATTTGGCTCTTACAAATATAGAGAATCATTCAGACACAAACTCAGGCAGACTGAAATGCAGACATTGGTGAGTCGTGTAATAGATCTTTCATGGCAGGACAGTCTGTCAAGTGTCTTGGTTTCATGTCTCTCCTGAATGGAGCAAAGATAAGTTGACTGCTGCTAGGCATGGATCCTGGACAGAACAACATGAGCGAGACCCATTCATCAACCCTGAGCTCCAAACAGGTGGAGGTAAACGCAAGCATCACGCACCAGAAAAGCTCTTAAGAAATGAGCCTCATAAATGGAAATGAAGCTTGAGATGAGACCTTCTGCTGCAGGTCAGACCACGCGGCACTAAAGAGAGATTTATGATACAATACACGCACCCCTGCTCATATTGTACACACTTTTCTCACCCACCGGGCCGTCATTAGCCTTTTGCTGATTTCACAGTTCTTGCACTGCAGACAGCCTTTATGGCTGGTCAATCAACCAACAGGGCTCCACATTTCACTCAAATGAGTCATTCATACTCTTACTTTATTCAGCTCCTCTCAAATTTGAATCAAACTAGTTTTTAGTTTTGACTAGTGGTAGACCAATATATTACCAAAGCCGATATTTGCCATTTTTTCAAATATCAGCACCAGCCGATACGTTTTTCTGCTTGGCCGATGTGTTTGAGGTGGGACTTTTATTTTGACGGCACTGAGAGCGGCAGTGCCTGAGCAAACACAATAAAGCAATAATCAAATCAGTTAAACAAAAGAATTAAACAAAGGAATTAATGTATACAGAAAGTATTTTAACGACTGCTTTTATATTAGGCCTATTAGTAATAGAAAGGCAAACATTATAATACTTTCTCGTTTGCCGTCAGGATTAAGCAAATACGCATTTATATAATTTAAACAAATCTTTTAATAACTAATGAACATTTAATTTCAAAACCTTGTAAACTTATTCAAATCCAGCTGTGAGATCTTGTGAAGTTTGCATGTGTTTTCCTGCATGATCACGTATTTTCTGTGTGACGGTCAGTCCGTGTGAATTGAATGCTTTAAATTTTAAACTTGCGATTTCAAATTATGCTGTATTTTATGCATTTGCCCACTGTCATATTCATGTCATTTTCTCTGTGTGCTGTAAGTAAAATCTGGGTTACCCTGGCTTTATTTAAAAAGAAAATGTATGTGCTGTATGCATTGCAGATACATATTTTTATTTAGGTTGTTTTTTGTTTTGTTTTCAGATATTGCATGTTTTTGCATGGCAGATGTTTTGCATTATAATAAACCAAAGCCCAATGCACTGTGTTTTGTTGACTGTAACTGTGAGTAAATAAATTTTAGCAAAAACTTTCTACCAGTTTAAATATGAATTGTGTTGATAACAGAATACTGGAAGACAAAAAATTTTTACTTTGTAAAGCTTGAAATGACTAAAGTGCAATTGAACTTTCAGTCTTGCTGTATGTATTTGTGCCGAATGACTAGTTTACAGTTCCTGTGGCTCAGTGGTAGAGCACTATTTTAGCAGTGCAAAAGGTCGTGGGTTCAATTCCCAGGGAATACACATACTGATAAAAAAAAAAAAAAAGTGTAGCCTGAATGCACTGTAAGTCACTTTGGATAAAAGCATCTGCTAAATGCATAAATGTAAATGTAGTTTAGTATGAAACACTGATTATAATGATAAAATATACGTAATATCAGAGTCTCTCCACTCTCACCAGAGGGCCGAAGGCAATAACCTTGAGAATGCACTCCAGCGTGAAGAGAGCCGTGAAGATGATGTTCAGCCACTTCAACATGTCCTCATACGGATTAGGAGCATCATGGAACTACAGAAGCAGAAAAACACAGAGAGATAGTGACTCACTCTGCACTCACTCAAATATTCAAAAGATCTGGAAAACAGGCTTTCAGGAGTCCAAAATTAGAAATGACGTATTTATAAATGAATATTTACGCACATCATTTCATAGGCAATAATCAGCATTCTTGAACCTCTGTCTGTGTGATGGAACAACTCAATGTTTGTCTACAACTTTGGTAGACTTTAAAAAATAAAGATTCCAAAAGGTGGTTCACAGCAGTGACACAGAAGATACATTTTTTACCTTCATCATGAGGACCACTGTGTTGATGGCAATCATGGTCAGGATGGAGTACTCAAACGGAGTGGACACCACAAACTTCCATATCTTGTACTGGTAAGACTGCTTGTCCTGCGGCATGTAGCGTGTCAGAGGTTTGGCGTTGATGGCAAAGTCGATACAAGCTCGCTGTAGATTAAATCATAGCACAATTATCTTAACATGAACTCCACAACAAAGTGTTGAAGTGAATGTCTTCAAGCACACCAACTACTCATCGCCCTGATCTTTACATGTTAGATTACCAGAATGGCATTGGTATTCCCAGAGCTCTCTAAATCAAACGAATGAAAGGATGTAAACGAATTAGTGCTAGAAGACAAACATCAAACCAGCTGCACAAATCAATACAGCTAGGGCTGACACGATTAATCGACAATGTCGACAATAAAAAATTGTCGCCAAATATGTTTGTTGTTGAGTAGTTGTTTGATCTCATATGGCCTGATGTAAGAGCCTGCAATATTACAGCTCAAGAATTTGCTAACGCTTCTTCAGCAAAGAGTGGATTTACTTCACCAATATCACAGCCAACAGCTGAGAAGCATCATATACAACATATTATCGTCACTTCAGGTGCTGTTTACTAACAAGATGACAGTGCAATCTACTGGCCTGGCATATGTAATACAGCGTATTTGGCCTATTGAAAACATTGTCATGTATAAGTGAAACTTTTTAAAAACGCAAGGGACTACATCATTGTTGTGTAAACATAGCTTCAGTTCAGAGCAAACGCAGCTGAACCTGAGGCTGCTGAGCATAGTTTGGATGAATATGTAAAAATATACTGCACGCTTTCCTCTCAATAACAAAATAAGCACATCAAATCCTGACAGCGGTGAGAAAGCAGAAGTTTAAAATGCATCAGATTACAGCAATGTGGATGTTCGCACAAGCTCCGCAGTGCAGTACTCCAGTAAAGTCCAGTCATGTCATATTTATTTATATAACGTTAGAACTTTAAGCAATAGATAGCCTTAAATCAAGCAGCTTTACAGTATTAAACAAGAAAAACCAGAGTGAGTGTTGCTTTTAGTTAGAATTACAACTGAATATTCTTTTATAAAGCAGCTCTCGTGTGGAGCTAGCTAATGAAAAAATATTTTTATTAGTAGAGGGAAAAACATTTAATTAAAGCTATAAGTTAGTTTGGTTTGCAGAGATCAAAGCTTGATCTAGCTCATGACTGTTTTGATCATCATAACCCTATAAGGTATTTTAAGAGAGATTATGTTGTGAATAAAATAGTTTATCCAAAGTTAAAATGTCTCATCACTTACCTTTATTTTGTTTAAGTATTGCACTTATCCATATGAATTACAAAAAGAGATTTTAGGCAGAAATGTCATTCAGCTACTTTTTCATATAGCTAATTAAAGGGTGAATAAGAGATGTTCTCTGCCATCTCATTTTGTGTGCCAAATATATTTATTTGTATAAATTAATTGTATAACTGTAATTACAAAATAAACTGATGTGATTAATTTATTTGTTAGAATATGTATAACTCACTATTTTAACTAATTGCAAAAGCTGAATAATCTACGGATTAATCAGCAAAATAATCGATGATTAGTCGATTAATCATTTTAATAACCGCTAGATTAATCGATTATCAAAATAATTGTTTGTTGCAGCCCTAGTTACAGCAGTTTAATAACTAAACACAGGCTAATTTCTCCTCTTAGAGAAGATACAGATAGATAGATAAAGAACAGAGACAAATATAGAGACATCAGAAAAAATAGAGTATTGTGCTGTTCAAAAACCAAGAGCTGCATTATGATGTGTGGCAGTTAAACTGACCCTAACTGGATCCGGAAATTACAAAATAGTAAGTATAAACCATTGCAAAAAGAAAACGGTATTAGATTTAGAAAACTATATTTTGAAAAAGAAAAAGAAAACAAAATTATGATTTACAAAACAAATAAAATGTTAACTAATAAACTTTTTCCATATTAATGTTCTCATTTTTTTTTTACAAATGCATACAGTAATTTTAACAACTAGCATTATCTGCTAAAAAACCTGCATCTTAGACCAGCATAAGGGGGTTTAATATGGTTGAGAGACTGGTCTGTTGGCTGGTTTTAGAGAGGTTTTGAACACTTTTCAGTTCATCAGGCAAGGAGACCAGCTGGCCACCCAACTAATCACCCTCTAGTTTCTTTACCCATGTAAATCAAATATTTATGATGTTTTGGACAACAACATTTTGGACAACAATACAGCTTAATAGGTTTTAGAACAAAGAGTTCTGACTGACTGGTATGGTAGTTCCTCCTGGGGTTTAAGTTTGTGCTTTGTGTGTGTGTGTCTGTTTTGTCAAAGGAGATTAGAGTCAAGGTAGTGGAGATGCAGACGGACAGGTGCGCTGGCCGCACACAGGTGAAAGGAATTCTCTTAAGAGTGCTTCTCTTCCAGGCATCTCACAACTGTCCGTGCATGTATGAAACTAGACTCTGACCTTGAATTTGCACACACTGAAACTCCAGTTAAAGCAACAGTGAATGGTGCCTACAGTTTGCCGTCACCCCGTTTACTCGTCTGCTCATGGCTGATTTTAACCTACTATGTAAGACTTCAACTGTCCCATCCTACCTCATTCTTTTCCAAGCTGCACTCTGCCATGGCTTTATCTCCCTGCTCCTGGAACGTGATGATGATCAAAGCCACAAAGATGTTGACAAAGAAGAAGGGGAAGACGATGAAGTAGACTACGTAAAAGATGGAGGTTTCCATGCGGTAACCTGGACTGGGACCCTGGTCTTCATACGTGGCATCAACAGAGT